>NW_020447752.1:5570942-5782446 GCF_003343035.1 Apteryx rowi | reverse complement strand
GCGGCCGAGCGCCCGCGGCGTGGAGGAGGGCTCCGCCGGGAGGCCCGCGGGAGCGGGAGGGAGCGGCCCGGGCGAGGGACGAGCTGGGGGGGTCAGGGACGAGTTGGGGGTAAGGGCTGAGCTGAGGGACAAGATGGGGTCGAGGGCTGATCTGAGGGACAAGACGGGGTCGAGGGCTGATCTGAGGGACAAGATGGGGTTGAGGGATGAGTTGAGGGACAAGATGGGGTCGAGGGCCAAGTTGAGGGACAAGATGGGGTTGAGGGATGAGTTGAGGGACAAGATGGGGTCGAGGGCCGAGTTGAGGGACAGGATGGGGTCGAGGGATGAGTTGAGGGACAAGATGGGGTCGAGGGCCGAGTTGAGGGACAAGATGGGGTCGAGGGCTGAGTTGAGGGACAAGATGGGGTCGAGGGCTGATCTGAGGGACAAGATGGGGTTGAGGGATGAGTTGAGGGACAAGATGGGGTCGAGGGCTGATCTGAGGGACAAGATGGGGTCGAGGGATGAGTTGAGGGACAAGATGGGGTCGAGGGATGAGTTGAGGGACAAGATGGGGTCGAGGGCTGATCTGAGGAACAAGATGGGGTCGAGGGATGAGTTGAAGGACAAGATGGGATTGAGGGCAAAGCTGAGGGATAAGATGGGGTCGAGGGGCAAACTGAGGGGCAAGATGGGAGTCAAGGGCTGATCTGAGGGACAAGATGGGGGTCGAGGGTTGAGTTGAGTGACAAGATGGGACTGAGGCCTGATCTGAGGCACAAGATGGGGGTCGAGGGCCRAGCTGAGTGATGAGGAACAAGCTGGGGATAAGGGATGAACTGTGGGATGAGTTGGGGGTCACAGGACAAGCTGGGGACGAGGGATGTGTTGAGGGATGAGATGGTGGTGGAAGAGCAAGATGAGGGACATGGGACGAGCTGAGGGTTGAAGGATGAGCTGAGGGACAAGTTGGAGGTCAAAGGACGAGCTGGGAGTCGAGGGATGAGCTGGGGGGGGGGGTGAGGGATGAACCAGAGGTTGAAGGTGCATGGGAAGGGGAGTTGGGCAGCACAGAGGTGTACGTGGGATCTGGAGCAGTGCAAGGGGGTTGGGGATGAGGGCCAGGTTCATGGGGATGTGGAAGCAGGAGACCCAGCCATGCTCTTTACTGCCTGCTCCCCAGCCACCCAGCTTGCCGAGGTTTCATCCACCCGCTGCAGCACAAAAGGAGGCTGCAATTTCCTTCTTGTTTCATTGGTGTATCAGGCCCTCTCCTCCCCCCAGGATCTCCTCGGGGCCTCAGTCAAGGCTTGGTCATTGGGGCGCTTCCCCAGAAAGGGGACCTGCACCTTGGGGGCCAACAGAGAAGCTGCATGTGGCCCAACCCCAGGGACAGAGTTGAGGGAGGTGGGCATTGATTAGGGCCCTGATGCAAAACACTGACTGGCCCACCTATCACAATAGTAGCAGGGCCTAATCCTTCTGTTATCATTTTTTATTGCATACATTTAGATATTACCACACCTTACTGTCACTCCTGGATACTCCCTTCCTTGTGTTTGGCTGGCTTTGCTCCATTTGACTGACTTGGCTTCATTCCTTACATGTTCTGCTGCGTTCGCTTTCCCTGGGGGGTAGCTTCTAGTTCTGTCTGTGAGAGAAACAGAAGGATGTTGTGAAATAAAACCTAAAGAAGTACACTGAGCTTCATATATAAGCAAGGAAAAATCTATGAAGGAGATTCAGTGTTAATGGGAGCTGTGGAAGTGATGGAAGTCAAAAGTCTCCTGCCATCCGCTCCCACTTGCATTCCCATTCAGTCATCTCCACGGATGCCAAGTTTCCTCAGACAGGTACCCCAAAGCCTAGCTGGCTGATAGCTGGATTTCTAGCACATCCATTAAAGGCTTCATTTGGGGACTGTAATGCCCACCTTTTCTTGGTTTTCTCATATTTCTGATCTAATTGTAATAATGGAACAGTAAAAGATTAGCCTCCTTTCACCTTGCCATGACAGGCTCTTTTAGAAGGGTTTCTGGTGTCTGGCAACAGCTTTGCCCTACCTTACTTAAACAAGAGCTAAAATAAATATCCCATTTTAAAAGGTAGCATAGAAATGTCATTTAAGCAATGTAAAACCAAAGGTAGGAATCCTATGTGTAGTACAAAGCTTCTTAATGCAAATAGTCATTCATGCATTGTATGCCTCAGTCACACTTGTATTGGTGTCATTTGTGTCCTAATAAAATCCTATAATCTTTTGCGTGCCAATTAAATAAAGAAGATAGCTAAGTCTAACCACTTCCCTTGGTAATTATGGGCTAGTAGAAGTCAGACAGTTACCTGGTTTGGGTTTGCTGGACAGTGGATTTCCAAAGGATTAATTTCTCTCCTCCTGTTTCTTTAATGGACAGTACTAAAATATTTTAGATACATGGTATTTTAAAGCCATACACAAGATCTGGGGGATGGCTGTTAATGAAAGATCTGGAGCTTAGATACACCCAGTTAAACAATGGATTGAGTTTAACAACTGTATTTGCTTTGCTGATATTTTAAGACTCACATTCTAGAAAGGTGCATTTAGATTGGGTTAAATAAGCTATTTTTATATGTGCAAGTCTGTCCCTTATTTTACAAAGTAATTTATATATCATTTATAAGTAATTTATAAGGGTAAGCCCTTACAAGAGATAAACTGGGGAATTTATAACAGTTTCTCTTGGTACTGCTCATTTCAGTCACTTTGTGCTTTAGGTCCTCTGTCATTAACATGCATTTCTAGTTCTCTTTTTTTTCATTCACTTCCAAATTTGCTGACCAACAAGGACAGTGGAAATTGCCTGTAAAGTTCCTTTCTTTATTTCCTGTCAGCAGGGTCATCAAGATTCTCATCCTGCTTACATGTTTATGTACAGGAGTTTAATGTCACTGTGAATTTAAACTGAAGGTGCCTTCTTGGGAAAATTGTGAGAACAATTTTTTAAATTAACTACACAAATTCAATGGTGTGAGGGAAAAAGTGAGAAGTACATCAATAGCACTATAGTTATCAATATTTATCGATGGGAACCCCCAAATCTGTGTATACGTATATTTTTGTTTAAAGACACAGCAGCAGGGTCATCCAAAGGAATTAACAAAATCAAACAGCCCAAACGTGAAACGATGCCTCTATTTGAAATCGCGTCTCTGAATCAATCTTGCCTTTCCTTCCACGGAGTCAATTTCACTTTTTCAATAGAAGGCAGCCCTACAGTGATTTTTTCCCCCAGCATCAAATGGCTTTCCGCACAATGATATTCATCATGTTATAACTCTAGGTGAATGATAATGGATCAGAGGGAATGAAAACAGATGGATGTTAAAACAGACAATTCTCTACCATGAACCTGGGAGCCCTCCACTGCTGCCTAGTCCGTTCATTCAGTTCATAATTGTATTAGACATTCCAACAATAGAGAGGCCCTCTTCATTAATCCTAAATTTACTGAAAAGAAGCTGTGCAGACTATAGCTCTTTTGGTGCTCAGATAACGCCAGGCAAATCTTACCACAGGTTTTAAATGGATAAAACTCAGCTAAATAGAAGCTAGCACATAAAATTCCAAAAAGAAGAAAGGTGGGTCAGGGAGACAAGGGAGTAGGACAACCTTCGCAGTAGCACTGTTGGACAGCAGGCTGTCAAGGCCCTGAGTGCACTAACAGGCATTAATCACCCRGACCAACCTCACCTGAGGCCTCCACCTACTCCCTCTGACTAGGGTCTCCATTTAAGCTCAGCCTTGGGCTTTCAGTCCTTGCCTGAGCTCTCTCAGGTATGATTACCCTAGGTCTGTTCCTAAAAGTGCTTCTTGGAAACCCTGAATGGACCTTGGACCAGGTCTGTTATCTTGTCTTGCCTGATACTCACTGGACTGTTGATAGGATGCATTGCTATTGCCACCCTGCTCTGCTTGCCTGCCTCTGGTGCTGTGGGAGTCTGGCCTGCGTTGTGGCTGTTTGCAGCTTGCCTCCCCTTAGGGAGCAGCTCTGCTCTTGTTGCTCCCTGACACAGGCATCCAAGTACCTTTGTAGCAAAAAGAGCTGCAGCTTAGGTAACACTGGGGAAATCTACAGGAAAGCTTTTTCTCTTGGTAGAGTGCAGATGTAGCTGAACTTGTTGTTATCATTCTGGTATTTGATCTGATTTTCCATTTACAGTAATCACTCTACAGCTAGCCACATGAGCAAGTGAATGCCAGTCCCTGCCATGTGATGGGGCACAACCTTCTTGTAACCCTGGTCTGCATCAGGTGACTGGGGCTAAGCAATACAGATCAAGTCTCTTACCAGCTGTCCTGTGAGTCAGACCTTGATTACAATATAGACATTAACATTTTAATCACATGCACACTGCTGCAGTTTTTAATGACCACCTTGCTATGCCTTTGCTTTTTGAGAACCAGAAATTAGACCCTTGCTTGTAGATTGAGTGAGTACAACAWCAGAACAGCAGCTACCATAGCAGTAAACGTGGCATTGCTCTAGCCATGAGCCTGCCCCTGAACATTAACCTTGCTGGCACTGGAACGCCTCACTGGAACAGGGACTTTGTTCTCAATTACTCTATTCCTGTGTCTGGGGCAGGACTGGAAGTTGTGAGAAGAGTGAAGAAAGGCGGGGCTTTTGTATTTGCTATAGCCTGAGGCTATGTGAAGATCTGTCCAGTCCCTGTCTAACTATCATTTCCCGATTCCCAGGGACTGTAATTGGAGCGGCGTAATCCAGAGTCTTTTCCTTCACACTGTGGAGCTTGGAGAAGGACTGCTGTTATACTTTCCCTCCCTTCAGAGCAAGGTGAATATACTTCAGTGCAAATGAGAATCAGGCCCCAAATCTGTATTGTCCTTCTCACCCCAAACACACATTATAATCTGCTGCAAACTGGATTGGTGCAGCCTTGCCATTTTAAAGAATATCATGTCCAGGGTGAAAGGATGACTGAAAGGTCAGAATAAATAAACTGAATACAAAATTGCTTAAGGCAATAAAGGGAGACCACAGACTTTCATTGCAGTTCTGACATGCACCAGAACACACTTCAAGATTTTAAGTAAGCTGTGTTTGGTGTCACTGGGCTTAGCTGTTTTAAGTTGCTTCTTCCCCCCGCCCTCAATATTTTGCCAAAATGAGCTGGCCTTAACTGTTTGTTATCCCTTCCACAAACATGGACTGCCTCTATCACTTGCTCCATCATGGCCATTTGCACTGAAAATACATAATCACTGTCAGAGTGCAAAGAATCATTTTGAATAATTAGTTACTTCCAATATGGCAAATCAGTCTCATAAATCTTGAATATTTGGCTTTCCCTTTGGAAAGGGAATCCTTAATGGCTATACTTGTGAGACTCTGTTAATTGATATAAAATTGTATTCAAAATTAAAATTGTTTTAACAGATCTAAATCACCCCAATAAATCAGCCTCAGCCTATCTGCTTTAAGGGTTCAATATACTTTTTTGCCTTGGGGAGAAAGCATGCACTTGCAATCAATGCATAGGCAGCTAGATCAGACTCTCCCCCACTTTACTAACCACTTCCATATGCTGACATTAGGGTGATTTTTGTTGGCCTGAGAAAGCAGAAAGGAGGAGGTATGTGGCAAGACCACCCTAGCCCAGCTGTAGCAGTTTTGATGCAGTAATCTTTCCTGCCACTCAGGTGTCTGGAGAACACAACACATTCAGGATTTTAGCCAGTCTCAGCTAACAGCCTGGACTACAATACAATACATAAGAAAGGAATCGTCTGCCTCTGTTCCAAATGGGCAGAAGAGATGGTAAGGAAAGTCTTTTCATGAGAAATGAGGGCTTCCAAGTCTTTCTGTGATACTAACTTGGACGTTTACTTCTTTTACTAGGTAAAAATAGTGTGAATAGTTTTTCTTATAATGTTCTCTTTTTTTCAGAGAAAGCATCTTTTCCATCTGTGGTGGGTGAGAAAAGGTGATAGATAATAACAATAGCTAGAGTTTGTTTGACTGTATGTACTCTGTTTAGCTCTAAATCTGAGCTGTTTCAGGGGGGAAAAAAGTTATTATCTTTGTCCTTAGTTTAAGCTGGGGAGAGGAGAGCATAGAAACAGAAACACAGTGTTCCTATCTAGTAATTTTTCATTAGACTGCCTTCCTCACCTATACAATAGTGAGTGCAAATGCTTCCTGAGATCCTGTGTGGTAAAAATCTGTTGGAAGAATTCCCCATTTGCATCCTGTCTGCTGTTACCTTCTGTTATCTTAAATCTTTTTATAAATCTTTTTCTTCTCCTCCAGAGATTCTTTCTTGCCTACTTCATCTCAGTAAAGCTTTCCCCACCCTTCTCCTACCTGAGTTGTTGCCTGTATTTTTGCCTACCTGATCTCCCTCAGGTTCTAGCTGCAGAACTTGTTCCATGTGGGCAGGCTCCAACTCCTGCCTGGAGCCTTATGAAGTTTAGTGCTTTTTACCCAGGGATTTGCATATGTATGGGTTGGATTTTGGGAGACTGTACTTTGCAGGCTATGCACTGCATCTTGCTTCATATGTGTAAAGTCTAAAAAGTGGCATGTACATTGTCAGGCCTGCAACACAATGATCACTAGTTAACAGTGTGTCTTGCTTGACTCGATATGCCTGAATCCTGTTGGGCTCAGTAATCTATTTAATGATTCTTTTACTTTCTTTTAAAACACTGCTGATGTGTAGTCAACCTTCTTCAGCACTTAAAATGTAATGTGGTGCATGGTTTTGCTGGGTGAAGGAGAAAGATAAACTTGCCAATTAGCATTGTTAGGTGCAACCCTTACAATTTGTGGTAATTTTCCTTGAATAGAAGTTGTCTCTGTTCATAAGTGCATTGTACTTTGTGCTCATTTTGCTCTTTGCTTAAGTTTGTTAAATTAATGCATTTTAGTTTTTTAATCTCCCAGTATGTATTATCAATTAGCTAATAGTCTAAGGAAAAAAAGTTACTTAAAACATCCTAAATGCCCACCTTGTAAAATCTGAAAGTATAGGCTGTAAATATGTTTTTCTGCTATACACACAAAAGTGGGAGAAAGCTAGTAAAAACTAATTCGGAGAGGTTATACCCACAACTTCCAGAGCTCTCCTAATAAAGGCTGGCAGGGAGTGCAAACATAAATTAACATGTGGTCAGCCGCTTACGATAAACAGGTGCTAAGACATTTCTGCAGTATTCTCTCCACTAATGTTTTGTCTCTAAAGCAACTGTCAGGAAGATGTCATCTTAATTACAGTATCTGGGAGCAAGGAGTTTACTAGTAGCTAGGTAACTTGCTAATAAAGGCTTCTCTGCACTGGGGATTTTAGCTCTCTGTAACAGCAGCAGACTAAAACCCAAATGTAGATGGGCAAAATCACAATGATACATAATTTATACAGGATCAAGTTGCTCTTCATGGAAAGTAGGTGAGCTGGACAAGCGTTAATCAGGGCTTCACCCTGACTATTGTCGACAGCTACAGCAGGGAATTTACTCCCAGGAGAGACAAGGCCTAACAAATTACTCCGTAGTTGTGAAGTCGGATGTCTTTGGGTGGCCAAACTAATTTTGCAAAACCTAAATCAAAAGGAGGTTTAAAGATATGTAAGAGAATATAATAGATAAAATGTTGCCTCATCTGCCTGGAATCATTTTGCAAAGACGGAGGTAGATTTGGAAGCTAAATAAAGGGAAAACAGGAAAGATTCAGATGGATCACTGACAGTTGAAAGAGTGTGTAATAAGTACTGAATTATTCTTAACACAGAGGACTATTTTTTGCACATGCCTYGTTATTGCTAAACTTTTGTCGTTCCTCATCTGATTCACTGATTTCATTTCACTTTTGCAAAGGAAGGAAAGTGCCTCAATTTGAGGGGACCAAGGACCTTTGGAAGGGGGTGTACTGAATTTCAGAAAGCATTTTTCCGGAAGGTAGCCTGCCACAGTTCTATGCTGTAGGACTTCCTTTGGAAGCATATATTCCTCCCCTGTAAGTCTTTTGAACAGTTTTATACCACACATGTTTCAAGAGAATTAAATCAATAACAATCTGTACCTTTCTAACCTGAAATGCAAGCTCTGCACAGCAGGAGATCAAGCTATGCAATTAACTGTTGTCCTTTCAAAGGAATTTTGACAGTTATTTATAGTTTTTCTGTATTCCATTTCCCTGGCATTGGAATATAACAGTACTACTGAATGCAGTTGACTGGAACTATGAAATAATTATAGCAATAACTATTTCCTTTTCTACTGGGGAAATCTTGTAAAGTGCTGAATGTGGGAACTGATGATATTCTTACYCCTCAGAATTTGGTCCTTCCCTTTGGTTTATCATGCGTCTCTGGGTAAGGCACCCAAGAGAATTTTTTTTCCATTACCTACTACTTTTTCTAAATCTTGCATTATACTTCAAGTTGAATGAATCAACACTGTACAAATAAATACATTTTTAAGAGCTTCTAAAATTGGGCATGGTCAGTGTATGAAGTAGAAAGACTTCTCTGTAGTAAAATAAGTCATATCTTTGTGTGGGAGTTTGGAACAGTCTATTAAGAAGAAACTATGCAATATTACCAGAAGTGAATAGATTGGCATTTGACTGCTAGGCACTTTGCAAATTTCAATACAATGGCACTTATTTTATACCCTGAGCTGTCACTGTAACTTCTGTGCTCATGCTGGTGACTTAGTAGCATAATGACAGGCCATTGTTACTAAGCTAATTAATTTTAAGCAGTCTTTCCTAACAGTATGCTTGAAAATGACATTCATTTGCTGCAAACTTATGAGACATTGAAACATCAGGAAAACAGTAATGCTGCATCTTTGAGCTGGCTATCCTGCTGGCTCGGTACAAGTCTTTTRTCAGAGGATATTTGATGTGTTGGGCACTTTAGATCTAAAGCTTGATTTGCCCCTTACCAATTGTAATATCCTCAGCTACTTTGCTTTATGGCTGTAAACTAGTGGAGAGGTGCACTGCATGTTGCAAACATCTGTTAGTTTTGCCACTGAACCCATTTCCATCAAGTGGGTTGAAGTTTTGCAGGTGGCTTACCAGGATCTAACTTGTGGCAAACTAGGATCAGATATAACCATTGCTTCACTGAGGTGGTCTTAGGAGCAGTGTACTTAAAAAAATATATATATATATATATATATACACACAATATAAAAAAAATAAAAAATAAATCCAGTAATGCCGGAGTAAATAAAGTAGAAGTGGAAATGTCTTTCCAAATCAATGGAGCTCTTGGGATTATATTCCATGCTCTCCACTTTTACTCACATAGAAAAGAAYGAGGATCAGGAAGATAAACTGTTCTCACTGTGTTGTCACAGGTGGTCCAAACTCCTCGTGGCTATTGAGTAATACTGTGTTGCGGCCCTTCCTCAGCAAGTGAATGATACTGAGTTGTTCCTAGGCAACAGTTTGGTTTTGGGGTCCCRCCAACCACTTGTGTTTAAGACTGGAGGATAAATGTGGTACAGGAAGAGGTGGAAAAAAATCCGACAACCAGCTCCTCCTAAGTTTACATTTCCTGGGAGTATTTATTGGGAATGCCAGGTCCAATAGAAGGAAAGAAACTAAGGGAACAGAGAATGTCTTCTAAGTTAGCTAGATCTGGAAACAGTTTTTTCTGTGGGGCTCGTATCCAAAATGCAGCGCTCTGACTACTGGACCCATTGGTGTGATAAGGTAACAATCTATAGCCAAATCTATGTTGCTTGGCTTCTGGAAGATTACTTGCATGAATAAAGAGAACAAGATTTGGCCTTATGCACAATAAACTGGTATGTGCATGAGGATCAATAATAGATCAGAGAACTCTCCTCCTAAGAGGTCTGCAACAAACAGTACATTATTTATGTGCCCTTCTCACGTTTCTGTGCGTTATGTAAATACTAATCAAGGTGAAACTGGACTCAGTCCTATCTAATTTTGACTTGAGTTTATTTTGGCAATATCCAAGCAGAGGTCAGATGCTAAATGGTCTTCAAGAGGGGCTCTGAGGTTTTTCTAAGACTTTGCACAGGTTTAAGGCAGAGTTTCTGCATAGGCTCATAAATGACAGTTAGAATACCAAGAGCTGGTGCTTTCTGCTGTTCCCAAGTCTCATACTCTCCTTTGCTTGCAGCAGGAGTGGGAAAATATCGAGTCCTATCCAGCCATTGCCCTTTGACCGCAGCTGATGTTACTCATCCAGATAAGCAGCAACAGGGTTTATTCCATTTAGTCAATATTTTGTTAGCTGCTTGCCCCCTCTCCCTGTCTCCTTGAATTTTTCCTTTGTGTGTTTATGATTCTTCCAGTTTGCTTTCATTCTGGTTCACCTGAYGAGGATTTGGGAGCAGGGGGTTTCTTTAGGAACATTTCACTGTTTTCTATTTGTTTTGTGGTTCCAGGCTTCTAGTTTGGGTTGTTTGTGTTTACTTGCTCAGTACATTTTTCACCTGAATGTAGTTCTGGGAAAAAAGTGCCTTACTGACAGCTCTGCTAACCAGTCTCCTGTTTATACATGGTAAAAGCCAGTGCACAGCAAGCTCTTCCTTAACGTACATGGGTGTGCCTGCGAGCAGGCAGCTATTAGTTCTGTGCATGACGATGGTTTCTGTGATGAGCATGACTTTCTCTATTGGGAAATGAACTGTGAACACCTACTCATTTTTCACAGGCCGAATTACAGTGATTCTTCAGCTCTCTGAATTGCCTGCTCCTCAAAAAGAAAGGCCCTAGGACCTTTTAGAATGGCACCAATGTAATAGCTGGGGCTCAGCAGCTAGTCTGTAACTAGGAACTACCTCTATGAATTTAGCCATTTGCTTCCTGCCTGGCAGAAGTCTGAGGTACTGGATGTACTTCCTCACTTTTTTTCTTTTTTTGTTTTTTTAACACTTGGGGTTGAGGCAGCTTTTGGGTGCTCATTGCTCAAGCTTTCTTGGTTATGATTAAACTTAAGGAAGAGGACCTTAAGTCAGTGAAACTTTGAGCTTTTCAGAGAGACATAGAACTGTAAGCAAATCAATAGCTAGGAAAAAACAAGTAAAAGAAGATATTACTACTTTATTTTCCAGTAGGAAGGGCAAAAGCATTACCAGTGACATAGCTGCTTTAAAAAAACAAACAAAAAAACCTCAGACCATGAAACAAAAGAGCTGAATTTCAAAGAACTTGATCCTGATGCAGGACCTCAGAGGCTTCCACACATTTACATTTTTGGACAGTCACGAAGTTGTTTTTTGTTTGTGCTTTTATAGCTGAGAGTTCCTCAGAAGTACTTATCAGCTCAGATTTGTGCTGGAGAACTTCTTTTCTTTCTTCCCCCTGTAGCTCTGGAGTTGTTCATGACTTGCTCTGGGGGAAAGGATGTTTCGTGGTGCCTTTGACTCCAATACAGCAGGACAAGGCCAGCAAGAAATTTGCAATGGAGCAGTGCCCAGCAGGTGGAGAGGATGGGGCCCTTGACAAAATGAGTTGCCTGATGGGACAGATCTCACAGCTCTGTCACAGCTGGCTTCCTCCTCTAAGATGAACAAAGAAAATTCCTGCTAGTGCATTAATTTCTCGCAGTGAATCAGATATGTGTCTATAAAAAGATTACTTAAGTCTGTCTCTGATTCCCCTGATGTTACATCTCTGCTTGTAATATGTATATATGTATATGTTATCACAGGAAAAGTCCCTCTTTCCTTAATGAAAGACTCTTTATTTTCTGAGATCCTTACACTGTTGTCAAAACAATGAAAGGCTTTACTTAAAGCCAAGCTTTTCGATCTAGCAGGACAGAAAGAATAAAGTTGATTTTTGGCTTTGGAGCTAAATGGTTATGGAGGTGCTTAAAAGTACAATCTATCAGGTATTCTGGTCTACAGGTCTGGCTGAAATCTTGCAACTGTCAGCATGACATTATTTCCAGTTGCATCAAGTGTGTTGAATAGCTAACAGATGTTTAAAAGGGAGGGTTAAACGGGCTTCCCCAAATTCGCCTTAAAAATACAGAATCTGTCTGCAACTTGGATGTGAAGGTGTAATTTCAGTGCACTGTGATAAAACACTAACACTTGCTTTTGCTCTGAAGCTGCCATTTTAACTTGCATTTAGCTAGTCATTAAAAAAAATACTGTTTTCTATAGCAAATGTAAAGTGTGCTGGCAGGTGACTGAAGTAGGAAGAAAAACCAGTTACTTTTTTTGGTGCATGTGGCTCTCAGTTCAGAGCTAATACCGGCCTTTAAAAGTGTGTAATGAGAACGCTTATAGGATGAATGGAGGTCTCACATCAACTGAGTAACTCTGCTTATACATATAGTTCAAAGTAAACTGCCACATGGTCAGCAAAATCAACTTTACCATTCAGTCATTCTGAGTGGTAATAAAGAACATGTAATGATCTGGATTGCTTGTGAGACTGTGCAAAGGGTATTTCTACCATGTTTACTCAGAGCAGGTAAATATAATCGGCAAGCGCCAAATCGTTCATTAAGAGGCAAAGCTGCTCAGCTCTATCCTAAGAAGTTGTCCCTGAAAGACATGCTGGAAAAAAGATCTCCTATAAAAAGGTCCTACAATATGCAGAGAGAGTATAGAAAAGAATATTGGTAAAGATGGTGTACGTAAGGATTTTGCTGTGCTTTTGCTGGGTTATATGTGGTTCTCACAGGCCCATATTGGATTCCAACCACTGCACAGTCTGCGCCCCAAAGCAGGAGCAGCCATTATACACCAGCCATTTACTTGCCTCACTGTTTTCTTTCTCGTTGGATTGCCAGTTCAGGTAGGGAGCTGCTTTAGGAGATGAATGGGCGGAGTGCTGGAATTTGTTTATAAGTACCTTTTTAATGCTTTACTCAAACAGCTGGGTAGGAGGTATAAATTACCAGTGTATGCACAAAGGTGTTTGCATAAATTATTGGAGAACCCACTTGAACTTGTTGAGCGGGGCTCCCACCAGCATTAAGAGGTCACTTAACCCTCTGCATGGCCCTGCTGCAGAGCCCAGTCATGCACTGCAGAATTAAATGAGTTCCACCATTTTTTTTCTGAGCACTGTCTAGAACTGATGCAAAGTGACATCTGACAGCACAAGCAAAGCAGTGACAATGCTCTGAGACACTAGTAATAGCTGTAGAGCTGGAGCAGTTTTCCTCTATCCTTATATTTTATTAGATTCTCTTGGTCTATGGTGAGGAAACATTGTCATCCCTGGCACAGTTTATTCCTGGAAACAGCCTTTGCTGAGCCATTTAATCGCAAGGCTCACTGCACAGTGGAGTCAATGTGCTAGGAACGCTCTCACCATAATCTCTTTAAAGTACAGCTGATACCTCATTGAGGACTTTGAAAAAACATTCCTCTTGGAAACAATCCTTGCTGGAAGTTAGGAGCTGTGAGGAGGTGCTGACACAGGAGAGGCTGAATAGTCTTTGGAGCAGCAGCACGGCAGCAAACACCCCAGAAAGGCAGACCATGACTTCTGTGCAGAGACTCTTTTCTTTCTTTCTCTCTCTCTCTCTCTCCCCGTTCCCTTTGTTACTAAGGAGACTTGCATTGAAACAGACTCTGTAGGAATCCTCAGGTTTCTAGCAAGAGGATCTTAATATTTCTACTCACCTAAGTAGTAGAGGAGAGAAGATTTTAGAAAAACTACCTGTGAGGTATTCTTGGCCAAAATTATAGCAAAAGGGGGGGAAATGATGAGTAGCCCTTTGAATGCCTTGAATCGCATACTCATGGTCAAGTTCACATTTGATGGGAACACAGAGGTAATCCAGGGGTCAGAGCAGCAGTGCTGTAATTTACTTCTGTGAGTCAGAAGTGGAATCAATCCCTTGGTTTTCTTGTTCTCCTGCTGCAGATGGCTGCTCCTTGCCCTGCTGTCTGTTTCTCTAGGATATCGTCTTCCTGTATGCAAGTCATCAGCGAGACTATGCAGAGAAAATGAGGCTCCAGGATGCTTGGTTTTGTTCTGACAGTCAGGTATTGTTAACCATTGCTCCACAGATCGGGAAAAGAAGGGGTGGTGAGTTTAGCAAAGCTGGATTTACAGAAGAGAATAGATGCCTAAGGAGGAAGTTGAGGAAGAACTTAGGCACCTAAATCCAAAAGGATAATCCTCACTGCTCCTGCCTACTTCTGTAGGCAGCTGGGTATCACTACCAAGAGGGTTCTTTAGGTACTTAAATCTCCTCCTCTCCGTATGTCTAGAATTATCCAAGTCTTGTTGATGCTGAACTCTTCAAATCTGATCTCTCTGTTAAGCCCTGTCAAGATTAACAAACTAGGCTTTCTCCTGACTGCCTCCAGAGAGGCCCTGCTGATAGCACAGGCAGAGCATGTCTACGGCATGCCTCTGCACCAGCAAATACAGAGACAGCTGCTATTTACATTCCAAAGCAGAGGAAGAGTCAGGGATATCCTGCTGCTATAAAATAGCACTGAATATTAAAGGATAAGAAAGGAGCTGTCACATGAGCAATGGAGTTTTGTCCAATCTCTCCTGAATTCCCCCACTGCAATAATCTCAGCAGCCTCCATATTCCTTATGATTATCCACTGCAATATACTGAGCTCTCCCATCTTCCTTGCATCCCTGCTGTGACCTTTCCCAGTACCTCTAACTCCTTTGCATGGGCCTCTGCAATGTTCCTGGCTCCTTCCTGTGTCCCCCAGGTTTAGCTACGTATTAGCTTCTGCTTCTCTTGTGTCCTATTTTTGCTATTTTTTGGCCTATGGCYGAGAGAGAAGCAGCCTGCATTGTGGGTTGTTGCGAGCACTGTGTGTGGAGTGGTTGTGTCATGTATGTGTCAGTCAGAGGAGCCCTGCAAGAAAGTGGGTGCTGAGCAATTTTTCAGGACTGTCTGCCAGAGTATGCATGGCAATGTAAGGGCTTGAGTTTCTTACAACTGTGTTGTCTGTAGTAATTTCGAGGCAAGGCATCACTGGCTAAAATTTAGTGAATATGGTGGACAACTTGGAAAATGCTTTGGGAATGGAACTGTTAGAAGATTAAGTCAATGAGGAGGTGAAGGAAAGAAAAGGGAGAAATAGGTAGTTTCCTGTAAAAGAACGCTTGATATCTTAGGACAATAAGCTCTCTTCCATTTCAACCCTCATCTCTTCTGTTAGTGTCTTTTTAATATGTACACAGCAAGTTAACTACAGATTGTCTTTCACCTTGGCAGCACTAGTTGTGATACTATTTTACACAGCTCTAAGTTGCTGATTCTTTTTCCAACTATTACACACAAACACATTTTTCCCATGTTGGTTATGCAGGTGTTTCTGACCTTCAAAAAATATAGCTCTTCTAACTGCTGCAGTGAAAAATCAGCCTTTCCATTCACATCTCTCCTCAATTCCCAGGGCATTGCTATGGTATAGACTCTTTGCTTCCAATATATTATCTTCTTGTAGAATTAGCCCTCAGTAAACCAGCATCTGGTATCAATTTTTGTCCTTTAGCTGAGGTGGCTGAATCTCCTACCTTACAGTACTGATGGTCTAAAATTCCTTTATCCCAGGATGTATGGACACCAACAGGAAATGCAGAAACTTTTTGTGAGATGAGGGACGTTGGCATGCTTCCCAGCACCTGTTGATAGCACAGAAGTGTATGTTACAGGCTGGGCTATATGCTCCCATGGTAAAGAAACACTATGAGGCTATTAAACACCCACTTTTAAATTGTACCTTTGATCAAATTCCTAACCAAAGGCAGCATCGCTTCATAGTTCTGCTGTGTGCGTGCTTTGCAAATTACATTCCCAGATGTATGAGAGATCTCTGGAGACCAGAGGGGAAGGAATGTCATGCACACAATAGAGCTGGAAAAACCTTCTGTCTTAATGGTGTCCCATCAATTCTTATCTGATAATCTCTCCTTTTGAAGGTATGTAGAAAGCCAAAAATAAGAACAAAGCAAAGCATAGACATAGACTTGCCCTGACCTGTCTTCTAGACCGTATCTCTCTGGTGCTCTGCCTGCTTGCTATACTTGTCTTGCTCTGACCTCTCTCTCATCTTGCTATCAAGCTCACTTGCTGGTGTGAGTTGCTGACCCCCCCTTCCTCTTTTACCTCTTTCCAGCCTGTCTGTAACAGCCTCCTGATGCTTGTCTGCCTTATCCACATTGTCTTATATTTTCAGTGGAGATTAGAAATATCTTTTCTCCTAAGTCTCAAAGTTCTGAATTCCTCTATCTTCCTGCCACTGCTTATCTTGCTACTGTATTTTTAAACCCTAATACACTCCAGGATATGGTTGTCACAAGGGACACTTGAACAAAGTAAGAGTTGTGCAGCAACCTTCACAAATTCTTGGGAAAAGTGCTTTGTCAAAAGAAGAAAGTTCAAGGCATATGAATACATGGTTCTATTTTGAGATTGTTGAACAGTGACAACACATGATAGTGGAATGATTCTGCAGTGTGTTAACCATGCTAAACCCCTCTCCTAGGTTATCCACAGATGCTTCCATGCTAAAATAGTCCATTCTGTTCTAATCCATCATGTATTGTATCACTTTAGTTTAAGGCCTCTATGGGACTAGAAAGCTTGTAGTAGCTAATTACGAGTGGTCTGGAAGGTAAAGGATTGCTATTAGCACAGTCACTTTAACTGCACTGATGAGATATCAAAGCAGAAAGAGGAAGTGTGTCTAGTAGCTGGTAGCACACTGGGGAAATGAACTTCGACTTCCCCAGTCCCAGCTAGCAGCAAAGGCAGTGGGCCATCCTTCCTCTCTCCCCGTGGTTCACTCCGCATATGTCTTGGAAGGTGTGAGAACAGCTTTACATTACCAAGTGAATAGATTTTTATCTGGGTGCTCCAAAACCACAATGGGTGAATCTCTCAAATCCTTTGAATGTAATGGGAAGACTCTAAAACACTACAGTTTTCACAGCCAAAGGGAGATAAGTACTCAGATCTTATTGACCTTCATTGGGGAGGTTGGCTTCAAATTGCCTTTAGGTTCCCTGAAAGATTTAGCCTAAAATTATGGACTGATTCTACTGTGGCTTAGGAAATTCTTACCAAATGCAGCCAAAGGTACTTTCCACTTGAAGCTTTCTGGTTAGTCCTTAAGATAACTTGCTTATTATTATTTTTAAACATAAGGCCATTAGGCACTGTGGTAATAGTAACTTACAATTTTCTTTTTGGTACTGTCCACTTGGGAATGTATGGCTGCCATATTTTGAACAAGGAAATGGTGCTCTGGAGTTGCTTGGGTTTTTTGTTTTGTTTTTGTTTTTCATATTGGTTTGTTTAATTACACTTGCCCTCAAGGCAGCTTTAATAAGACACATATCTAGTCTCTCAAAAGATGTCCTTACAGTCTCTGAAGTTCATCATCATCTTGCAGTGCCCATAACTCTTTTTAGGAATCCCATGTCTTCTCTAGGGATCAGAGTATACAGTAGTGTTAATACACTGTCTCCAGTGGAAGTTATTTACAACATCATATTACTGTCTCCCCTTTAACTGCTGTGCTCTTTGTGGGTTCACCTCTGTCTCCCCATCTGAAGAGAAGTAAAGGCATAATTGCTGCCTTTATGGAAGAGAAACACTTTCAAATATTAAACTTGGCAATTAGAGAATTGCAACAAGCCTGTGGTCTCTGTGGTGACTGGGCACCCAAAAAGCACTTCCCTTTCACGGGGAGAGGAGCCTCCTGCTCCATAGCTGGCAGTTCCTATTTGAGCAGAAAGCGAGCTTCCACCTGATCTTAACCCTGTAGAGCCAGTGAGACAGTTCAGCAAATCGGATCCACTGCCGCATGTATCTGCAGGTAATTCATTAGATTTTCAAAGCTTTTTTAAAACTGGATTTATTTTAGGGAGAGTAAGCTTAGCTCATGTCACTTTGCTAAAGGAGAAAAATCAAATTAAAATGCACATGATTTCTGCTTCTTCTGGAATTTTTGTATTATGCTGAATAGCTGCAAACAATTTGCATTACAATGAAACATAAATAAGTGATGCTGCCAACTGAAGTGTAAACTGAGCAAAATGTGGGGAGCTTTCAGTGCAACTGAACCAAAATGGTTTAGGCAAGGAAAAAAGGCTGGACAAAACTCAGGTGAAGTTGTACAGACCCTTTCTAGTCTTGGACAAATCCTGTGATGAGCAGAAGTCCCAACTTTAAAATACACATTTAACCTTAATTTTCAGTATAAATACCATAATATGTGTGGTTTAGATGCCAAAATAGTCAGGCAAGGAGGAAGGGAAAAATATGAAACCCTTCTGTAGAACAGGATTAGCAGGATTAAAGTCTGAAATAATCATACTGCACTGAGTAGTGGATACTACCACAGCCAACTCAATAAAACTCAATGGGACACTTGACATCGTATATTTTCAAGTGGCAAGTCACAAATCTATATTCATACAAAATCCTTTACACTCAGTCTGATGGGAACAGAAACACTGCACAACTTCAGGTGCTGGTCTGGGGGAGTAAAGCACAGGTTGCTGCTTTGCAGGGACAGATCTGTGCTAGGAAAAACAGAAGGCAACTTGAATGCTGTATGTAATTATGCTTGAATCATATTTCACTAAATGTGGCTTGTTTGCAGAGCTATGTAATTTCTACAAACCCACTGAGAATCCTCAAAACCTGAGATTAAAAGCAGCTATATACATATTTTTAAGTTGTCTATATATAATTATATATACATATATATGTATATATATGTAGTAGTTAGTATAACAATCCGCAGTTCAACAGCCCAAAGCACATACACGTCTGCTTACCTTTTATAAATTAAACCACACACTTAAGTGCTTTGCTGGGCAGAGAAGTACTTAAGCATTTTGTTTAAATATTGCACTCTGTTAGGTCAGAATGAATTTGAGTTCTTGTATCACTGTTAATATGAAATTACTTGTCCTAGAGCTAACCTGTGCTTTGAAGACAAATGTGAAAAAGAGGGCACAGAGTCTTCTGCTGTTCTCACATCAGCATCGTATTTCATTAGCTCATGCGCTGCTGCCAATGGAGCTTTGGCAGTGTAGGAGGATCAGGACATCAGGATCTATGCCACAGAGCTGGTTGCAGTCTCTTTACTGAACCAAGTGTTCCTTGGGCTTTGGCTCAAATAGGATCTTTAAACTGTCCCAGACTTTCTCTTAGCTCCTCCAGTCCCCAGCCATGAGGTAACTGTTTGCTAGGTCCCATACGAATCACAGACTGGGAGGGATATTTCTGTTTTCCAATTAAAAAGTGGTGGCGAGGCTCATAAGTGTGAGTGAAAAGTCTCTGCTGTAATGGGAAGCAGCTGGTGTGGTAGTCCRTTTCAAGCTAAAATCTGTGTGTTCAAAATGTGGCCCCACCATTATCACAGTTGGAAACAATCGTTGGTGCTGACACAGTAATGACAGCTTCATGTTTTAGACACATCTAATGGCAGTAAGTCCTGATCTTAGCCGGTATTTATCAAGATGAATAAGCCAGTCAGGCAAGAGCATGGTGGGCTGACTCTGTTCCTTTAGATAAAGACCTACGTCTTTCCTCTCTTGAAAGAATAATGAACAGAACATAAGTGTCAAAATATTTCCCTCTGGAGGCACTCCAAAATAACTGACACTTACCCGAGCTCAGCGCCATCAGCAATGTGAGCTTCCTTGCAAACCTGAAAAGTGGAGCTATGGCCAAGAAAGATGTGAGAGTTTCTCTTTAAAACAAACCAGAGGTCAGGAGAATCACTCTTGATAGTTGTGAAACTACTCAGCCTCTCCTGGGAAGAGCTCTACCGTCATGCTCAATAAATGAGATGCTATGGTATGTCCTTCAGGCCTTTTGAAGTTGATGGAAAAGATCCCACTGGTTTTGGTGACATCTGTTCTCTTGTAGCTGCAGCACTGAAATTGGCCCCTGCAAGTTCAGCTTTACAACTCTAGGCTTTTCCTCTTAATCCAACTGGAAAATAGCTGTGCTGATGGTTTGTCTGCAAAATAAAGTGCATGAAGAGATTTATGCAGAGCTTAATGTGCTTATCTGGCCAACCCCCTCTTCTGATATTTGCCTTTGCGAATTTTGGGAAGTACGGGTAACCAACAAAGAACGTGTTCCAAGAAGCTGCTGCTGTTCTAGGGAGGGTGCATTAAAAAAGCATACCTGGGAATTTGAAAGGCATTATTTAGAGCTCTGGTGCATTGCTCTCTAACCAAAAGAGGAACATAGCCTAAGTGGTTGAAATTAGCTAGTACTGTTCTGAGCACAAAAAGAGCTAATAGCCCATGCTACAAAGGATGCAGTTCTGTGATGGAAAAGTGTGCCCTAACTAGAGAGTAGGCTCCTGTAATGCTGCAGCACAGGTCAGAGCGGGAAAGTGTGTACATAAAGGGTTTTCCCTGTAGAACAGGTCAGGTTATGCTGCTAATTAAATGTGTCCTGCAAAGGTGTCATAACACTTTCCAGCCTGGGCAGCTCGTATGCATGAGAGCAGGATTTTGCAAGACTGGATTAACATGAGTTTGTTTCCTTTTCATTCTTTCAAAAGTAGATTTATCCCTGTTGCATTAAACTGTGATGAATTTACCTTTTAGCGTAGGCAAAGGCCTGACATTCCTACTGAAGGGACTCTCATATTTTTGCTGACCTCTGCTTATCTTTCCATGATGTTCTCTGGAGATTTCATAAACTTGCTGAATGGGCTGCCAAAAAACCAACTTCTTGTGCCCAAGGGGGCCCTGTCAGATTTACAGCTGCCAAGGTCCCTCTTTTCCTGATTACTTCTTCCAGTGTCGTGTAGGGGATGCTAGAGGTGATCAGGACAGTAGCATCTTGGATGCAGGACCCCCTGTACATCCAGCTCCCAGAYGGAGAAAAGGATGCCTCCTGTAGTTCTTCACAGTGGAGTCAAGTAGGGAAGGCCTGTTTGTCCTCACAGTACTACAGAGGTAATATTGGAATCCAACCTGGAGTACAACCACCAGAATACTTTGTCTCACAGCTCCTCAAATATGAATCCTAACCAGAGATTAGTGTTTAAGCCTTGCACCATGGTCTTAAAAACAGTATGTAGATAAGCAAGCCAAATGCATACCATAGCATCAAGTAGAAGAGGGTTATGTCAGCCCTGCAAGCCATAAAAATGGAAGGTTTCACACCAGAAGGAAATGTTGTGCTGTTGATCCTGAGCATTTAATAACATAACCTGAAATATGTATCTCAGGGTGGAGACAGTGAACACACGCACAAGGGTGGAGAGTAACATGAAAGCCCAAGCTTTGCTGTATTCTCAAGCTACCTACCTTGCAAAAAACATGGAAAAGAGACAGCAGCAGGGTAGAGCTGTCAGGACAGTGTTTGGAGAGCAGCGACTGCATCCATGCAGGGTATTTAGGTGCCTAAGGAGGAGGTAGAAGTCTGAACTTCTGCTGGAAGCTGATCACCTTGTTCTTACCTTCTGTGTGACATGGGTATATTCACCGAATCTTGCGATGAGCAGTTGGCTGGCGAAGCCATCAGGGCAAGGGCTTCCTCCTGCCTACGCGGTGCAGCACGGGGCTCCTCTGCTCGGAGGGGAACCCTGCGGCGCTCCCACGCTGCATGCATGGAGTAAAACAACCAGGAGGAGAAAGGTATTTATTCATGCCTGAGAAGCAAAGAACAGTATCACAGACAAGGTAAACAGGCTGTTCAGAGTGGGTGGGAACAGAAATCCTACATTTTTCTTTTTGTTTTAACAATTGATATTTACAATAAGGTCCAACCCCTCCCCCTAAACCAAGTATTTCTACATAAGACAGTTTTACCAAGTGAAGATAGTGAAACATCAGGAGTAAAATAATATTTATACAGTGATGTATTTGTGAAAGTGATTGTGGTTTTCTAGGTAAATGGTTGCTGGATTATTCAAAATACCCTATGTGTCTGTCAAAATCCTTATGTCATGTGGAATTTTTCCCACACAGTTTCATAGAGAGCCTCTTTTTAACTGCTGGTGGTAAACCTGTAGTGCTATGTTAGGTTTTTTAATAGCTTTCAAAGGTCCCTGATTGATTTTCACACATTTATTTCCACAGCAATAAGGTTTTGCATACTGAGATGTGGGAAGGAAGGAAAAAAAATAATCACAGGATGTTGAACATGTTTCAAAACCTGCGCCTAAGTGTCTGTCCTTAAATGGTTCTCACATTGGGGGTGGCTAAACTAATTACATTTGTAGTACCTGAGGATGGCTGGAAAGTTTGCACTTTTTAAAATAAAGTATTCCTTTTCTTCTAAGGCCCCTCAAATATGAATTAATTTGCACAGAGACTATGAAAATCCCCTACCAAACTGCATGCCTTCTCCTGCAATATGAAGATTTCTCGGCTCCATTTAATGGCAGTAGGACCTGCACGTCCTTGTGCTGGCACGCACCCCTCTTGGGGGCTGCAGTGGCCAGGAGCTTCGCTCAGTGCAGTGCATCTGCTCACGCGTTGGCCCTTATGGCTATATGGTGGCTGAATTTGGCCATGCCTTGCTTTTTCACTGACTCAAACTCTGTTTGCTGTAGCTGTTGCTCCCTCTCACCTCTTGTTATTTCTGTTCCCCTGGAAAGGTATTCCTAAATCCTAATGGGATAATCTTATGTGTGGGAGACAGAATCTGGAAATGTGAATTTTAGTTCTAGCTCTCCTGCTGTTCAACCGTGGTGGATTCCAGTGGTGCTGTCTTTTCACTGTCCACTTAAAGTGGAAACTCAGGCTGCCTTTTTAGTTCCTGTTTGGTTGTTGGGCTCCAGGTGCTGTATGATATAACATAATGGAAAAGATCCCTGAAGTGACATAAGATACAATTGTCACCTAGGACCTGCCTGAGGAATTGTCCTTACAGGTTAAACTTTAAATATCTGCAGATACTTGATGAAGTTTAATGGGCTGTAGACAGTCTTGTCATTTACGCAGCAGACATCATTACTGGAGATATTTCCTTCCATATCTCGTAGTGGCTTGTCTAAAGAATGGAGTCCAGCCTAGCTCTTCCGGAGCTTCTGAGTAAACAAATAAACATTCATTCTATTAAAAAAAAAAAGAAAAAAAAAAGACTGGCAATTAAAAAAGACATTTTGCATTGTACAAATAGGAAGGATTGTAAAACACACTTTGCAGGGAGTCAGTAGAAATGCATTCAGTCTAGTTTATAATCACAGCACAATGAAATACCCTGAACATAAATAGCAAGAAATCAATTTTCTTTAGAAAAAGTAAAATAAAGAACATTAAATGATCATTTGACTAGATAACTGCAGTTTACTCGGTGGTATAACTGTCAGCTTGCCTGTGCACAATAATGGAATTAATGCAGACGGGGTATGGTTTAGATGTCTCCTTCTTTACAGTGACAATAACTCCCTTGTTTTCTCTAGTGAGTAGATGTTTATATTCTAATTTTGTCTCTGCAGGCTACACAGAGCCTTAAACTTGCAAAAAGGGATTTGTGAGCAGCTTGCTTGTCAAGAACAAATACTAGTCAAAAGAAATGCATGACTTATTGACCTCGAGTTCACTGAACCTTCATCTTGATGCTTCTGCACCACTAAGAAATCAGCTTCTCTGAAAATTAAAGTTCCCAGATTAGAATAGAAGCTTCAACAAAGGAGATGTATGGTTTTGCAAATACACATTGATTGGAGGACTTTAAAAGAGCTTGGTTAGAACAATGGGGTTATGAAAAGCAAATGTTTGAGAGGCAAGAAACAACTGAGGTCAAAGTTGATGAAAACCAGACTTTTGAAATTATGGAATTTCCTATTTGCATTTTGGCTAGTAATCTTAACTCTTTGTCCTTACCTGTTATGTTATTTATTTGGAGATGCAGCAACAGTACATACAGTGCTCTTGTCATGTTGTCAAGACAATATTATGCTGTGCAAAGAGAGCAAAAAGATAAGTTCCATGAGGACCTCAGTTCCAGTATGCATGCATAGTAAGCTATTTATTCGTGTTGCAGGATGTAGATCGTATTGGATCGTTGCATCTTCAAAGTTTTAGTTTTTTGAGTTTTTTTAAGGAAGTTTACAAGACAATTTCAGGTTTGTATTCTTCTAATATCTGTGCTTAATAAGTAAGCAGCCACAGCATCTTGTTTCTTAAGAAACATCGACCCCAACACCCAAAGGTTTTCATACAGTGTTAGGGCTAGTTAGACCTTTAATAGTTTTAAATTGTTTCCGAAACTTTTTGAAGCTTTGGAGCTGCACCTTCTTCCAAAACACAAATACAAGAATTAATGCTAAGATACGAGAGAGATGACAGAGATTCATATTTCTTATACAGAACTGTGGAATAGAAATGCATTCTCCCACTATGGAACAATGCACTTGTGAACATGTACATGGATGTAACTGTAGGCACTTCTATTAAGTCCAAAAAAATGGATAAAATTTTATTTAAAACTAAAATATATATATATATATATACACACACAAAATGGATCTGCTTTTCACATTCTCAGTAAACATCTGTGGGGATAGGAGATAGTTACTTTTTTTTTCAGCCAATTTACTACATTGGTTCCAAGTTTATAACACCTATGTTTTACTATTTAATTACAAAAGTATTTATATGATGAGAAAACTTGGAAAATTGAGAAAACTTGTTTTGCTTACCCCATAATCTGCAAAGTTCACTTTGATGATAGTATGTCATAATTCCTTCTGGGTGCCAGTCAAAACAAAGACTTTGCACTGTACGCAAGCAGTTCTTGTTTGGATGGTTTTGGTATTTTGAAATGTGGAATAAAATCCAAGACGGATATTATTTCTCTTCCTGTAGTTGAATAAGGATGAGGCTGAAACTGGGAAGAATCTTTAATCTTAAAGTAACGGGGGATTCTATCCCTTTAACATGGAGACATTTACAATGACTATATCATGGACAGTTTAAAAGCGAAAGTAGGGGAAAAACCATTTAAAGACCTTCCAAATTGTCAACTTTTGCTGGAAGAGGATTCTTTAGATGTTGTCAGCAATGAAATTGATGGAAAATATTTCTTTAGTCTTTTGAAATTTCCAGAGTTAGAATACATTTTAGGTGAGTATTTATTTTAATATTTATTTTTCTACCTCTACTTTAAATGAAATAATAGGGTATTATTTTTCAGCTATAAGGTGTTTGTGTTTTAATGGTATCGGTGAATTACGTCACTTAAAGTACAGTCATTGCACTGGTATGCATTCATTGATATTTATCTAGCAAGTAGAAGGCTTAAAATTGTTTTTTGAAGCTTGGATGGATGGACAAAATAGCATTCCAAGAAATTATATATCATAAAATATGGCAGAGTCAACATTGTGAAATATACCATTTAAGACACTGCCTGTTCTAGATTCAGATTCACCGAAGTAGCCGACAGAGTTGTCTTTATTTATATTTCTGCTGGAGAATTAGTTAGCTGAACTCAAGATAACATGCAGATTTAACCACATGCTTAAAGGCTTCTCATTTGGTGCGTCAATTAGATGGAGAATAACATGGGGAGCTGCGAAGTCGGAGACCAGCCTGTTGCTGATTGCTGTACGAGTGAATCCCCGCGGTACTGGGTCAGTACGCCGTCTCCAGCAGTGACAGGAGGGGGGTTTGAGGAGCTGGTAGAAGATCAGAGCCTTTATGCAGTAGTCCTTCCCCGTTGCATTATTCCAGCTTTCCTCAACCAGAAATTGAAGTGCTTCCTGAGCTGAAGGTTATACCTCCTACCTGGAAAGCAAGTTGCGTCATCTGTCCTTTCTTACATGTAAAATAGGGATAACTTTTCATTTTCTGAATTGTTTTGAGATTTGTGGATGTAAAGGCTGCCTAGTTGTTGTTGTTATTGCTTTTAGCTTTCCCTTTAGTGAATTTATTTTAGATATTACTGAATCAAAACTCTCTCTTACTTGCTCTTGAGTTCAGAAATTGCTGAGTATTTATTTTTTACTGGTAGCACTACATATCCTAGCCTATCTAATAACCTGAACTAAGATTATCTACTGTCTCAAGCAGAAGACTAGAAGGAAAATAATGAAAAGCCTCAGATGCTCAGTGAAGTTTCCAGCAACGTCCTGAAGAGCCTTGGGAGAGTTAACCATATCCCTGCGGGACCGCTTGCCATCAAACACTGTTTATCATGCGGTAATGAAGGGACTGGTGTTACACCCACTGTGGAAGTGGTAAACAGGGGAGAGCATCAGGGTGCACAGCGCTTTCCCGGTGACCACGCAGCCTTTGCTGGAGGCAGAGCTGCGCAGGTCGCTTTGTGATGCAGATTCCTCTAGCTGGAGGTTGAAAGTACAGCAAAAGTGATGTAAGTGCAAGTTTATTTAATAATGCAAGTGGAGGGCAAATCCCAGGAGCTGTTAAAAATATCAGCACAGAAAAAAGTGTTCTGTTCGACCATTTTCCTTTGGGATCATTGTTGGCCCCAGAATTTTTTTTTCTGGAGAGCTGTAGATCAGATTTTGAGTGTAAAACAGCTCTATTTCAAGACAACGGAGTATCTGCTTGAATGAAAGTGGGCACCCGGAGAAGCTAGCTGCAGCCCGAGCTGCCTGTGGTACCCAGGTGCTGCAAAGGCAGGCTGGCTGTTAAGTTTCTAACCAGACAGGGGTGAAGAAAGGTCAAGAAGAACCTTGCTGTTCCCAATGTCTGTCAGTAAGTAATCATGCAGATAAAAATCACACCACTCCCTCAGCTCGACAAAAAAATTTCTTTCTCTATCTATATATCCATATAACATTACAATACAAGCCTCAGGGCATCTCTTGTCCTTATCTAAACAAAAGTCTTCTCTGAAAACCTTAGTCATGCAAGTTATGGCATGAAATCACCCTTTCAGCAGAAAAATGGTAATTTTGCATCTGGAGTCAAAGGAGGACTGGCTTGGCGTACAAAGCTATTATGTTTCTCAGATCCAATCACCCTTAGTAATTTGGGAGCAACTCAGAACAGTCTATGGGGTTTTTTTTGTTTTTTTTTCCTCCTTTCCAGTGCAGGTATAAATCCAGCTGAAGCTGTACCTGGATTTATATTTGAATCCTGCAAAGGATTTTATAGATTTTATATGTTGTTATCCACCTTCTCCTGGGAAGGCATAAGAAAAATGTCAGGGAAAAAAAAATTGAATGGGAAAGACCTGCAAGTAAGTGTAAGCCTACAGTGCTGGGTCATTGTACTGTGATTAAAATGAGGAGAGGAGAAGGGGTATTCTAGAGAAGAGCAGGAGGTTAGAGCAGAGGAACATGTCAGTGCAGTTTTTGTGAAAGAACTTCCAGTTGTCATGGTGGGTAACTTAGAAATGCAAAAATTGTGTTTCATGTGATTGGCAGTTGTCACCTTTTGTTTTCCAGATTTGGCACAGAGGAACAGTTTTATCTTCCCTCTGCGTAGTGTTCAGAAACTGTCCTGGTCTGTGATCCCAGTGAGCTGTCGGCCAACACACAGTATTCTTGCAAACCAAGAAGTTACTTTACTACTTAGTTTTTTGTTTTTGTTTTAAAAAAAGCTTTTTTCCCCCCCCTCTAAAAAATGATATGGATGAAAATTGCTGATTTACCTCTGTATGGGGTGACCCCAAGTAATTATAATGAGAATTGGTGGTGGGGAGGTGTCTCTCCTCTTGGTTATTACCTGCTCACTCTTCTGGCGAGGGCTCAGGCTGAGTTGCAGAAACCTCGCACCATTCCCGAGGGTGTCTGGAAAGGTCAGGTAGTGTCAGACACCAAGTGCCCTTAACTGACCTCCGGTGCGTGATGCCCGTGAGCAGCACCCTACCGATCCCGGGGGTCTGCGTGTGGGCACGGGGGTCTTTTCATGTGAAATTCCTCACAAAGGACATTGCAAACTAGAGGAAGAGGAGGACACACTGTGCCCTTTTAGGGAAGTATTTGCACAATTCTAGGTGGGCTGTGGATGATTCAGATAGGTGAGCAGATATAACTATTTCCTGGGAAACAAATCTTTGTGAGAATCTCTATTTTCCTGAAAGAGAAACCTCTGTGGGTTCCTAAGTTTGTGTAGCATTAGCTTGCACAGTTCACATTGAAGAGGATATTAAAACAGTCTTTAAAAATAATTACATATAATATTCCTTTTCTCTCTTTTCCTGCATTAATAATAATTTGTTTGTCCTTATTCATTCAGGCACAATGAAGCACTGAACCGAGTCTTCCTTTAAATAATCCTGCTTTCAGCTGGTTACATCGTTCACCCAAATCTGTGTGTGAGTGGCAGTTTGAAGGCTTGTTTTCCCCTTCCTGATATAATTTAAATACAAAGTCTCTGTACGTTCGTCTTGCCAGCAGTCCTCTCCCGCATCCTGGTGGCCTGGGGTGGCGGGGCGCAGGGCAGAGCCTGCCGAGGCCCCGTGGCCAGGGTCCCATCACACGGGGCACGTTCCTCCAGGGCAGCCTCGTGGGCGAGAGCCTGTGCCCCAGGGCTTGCTCAAAGGGCGAGAGAGGGTGGCAAAGGCAGTCCTGCTGGAACTGAGAAAAGAGAAGGAAAACTATGTGCAATTTAAGGGGTGCCCATCGTTACTGTGTGTTAAAAGCTTCTTTTTTTTTTATAAATTGTTTTGAAATTTTTCCTTTTCCTGATACTATTCTGCAATGTGTATTACTCCAGGGAAGAGATCAGATAGTATAGCCTCCCTCCCCACTCCAGACGGTAACTGGTAAGCCTCGATTTCTTTCTTTAATTAAAGCATCTCAGGGCAAAACTCCAAGAAGATCTTTAAAATACTGCTGATTATTAAGGAGAATTGCACTCTCTGCCTGCAGTGTTATTTCCTGACGTTACTTCTGCCTAGCCATTTGCCTTCTTGGAGAGGTAAGAAGCAAACTTTCATGGTTCCCCTCTTTTCTCTTTGGGTTTTATACAATGTTATGTTTGTCTCTGCTCTGGTTTTACACATTTATATTCCCACTTGCTGGAGACCTGGTCTCACCCCCTACTTAGACAATCCCCAAATACATGGGGGTTTTGAAAGTGCTGTTAATACTTCTCACTTCAATGTTTATGATGCTGGGCAGTGGTGCATTCAGATTATCACAGCACGGGTAAAATAATACCCACTTCTTCACTTACATCCTATTACTGCACCTCAGAGAGCCCCATCACTTAGATTACTCAGGGGAAAGTCAATGACATAATCTTTTGATTTGAAATAAAAACTGTTGTGGAGAGATTTAAAAAATATCCTAATTTATTTTGAAATGGCTAGTAGTTTGTTGGTACTTTTTTGATTGCAATGTTTTATTAGATCATGATTTCTCCATCTAGCTTGTATTCCTAAACCAACAGAACAGTTGTGATTTGCTTTGGACATCTGTTAAATGCTGGGCTGCCTGGGGAACAAAAAGCAAGGGAGCTGCGTTCCTGATGGGAATATTGAAGGAAAACAGTGAAACCGACTGTGATCTCCCAACAATAGGGTAATCTGAGAGCCACACAGCTTTACTGGAATTCCTTTAGCTTGCATGTTTTTTGCACATAAATGTAAATGTATGCCTATCTGGACGTGTGTGTGTCTGTGTGTATATATATATATATATATATATATATATATAAAAAACAACAGCACTTAATTACATATAGCTTAAGAGTGCCTTAAGCCTTTCCCTGAAGAAAGAAAGCCCATCAGAACTACTGTCTTGCTTTTTTCAAAAAAGAACAAGATTTAGAGCATGAACAGGAGCAGTAACAGGGTGCTGGGACCTGTTTGATTCCCTCATCCCCCAGTGCTGAGATATTTCTGTTTTCAGCTGTCACTCTCAGTATATTCTCAGTTCTCCTTCTCCCCCACCCTCAGTTGCAGCCAGTGCTAAAAAGGTTTCTTGATTCTTTCCTAGCAGTTGAAGCAAACCCTGCTGTGTTTTAGCTTCCTTCTGCAGGACAGATTTACTCACTGTGGTTACTCTGTGGTTGCCACATGTTAGTTGTATTAAAGGCACTGCTCCCTAATCTAATGAAACAGAAATCCATGAGATGTATAAAAACCACCCTATGATTCTCCTATTTTCAAAAAAATTTTCTGTACCGCCCTCTCCCCTTCACTAATTTCTTGAATATGGTCAGTCTTTAGTAAGGGAGCTTTCAAAAAGCGTGTATCAGGCTAGGTTGTTAAAATATATCTGCTCTGTTTGGATTTCAGCAGTTGCAATAACCAGGAGCACAAAGGTGATATTCCTGTTTGAAGAAGAATGATAGGTATTTATCTACGAAGAAGGAGTCTGTGTCTGGGGTTGTTAATTGTTCAATGGCATTGCAAAAAGCAAGTCAATAAGTTTTACCTGAGTAAAGATGATTGAAATCCTTACAAAGACGTGCTCTAAGGGTGCTCTGATGTTAATACTGTTAAATACGCAGCCAGAGATACTGAAATCTGCTCTCTGTTTGTCTATTTGTATCTGAAGAATAAACTATAACCTGATTTGGGATTTGGAAAAACTATTCAAGACAACTTCTAAGTGCATTAAAACGTTAATCCTCATAATGCGTCTAAGAAATAGCGAACATTTAGACAGTTACTTCTGTCATAAAACAAGCAGTTTTGTATCTCAGAATAATAGAAGACTAAAAGGTCTCTATTCTGCTTTTGGATTTATAAGCTTTGTGTAATGTCATAATCTGGATATATAAGTATATATGAAATTTAAGAGTACACAAGGCAGGAAACAAATTAATTTTTTGCTTATAATTTTACAAGCGGATGGAAAGATCTCCAGTCGCTTGTATAGGAGTGTTCAAATCACTAAAAGCCAGGAGCAGAAGTTGGGAGTGCTGACTCCCTTCAATTGCTTTAACTCCCCACAGCTAATTCACTCTCTCGAGTCTGATCATTTTATATATGGACTTCAGTATAACGTTTAGTCAGAGATGACAGCAACAGAACTAACTTCATGAGTCATCTACTTAATCCTGCTCCAGACAGAGGGCTCTTCCTTTTGTTTTATTAGTCAGTCTGTTAGCTCCATTGTTTTGCTGTTAAAGAGCCGGTTGTTGTTGGAGGTTTTTTTCCCTTTTTTGCACTTTCAACTCTCGTGGCAGTGACATTTTCAGCCATTGCAAGGATTTTCTCTCTCTGCAGGTTAGCCCTGGTTTGTGCTGCGTTCAAGCAAATTACTTCCAGTTCTAAGAGGAAAACTGTCTGAGGTTTCCCATGAAGAAGCTGATCTAATCCATTTTAGCTGGTAAGAGATTTCTGCGAACTTTGATACGTGCTGGACTATACCTTACAAGTAATACATGATCTGTCATTTTTATACCAGGGCAATAATAATTTAAAGTGAGGATGATATCTGGCAGCCTGTAGGACTGTGACCCAAGAGAAGCTCTCCTACTTGCTGCTAGAGCTGTGTGAAATTTCTGTAATGAAATCCTAAACCTTGTGAGCTATTCCAAGCTTCGCTGCCAACCTGAAACCTGAGTTAGGTTTATGGAGGTCCATGAAACTTTCAAGAGAACCATGGCTAGTTTTTGGTTTCAGCTGAGTTTTGCAGTGGTGCCATAGGTTCATTTAAATGCAGAATATGTGGCAATGAGCTCCTTTCCTTCCATGTGAATGTTAATTTAGTACATTTTGTTTAGCTGCGATGGCAACACAGTTTTTGGAAACGTTCTGTGTGCATTAGTCATCAATATCTGAGCGATGTTTCTATTGTGCTCATCTGCCAATGGTCCTAAAAAGCATCAGCAATTCATCTATTCCAGCTGGGACAAGAAAGACTGACAAACTGCAGTGCTGCATTAAAAAGCAACTAAAAATGGAATCATAGGGCATATTTATTGTATTTCCGTGACTGCAGCAGTTAGGCACTGATTTTCTAGCATACTGCAGTATTCGGGATTACCGTTGTGGGCTGTCCTATTTCATCCCACGGGATGACTCAGGCAGAAGTGCTACTCTTCTGAAGCCTCTGTGGAGGATCAGGCTCTTTGATAGTTGTACTGATGAGGAGGCGTGAGCTATATTAGCATCCAGCTACCTGATGTAGCGCTAGTTTGGCTTTGACAATCTAGCGCTAGGATGACAATCTCAAATCAGACTGTAGAGTTAGTGCATATAAAACTGAATACTTACAGGACTAAAACTGTGAGGAGTGTGTCACGATGAAGGGTGAACTCATGATTGAGGTCGTTAGCTAGAATCTAACAGATTGGAATTTGACATCTGCAATGAGATCTTTGCTTGACCTTGCGTTCAAGGTCATACCAGAGCTTTGGTTTCCATCAGCAGGGTGGGTATTTCTACATTTGCCTGCCCTTTGTTTCTCTATGTCAAATGATGAGTGAGGAGAGGTCTTCAATCAATGAAACAGTAGAGGATCTCAAAAAAGCTAACTTTAGCTGAATAAGACTAGTCTTTGTAGCTTCTCTCTGTAACTAACAGACTCTTCAAGAGACCAAGTCAGTGCTGCTAAATGACAATTCCTACTGTGAATTGTCTTGGCTAAAGTTAGTCTTTGTGAATTCCCCTTTCTCTGTCTATATTTACATGGAAAGCCCTGCCCACCAGGGCTTTGAATGCTATTGCATTTTTGCCATCTGTTTTCAAGACAGTCATTTTGGAGAGAAGAAACTCTTCTCCTGCAGGCTGTGCCCCGACTGGTATTCCTATGCTGGTGCCTGTACTGCTGAGCACCTGCTCTCAGCTTAGTTAACTGTAATTTGTCAAAAGAGAAACAAGAAATAAGAAAATTCTGCAGAGCGATGATCCCCTGCATCTCTTCTTGGATAGAATTGGCATAGCTAGTTGCTCCATCATGTGTTTATGAGGAGACTGAGACTGGAAGGTTTTTAAGGTCAGTACCATCTATTCAAAGCAAGAATAGAAGGTCTGACCTTTTTCAAATGGTAAGCTTTGTCAGTGTTCCCATAGGGATTTTTCCCCAGGTGACTGCTTAAATGTAATTTATGGTTAACCAGGGGAGTGGAACCACTAGAAACTTCCTTTTTTCCCTTCATGGGGCAGCATGGAGAGCCTGTAATGAGTTATATGTTTCCCTAAAGTTGAAAATATATCAGAGTAGGGAGTATACATGTATTTTTCATGTTATGTCTATTTTGTAAAAGCCATAGCTTTTGATGTTGTGTGCTTCTTTAGCAAKGCAAAACAAACAAACAAACATGCACAGCTACAATTAACACTCCAGCAATAACTCAGTGGCATATATTCCTTGTGTTTATTGATTAGCGAACAAGCCCCCCAGGGTTTACATTGCTTCCAACACATTTGGTTCCAGCTGAATACCTGCAGTGTGCATTGATCTAAGTCTGTGATTTCTCCTAAATATCAGCCATCCTGTCCTATTGCATCACAGCTGTATATGTGTTATTGTAGCTGTGCAAAACCAAGTGGTTGAAAATGAAAAATCACCATGTGAAAAATGAAAGGGCACCTGTTCCAGTCTCTGTTGACATCCGTGAGCCCTCTCTGTCACATTGAGGTTACACCTGCATAATTCACTTGGCTTCAATAGAGCGACTCCTGATTTATATTTGCATGTGTGAGAAGAAACTCAAGTCCCTCAGGGGCTATGGCAGCTTACTGCTTCAAAGAACCAGGTCCGTACTGCAGAAGAGGACCAGATATCAAAGTTCAAAGTAAATGAATGCTTATTTCTTTACAGCGTCTGTTTTCTTTGTGAACATGAACTATAGATCATTGCACAGGCATTTCCAGTACAGGTGTGGCCACAGTAAATACTGCTTATTCTTTTGAAGGAACCTGTACTTACAAAACATGGCAGGACATAAAAGCAGATGAACATATTGTCTAAAAGAACCCAATATGACCAGCAGAGGTTCAGAGGGTGGGAACAGTGGGATGAGTTGTTTGGCAAGACAGGTGCTTCAGCACGTGTTGTGCTTGGTGGGTTATTGGAAGGCGTAAGTCCCTGCTCAGCAAAGTAACTGGGCAGGTGCTTAACATTGATATCAAAGGGACAGTTCAAGTGGTTGGGACATAGACAAGGGGGTGATGGATGCAAAGGAGAAGGAAGGCTATGGAAAGAGTGGTGTTAGAGCAGTAGAAGTAATGAGTTCTCTTTATTCCAGCTCATCAGCCTCTAATCCATTTTAAAATTGATATTAAAGTATGAAATATTGCGTGGCATTGAGGATGGAGAGATTGAGCTAAGTTTTCAAACCAGTGTTAGGATGCAGGCTAATTTTATATTTTGATTCATAGTTGTTTGGTAGAAAGGCATGGGCTGCATGCTGAGAAGAGTGAGAAGACGTTGATGAGGAAATTAGAGATAATTATTACATCAGTAATGGGGAATTTCTTCTTTCAGCTGCATGTTGTGTTGGTCCTAACCAAGCACAAAGATGCCCTGCAAACAGTGCTGTCTGCTCTCATGCTTGCATCTGCCAGGACCTCACCCAAAACTTACTGGAAAGGATCCTGTTGTGAGGACTCGGGCTATGTTGCTCGTGGACTCCAAGTGGACCAGCTCCTCTTAACTGCAGGGCTGCTCTGTCAGTGCTCTGACACCTGCACTCCCCTTGCTGTTGCCAAGCAGGGATCAGCTATTGAACTCTCACATTCTCTCCCAACCCTACTTTTCTACAACTTAAGAAACAGTGTCCCTCTCTCTGTACTCTGGGGGACATGGTTTTTAATGAACCTGCTGCAGCAGCAGTGAAGAAGGCTGCAACAGGACTGTAGACGAGGGTCGGAGGATGTGAAAGTTGCTAAAAGACCGGGTTGAGACTTTGGTAACAAGAGGCTGGGATGTAGAAAGCAAGGAGGATTTCACCCTGAGCTCAGTCAGCACTGCTCACCCAGAGCAATCACAGCTGTTGCTTTGGATTGTGAAGTAAGAAGTGGTCTCCAAGGTTCATTAGGCCCTAGCCTATTAAGGGCTTTAAAAACTAGGGTCAGGACCTTGAAACAGATCTGCAGTCTGTGAGGGAGCAGAGCATGTGTGCTATCTGTGCAGCAAGGGGAGCGGTTTTGGTTCAGCTCCAAGTGGATCAGTGCCTGCAGTACAAAACCACCTGGAATTAATTGAAAACACTGGTGGCCATTTTCAGCTGAGAGGCAAAAGCAGGCAGAGAGACTGGGAATAAGCTGCCCTTATCCCCTGGTTACACTGGTGGAGGCACATGTGGGAGGTTTGCACTGATACTTCCTGCACTGTATGTGCTTTGTGAACTTTCATTTCCAGGACTGTCAAGGCAAAGGCTTTCACTGCAGTTACAGGCATGTTTTATTTACTTGTAATAGAGTTGCATACATTTATTTTCTTTCTATCCATACTGTCCCTGACAACAGGCCACTGCTAGAACCAAGGCAGTTTCTTACATCCAAATGCTGCTATTTTACTTTCTTACTTATTTCTCTATATCTTTACATAGGTCACTTGCACTGCAGAGTAGATGTGTGGGATACAGGACTCTGCTCAGCCAACCCTTGGAACTGCAGCCCACCAGAAAACTCCATCTCAGATTTGGCCAGAATGACTTCAAGGTGAATTCCAAAAGTCATTAGAAAGATTTATCAGTTTATATGCTGCAATGTGGAGTTGAACAATGTCCTTTATGTTTCCTTGCTGTTCTTTGACTGAGGAATACAAAAGGATATCTAGTAGAAAGAATGCTTGTTCACAGCTGGTGACTTTTGGTGGTCCCTTTCTTAAGGAAGGCCTCAGTGCTCTTTGCTGATGAAGTCATTGATGTGTTAGCACATGGAACCAAGTTAGGATGTTCTGGCTATTTATAAATGCAGCTAACAAGATTTCTCCAGATTTTCTGTACCTCGTTTGAGAAGTACAAATAAATAAGAGGTACAAATAATATCAGTGCACTCTAGCATTTTCTTTTTCTTCCTCAGAATAGTGGAGGAGGTTCTCTTCCCACAAAAAATTCTTGGTGCATGATTAGGGACTTCTGTCCTGAAAGGAGAATCACAAATGGAAAACAGCTGGGACTATAGCTGCAAGTTTGAGGAGCATGAGGTGGAGAAAGGACCCTTTTGTCAATGCATAAGAGGAATCTCCTTGTGGTTTGATGCATTAGAAAAAAATTTAAGAATGAAGAAAGACCTGTGCTAAGATGTGACTCATATTGTGTCATCTGCCTCTGTAAGAGCGAGTGATTTGGCAAAACAGGGTTTATCATGCAAGTGACAGATGAAGGAAACCTCTTGCTTCCAGTTCTCAAGCAGAGGACTGATTGCAGATGGGTATGGGCAACCTATTTTGCCCAAGCTTTTTTAATTCTTTGGCCTACTCTGTCCTCCCACCATTTCCACTGGCATTTCTCAGACCACATTGGTCCTTACAGGAAAATTTTGATTCATTCTTTCTCTGTGAAGCTCGCCTTTCATCTCTACTCTCCACCTTCTGCAATTCTCACAAAACTCCCATGAGCATCACCAAACTTCCAAACCAAGCCCTAGAGGTCTCTCAACCCCCTGAGTTTTTCCCTAGAGGAGTGTTGATACTCCTGTTCCAATTAGTGCAGGTTCTTCCATGTGCAGTATGGTGATGCCCAGATGACAACTGGAATTACAGTTTGTACATATGCACATATAGCTGCTGGACCAGTAATTCTTCTGTCTCCTTTCTTAGCTTACAAGGTATAGCTCTAAATTTAATCTCGGAAAACCAGGTTCCAGGTCCAAGAAGCAGGGTAATGCTTTGGAGTTGACTTTTTCTTTTCTTTTTCCCCTCTTCCCTGTATTGTGTTGTTCCACCCAGGTGTGTGGTTTTCTCTACTCCACAGAGGAGTTAGGGGCTATGTTCTTCCAGGGGAAATTCCAGTCTGGGGTAATGCAAATGCAAACACCCTGTGTGTCCTTTTTCATTCAAATTACACGCAAAAAATTTGTGATACGAGACATGAGCAAAGGCAGAACAGAGCCTAGAGTCTTTAATCTTTAAAATCTATTTTACATGATTAAAAGGATCCTGCCTAGAGAAAACCAAGACTGGCTATTTATATCTCCATTCTCTGCACACACACACCACTTCCCCCCCCCCCCCGAAAATATTGCAGTCTTTCACATCTGAAAGACCACGGCTAGCTGCCATTAATTTTAATGCTAAATCCTAATCAGCATTTCAAAATATTATGAAAATGTCTAAGAAACTGTCTTCTAGTAGCTTGAAAATATTGCAGGCAGCAATCTAAATAATACTGTAAGTACCCTGGTAAGTACAAGAGCACATGCTGGAAAGAAAAAGAGAAAAATAAAAGGCTTTAGACTACTAGGCAAATGTCAGTTCTACAAAGTAGGCATAAATGGATTGCAGGAGTTCATGGATGCTGAGAGTTTGAATTACTGACTGAGCTACACCTCACTTACACAAAATTTGGTTTTCTTTTTTAAGAGAATGCATCAAATACTGAATGCTACTGTTTGCTGTGCAATCTGCTCCATGGACAACTACATAAATAACATTACATATAGGGTTCTGTTTTGCAGGAAAATGCAATTAAATGAATGGAATATGGCCAGGACCCTGATATTAGTGTCCTATTACACTGCACTGTCAAAGATGATGAATGTCAATTAAACTGAAATCAGTGGTCATTGGTTAAACAAAAGATGACTCTGATCAAAGCAATCCTACTTCAGTAAAGTATTAAACCTGTCCTAAACTTTAGATACGTGTTTGTAACAGTCCTGCTTAAAACAGAGCACTTTCTTATGTAATATCCTGTGTAGGGAAGGGCTGAAACATGCATTTCTTCAGGTTGTTTTGTTTAATTGGGAATATCCATGCTTACCTAGTTCTGCAGATGGGGTTCACCAAGACAGTTATGCATATGCCAAATTTTGCTCGGGTTTCAGGACATGCCATTGCTATCTCATGCTCTCGTTTATAGTGCTTCATATTTATATTCATTTATAGTGGGCTTGGGGTTTCAAAAGCTCATACTTTTTCTACTTTTATTGATGATGATGCTTTCACTGAAGCTCTACCCTTCAGCAGGGTGACAGTGGAAGGCTGAAGAAGGGTCCCTCTTCCCGGCTAATAAGTAGGATGCTGCCAGTGGAGGCTGATTATCCATCTCATTCATTTTGTGATGGCAATTTTTTTTGACTTCGCAAATATTTTAAATAGTGCCAAGCTGTTCTGCTTTTGTAAGAGTTAAAGTAAACTTTTCACTTTCTCTTTCATCCTTCTCTTTTAAAAAGTGGTATTTGCAAACCTAAAGCAGTTTAATAATTAAACAAAAGCAAAAAAGCTCCATTTTTTCAAGGAAAAATACCTATTTTTTTTGCCAGTTCATATAGGAACCAGGACAAGAATTCTCTCAAAGCAAATGGAGCAAAAATCACAGCTTTGCTGGGAAATCCTAAGGTTTGGGGAAAAATGTACAGAGGGGGAAATGGAAGGCAGAGATGGGAAAGTTTCATCAGCTCCTGTGCTGCCTTTTCTCTCTTTTTGATTAAACATCAGGTTTAAGTATCATCAGCAACGTGAATTCTGAAGTATGCATGAGAATGCACTCGAGGTTAGAAAAGCTTGTCTTTTATTCACGTATTTAGACACCCCCCCCCCCCACACACACACACTAGACTATTCTTGAAATAAATCACTGAGAGGGTTAGAGGAAGGCTGGAGGTGCACACTACATTTTTCATTGCCATCTCCATGTAGCCCAGGTAAGTCATCAAGACTAACCTTGGAAAAGCACTTCTCTCTTCTCCCTGCATAGCTCTCCATGGCAGCATCATGAATGTTGATGGCTATAATTGACCACAAAGAGCAGACCTTTAGTCCCTACCTGATCTTTCAGAGTGTTTATACACTGCTAGCCTGACCACACAGCAGACTAATGAGCGTTACGCTTGACAAATATTGTCATGGCTAAACAGGAGCTAGTGCTTCTGCTAAGAGAAGCAGTAAACCCTGGGGCACATCATGCTCAAAGAGTAGAGTTAAGAATTGATATTAATTCTCTTCCACTCACGAGGGGCCTGTTCTGGAGCCCTAAGCTGGTTAAGTCTTTCCACAGTGGACTTTGGATCTCTCCAATGAAGTAGCCCTTAGGTTAAGCACTGTACAACCAAATAGTATAATAATGAATTTGAGAGTAATAAACTGGTTTCTAAGTAGGATCAAAACTGTTTCAGTGGCTGGACAAGGTACCCATATTGGGATGATGCAGCTAGGCCACAATCTCCTCTAGATTTTAATGTCTGGAGCCTTGATACAGGCTGGGTAGCACTCCAAATTTTCTGAGCTAGAGCAAAATGCAGTGAGCATTTCAGAAGAAATGAGAACCCGTGATGCTATTTGTCTGGAGACGATTATGTCAAACTCCTTTGCGTGACTGCCATATACGATCTGCACACAGATGGAGCAAATCCCCCTCTGTACCCACACCAAGCTAGTTAGAAAATGCCAGGTAATTGTAGCACCAGTGTTACTGAGTTGTCTGTTCACTGCTATGTGTATGTATTTTTCTTGTTTACAAACAACATTGAAGTTTTAATAACTTTTTGGGGTTCCCTTTCTAGATGCTATAGGATTAACTTTAAAATAGAGAGCAATTCTTATGAAATGAATGGAATTACAAGTTACACACTTACCTAAATATCTCTTGGGTCTGTTTATTTGGTGCCTAGGCTCCACTGTGGGAGGGTTTTTTTGTTTTTTGTTTGTTTTGTGTGTGTGTGTGTGTGTGTGTGTGTGTGAGAGAGACAATTTATTATAATTTATTCAAGTTTTCAGTCTCCTTTGTTTCTGACAGAACCCTTGATAACAGCTAGGGTCAGATATTCCTGAAGCTTTTGGGTAAGTTTAAAAAGGGCTGTTCAATACAGCACAAAAATGTAATGCCAAATCGAGAGGGTGGCCAGGTTTGCAGCCTGCTGCTGCGAGCTGATGCCAGTGCCCGGGATTAGCCCTCGCTGGCTGCCCGGCACTAGGCATGTCAGCCAGCACCAGCGCCTGTGTCCCTGGCGCTCTGCTGTGGGCTTAGCGAAAAGTGTCTGAACCTGATAGGCTTCAAGTGTAGCCCCTTGAATTCAAAGAACTGATATTTCTTGCTGCAACTTGCTTTTGTTTAGAAAACTTGGGACYAGCTTTGCTCATAAACTTAGTCAGCTGGACTTTCTGGGGTGCTGTCATGGGCGGTCACCTTTCTCTGGGGCCACGCTGGTGAGTGCATGAGTCTGAGACCATCATTTCCTGAGGGTGGTATTTTAAATATCCAGGATATCTGGGTCTGTGCACAATACAGGTCTTGATTTATTTATTTATTTTAAATCATCTTTCCTCTGGGTTTGAAGGGCACCACTTCAGCCTAACATTCTTGATTAACTCCTGCAYGTGTGTTGGGTGTAGTCAGAGGTCATATGCTCCCTTCAACTTTCTGACCTCGGTGCTTTCAGACCCCGTTGCCCAGAGACGTTTCATTTGCGTGCTGCTTTCAGGCAAGGGTCTGAGCCGTATTTCCAGCTGGGGAGGGCACTTCTGTGCTGACTTGCTGTTTTCTGGAGACTCATGCTTTAGCAATGTGATCTTGTAAGACAAAGCATTGCTAATCATTCCTGTCACCAGATATTCGTCTAGGTCAGCAGAACACAGCTGGCCCCACTGAAAGAACAGGAGGGAGTGAATGTGCCACCAGACTGCCATTAAGTCCTTTGGAAGATCATCCTGCTGACAGGAGATGATTTACTGAAATACGTATGCAGTGCCAGACGGCTGCAAGTCAAACTGAGCCACTGATATGAGTGGATCTCAGTTTAGGCCAGGCCCAAATGTGGCCCAGAGTGTTTTGCCTGCCTCTGCTGCAAGCACTGTTCCAGCTACTGTTGCGGAATTGTCTGGAAACAGCATTTCAAGGTACAATCCTGAGACACCCTGCGTTCCCAGGCTTGCTAATGCTGCATCGTGTGTGCAGTGATTCTGTGGCATCCCTGTGTCTCAGACACATTCTGCACGCTCAGTAAATTCCCTCTGGGACGGATCAGGTCCTTTGCATTGGGATCTGCTAACTTTGTGTTCAGATTATTTTGGGCTAAATGAAAAATTAAAAAGTACCTTATCAGTTAAGAGTGAGGCTTTTTCTTTTCTTTGCAGTGCTTGAAGCAGGTGCAGGGAATGCTTTCCAGCAGCCCTACTCACTTCCCCTCGGGAGGAATATGCTCGGTGCACCCATCACAGCCCCCGGATCCCCAGTGGACGTGGCCAGGCCCTCAATACACATTCGGAGGTGAGCAGTGTGAAGTAACTGAGCTGTATGTTCTCTTAGGATGGTCTTGATCCGTGATGTTTGCTGTCAGCAAGATCCCATTGGGAGCCACCGCACAGACATCAATGTTTCACTCTCTTTGCAAAGAGGCTCCAAGCTGCCAGAGCAGTTCTTTATCTTAATATCACCTAGTTTTGCATTCACCTGTGTACAATTAAACTGTTGATATATCAGGGGAAAAATTCATCCAGGAGTATGTATTAGGARTACCTATATGAGGTAACTGTGTTACCTCAGCAAAATATTATTGTTATTAAGTGTTCCCACCAGATACTTGGACAGCTTGCATTACAACTGCAAAGCTAACATTTCATTATAGGAAGATATATATTCATAATGGATTGCAATTTACCAAAATACACAGAGGGCCCCAGATTTGTCAGTGTGCATTTGCTCTGTAAGAAATACATCTCACTGAAAACCAGATGTCAAAATTAACAGTAGAGCTTTTGCAATGTGGGGAGGAAAGCTGACATTTCAGAGTTGGCAGTCCAGCTGTGTTAACGGCGTCAGGGAGCCTTTGTGTTATTAAGTACAATGTTTAGCAATGGAATTGCACTAGGAGTTTATTTAAATTATGAGCAGTGGGAAATCAGTGCACTGTGTTGGGGGGGGAGGAAACTGCAATCAGAAGTGAGATTTTGAACCCCTCTTCCCCCCCTCTTTTTCTTTCTTGCCATTTGTTTGCCATCTCCCTGTATGGAAAAATTCCAAGCAGTTGTAGCAGTGGCTTCAGTTCTGAGGAAATTGCTGGGAATCACCATCAGGGCTGCGTTTTGGAGAGGGGCAGGGGAGACAGGGTTTTGAAAGCTCTCGTATATGAGTAACAGTTGTGGAAATGTAAATTATTGATTCATATCCTCTTGGTTTCAAATGTGCTTTATCTTCCTTGTAATTTAACCTAGTTTTCAGGATATTTATCTGTAGCTTTCTAGAACCAGTATTACCCATGCATTTTATCTCATCTCTTTCTCTTGTTCTTAGATGTTAGCTAGTGAGTCAGTGCACTGATTAGCTTGACTAATTTCTTGGCATAGATTTCAGTCAGGGGAAAAAGGGTACGCATTTTTAAAAGTGAAGATAATTAACCATTGAAACAACATGAGCACTGGTGAATTCTCCATTACTAGCAATTGTAATATCAAGAGGCTCATTTTCCTATGAGACGTCTCTGGTTTTTCACAGTCATTAATTCAGGATAATGGACAATTCAGTGGACAATGAAACTGGATGATCTCAGTAGTCCATCCTGTCTTGGGAGTTCCCAAACCTAGTGGTTTGGTATCATGCTTAGCTCTGTTCCTGCTTGCAGGAAAGGATGTGTAGAAATATTTGGTCTCAAAGGCAAAGTCCATGCCTTACTTTCAGGAGCATAATCCACAGAGTGGGAGATCTATAACTTAAGTCATACCTGACTAAGGGGCAATGAATTTCTTGCAAAGTGGTGGGTAATGTTGTCTCCTGGAGGGCTTCTGGGGTCTCTAATTACCAACTGAAATGTGAATTGCAGTTACAGCCTCTGAATGTATTCACCAGATCAGACACTACATCAGATGGCAGTGATGAGTTACCCAGCTCCACAGGGAAGTGGGAGAGGGAGTATCCACTGAGGAGCCTCTCTGGCAAGTTGCTCTGTGAGGGGCCTGCAGCCCCTGGAAGAACATCACCTTCTCCCCACTGGGCCTGGGAGGCAGGATGGGGACCAGGAACCCAGAAAATAATGGGATGCAAACGTGCTGCTTTGTCAGATGGGGAAGCTGTATTTCCTTTTTATAGGCAGAAGGAAGCACCGACTTACCTAAGGACATTGAAGGGAGATATTCAATTTCAAGCCCTTCAAGGCGAGGTCATACTTCCTCTTTAAAATCTAGATAGATAGAGATTGCTGTTGACCTCAGAAGCATTATGTGACCTTATCTACCATAGAGATATTTTCCTGAGGTTTTCTATTAGAGAGCCAGCCTGCTACTTGAAGGGTGAGTGTGGAGGTGATGCCGATGCTTGAACCCACCTACGCTGAGCAGAGGTCGCTGATGGGGCAGATACGAGGTGCTCCATGTGGCTGGCTGGGAGGAATAAAGGGAAAAACATTTAGGGGAAAACAGACCCTCAAAGCCTGGATAGAGACATTCAGTCCTCTTTAGTAAATCACTAAAGAACGATCTTGATCTATTTCAATGTTTTGCAGAACTGGGACCCAGCAGAGGAAGAAGTCCTTCGGCAAATCACAATGTATAAATACCTCTGCTGTGAGTACAACTAAGGCCRCAGTGCTTTCACACAACACAGTCAGCAATAAATAGGTTCCTGAATTAGAGAAAATCTCTGCTGTACTTCAGATGTGACTGTTTGAACTACATGTACAAAATGTCCTTTGAAATAGCAGCTGTGTCTGTTTTATCTTCCTCTGAAAGATAAGTAATTATAAGAATGTTATAATGATTTCTTAAAAAAAAAAAAAGGGGGGGTCTAAACAGCAATTGCTTTCTAGTGCAGGAGATATTTAAACATCAGTACCTTGAACTGATTAAAAAGAGCTGTACTGATAATGCAATTTTGTATCTTATGATTTGCACTGAATGGCGCAATGAATCATGGTGAAAGGCTGAAGAGGAGATTTCTGATGGGGACCGTACGCTACACCAGTGACTCTGAGTTGGTGTTTTCATATCAAAAAGAAGTTTGCATTTGTATGAAACTTCTCATCACTGATGCCAGCTGGCATTAGGACTAGAGTGGCATGTTTTTGATCATTAGTGATGAATACAGGAATACCTTGCTTTGCTGGAGAGCCTCTTACAGTCCTATTTCTAGAGGATGCTTTGTGTTCTCTTGTACATTAACGTTTTCTGTATTTCTGCCTTGATTGAAGGATTTTGAATACCAGATCTTTATCAAATATTCCATTTCTCCTGGCTGTTTATTAGCTATAGCAATCCAATATTTCTTTAAACTTTCCCAAATGCAAAATAAATTTCTTCCACCTGAATTGGTAACCAGTAGGAAACAGTCTCCAGCTGACAGGTAATATTGGTGAAATCTTGGATCATAGGAGAAGCTGAGCATTTGCATCTTCTCCTAGAATCACCAGGAAATGTGTTTATTAAAGCCCTCTTGGAATCAGTTCTCTTGCAACATTTAACTCAGTAATTCTAGCACCATTTTATGAGTAAGGTTAGCTCTGAGATGCTTACTGTTTAAGTGTATCAGTGAATCTAACAGGTGATGTGAGAATGCAGGCTGCTGTATGCAAGGTCTAGCAGTTAGCAAGCTGAGCTGGAGTCTCTTCCATTCTATTTTTTAAATCTCTTTTTGCATTATGTGTAAAAAGGGAAAGAAAAAAAAAAGAATTGAATACACTGTCCCTCTGAGCTGTAGTCTGAGTATCATTAATTTCACTTCTGCTCGAGGTGGCACTTAGGTCTGGAATCCTTCTGTACCCTCGTTCATGTAATTAGTCTGCTACCTCCACAATGGGGTCTCAACCGTCTAAATCCTTGTCTTGAAGCAAGTACTGACAGCCCCCTCGTGTTAAGTTTTGTAAACACTAATTTGTGACATCTCCTGTGGCTTAAATCAAAGCACTCAAGTAAAAGTAATAATACTACTGTTAAAGTGAACGTTACAGAAGAAAATGTCTGTCACCTGACACTAAATGGATATGACACTAAGCATGTTTTGTGAGATGTTTCTAATGAGAAGGCACTGGGGGAAGTAGTACCGCTTTCTCAGTACTGCAGCTATCAGCTCCTTGGCCTTTTCAGTAGAAAACAAGAAGGAAGAATATTCCTTATTTCAAGTCTGTTTTGCATTTTGCTCAGATGCGCATAAAAGGAGGAGAGTGACCTTGGATTTTGCAAGTATTCATTTGAATTACAGCTGTGGTCACCAAAGAGACCAAAGCCCCATTTCTGCAAGATGCTGTACAATCAGGGAACACAGATTTTTCCCTTTCCCATAAAACTTGCAGTTTAAAAGGCAGGAGAGAATATTACCTAAAATTATGGCTAGAAGATACAGCTCTTTCCTATTTGTACCTCTTCTTTTTTAGTCAGCCTCTGTCATCCCTTTTTATTCACACAGGTTGAATTGACTTCATCATTCCTCCTTTTCCTTTTGTACTGCCCCGAATCCTGTTGTTTGGAGCATTGCCAGTTATAAGAAGTTTGTATAACAACAATAAAAGTCTTTGAAACCAAAACTGCAACGTCACACAGGGGTTAAATTTTAAAGAAATTTCTGTAAGTATTCATAATATAGCCATAATATGAACCTCAGACAGGTAGCTGAGCTGGGTGTACCCATCTGCAGTATGAGAAAATGCCTGAAAGTGTTGCCTGTATATAAACTCTAGGCTTGGAGTGAATGGTAGTACAGCCATGAAGGTCCACTCTAAAAACCTCATATGTGTTTTGATGGTGACAGTGGCTGCAGAGGCCTGAGCTGTGGCTTTCCAAATCATTGACTGCTTTTATTCCCCTCTGTTTAGCTTTTTTCAGAGTGGGATCAGTTGTAGAAGCAAGAGCCAGATGAGACTCTAGATCGTGGCCAGAATTTGTATCATCATCTCAAACAGACTGACCCCTTCAAGTTGGTTGCTTGGTCTAAGTGGAAGATGTTCCCAGAGAATGTGAGTTGTCCTTGACTCCTACTACCTGAGTGTATGCTGTGGAGTCTACTGAGGATTCAGCTGGTGTGCTTGGCACTGGGTATCACCAACGTGGAAAACTGCCAGCTGGGCAGTGATCTCATGTGCTGGGATTTTTTTGTCTTTTTTCCGCAGGCATTTGTCTGAATTTGCACAGTTGAATGGTGTGAAGCAGAGAGCCATGGCGGGAAAAAGAATGAAGAACAATTAGAAGATGTGATATCCAGGGAGCAACATGGGAAATTCAGCCAAAGCTGAAGGTAAGAAGTGGAGACAGGAATACAGGAATGCCTCTGAGTCTGCAGCATAGAAGGAGGAGATTGTTATGGTTTGTATGAACTATGAGTGCACTTTTAACTGCCAGAGATATCGATGGGCAATAAGGGATTGCACAGAGGTACATGATAAGTCACACATGGACCCTGGGAGACCATTTCTTCTTTTACTTTCCCCAGATTGCCCAACTCCAAATCTTGTGGCTAAAGACCCGGCTGCCTGCTGCCATTCTCACCATTATGCCTTGTGCCGAAAGGAAGCAACTGCTTTGTGAAGTTGGTGGAAATACGCCAGCGCTCAACCATYTGGAGACCTGGCCCACGCTTGGCTTCAGCTGAGCGAACTTCAAGGTCAGCTACTGCTGAGCGCGTGGGGACAGGCACAGCTGTCCCTGGTGGCAGGCCGCAGGCCAGCTGCTCCACCGCTGGGAATCACAGCAGCTCACTCAAGCCAGCACAACTGTACTAATTCCCACTAGTGAAAGGTTTGGCCTTGGGGAGCTGCTCACAAGCCTTGGGGTTGAGGTGTGGTCTGGAGCTGGGCGGAACACTGCGGTGCAGCATGCTGGCCAGCTCTTCCTGTTTCTGGTGTTCAGTAATCATGTATCAAAAGGTTATAAACCCGGGAAGGTGCTGTAATGTCTAGAGTGTTTCTRACATCTTTCTTTCATTTCCTTTTTAAGACTTCTTTTTTTCCAAATGAAAAACGCACTTTTTAGATTCCTCTATTCCTTGTGTGATTAGGGGAACCCAATCTAGTACATCTGCTGAATGCTTCTACCATGGAAATATTTAGTACCGGCTCTGGCATATTTATGTTGGCTCCCTGTTTAGACAATGTGCCAAGCTGTCCTTCGCGGCCTTAATTATCGCAACTTCAGGCCAATGTTGCCTGCTTTACAGCATAATCCCACGGCCTAGAGTGAACCCTGAAAATGCTTAATTAAATGACATTCCACAACAGATTAAAGAGTCAGAAGCCCAAGATAAAGAAAAAGGGAGACTGTGACCATAGGAGTAGCAGGTGCTCTTCCCTTTCAGGATCACAGTTCTGACATTGACTATTTCACCTTGAGCATATTAAAAAAAAAAAAAAAGAAAAAAAAAAGCATTAATTGGTAGCAGTTTAGGGTCTGCATTTGGCTTTTTGCCTTTTCTGTACAAAGTGATTCAGAGATGCCTCATGTCAGGCCTTATCCCTGGCTGGTGTATGAATCAGCTGTGTGGAGTCTCACTGATTTACATCAGCCGAGAATCTGCTCTGTGCTCAGCATAATTTGACTGTCTGTTTCTATAATCATGTGTGAATTATGGCCTGATCATGAAGTCTGCTCACGTGAGTAAGAATTGCGTGCCAGGTCACAGGGCGTAGCTCCACAGAGTTCAGGTGGAGCTATGCCAGCTTCCACTAGCCTCGAATGTGGCTGTGTGCAGGGGAAGGCTGCAGGTTGGACACCTTCCACCAGCTTTTATAAGAGTGACCAGAGATTTTGTGCGCTTCAGCCTTTGAGCACCTAGCATGAGATGCTTTAGCATAGTCAGTCAATGCTTTTTCTGTGCTGCACTTTGAAATCCCGGGTGAGGCATCTGGGTCAGGCACTAAACATCAGTTCCCTTTTATTGATTTAAAAAGAAAAACAAAGCCCTCTCTGTATGTAAAAACTAGTTTGCAGGTATATGGAATAGACACAATCAAAGTGTGTTATGGAATCCCCCTGGGGAGCCAAAGTCTACATTAACCACAGAAGATCAGAATACAAATACAAATGTTGTAGATAATATTACATTGCACAGATTAGGGCTCAAATCTTCAGCAAAATCTGTTCGTAGCAGGAAAATGACAGCAAGTGGGACGCAAGCAGCACACTGAGCAAATCTCATTCAAAGGCCAATCTGTAAAGGCGGTTATCACTAATATTGTGTTTTATCATATTATTCCTCAATTATTTGCTCCAACAGCTCTCCTGTCTTGGCTTAATAAACTGGCTCTGCAGAAGCTGACCTGGATTGATTTCCTCTTTGCAAAGAGAAGTGGATCATGGTTGGATTTCATGACATTTCTGCAGGTTTGGTTTGTACGCTGTGCGTTCTCCTCCGGTCCTGTGACACAACCGCAGCAACTAAGCTACGGGATGGGAACGAATTAAATGTCCATGTTAACACAGGGCAGTYGTCGGGTGAAGTAGCACACGACGGGCCTGGGAAGGGGCGCTACCCCGATCAGCGACCTTGGTGGTGGGGAAGGTGACCTGCCAGGCGGTGGGTCCGGCCGGGAGTTTCGGCTGCGCYGCGGGAAGGAGGAGGGCTGTTGCTAGGCAGCGCGGGGGGAAATGCATTAGCCTCATACCTCTGGAGACCTGAGGTTTAAGTATCTCTTATCTTACGAGTGAAAGGAGTTTAGTGGTCCCAGCCTAATCCCTAGTGCATATTTTGTCCACGTTACAAAAAGGTACCACATGGTCTGACGCAGCTGGAAGCTTTGGGTGAGTAAAGGCAAGGATTTTTTTTTTATTGTTATTATTATTTGAGAGCAGAAGGAGGGCAGATCATTTCTGAACTGCATCAGCGAAGTAAGCTGCGTAGTAGGGAGTAGAGCACATTATTTCCCTATCTCTAAAATGGAGGAAAAGATACCTCCTGGTTTCTTCCTGAGCATGGCTATTTAGGTGGTGAATTTTTGGTGGTGGGACTGTCTCCCGCTATGGCTCTGAGCCCACCAACACTTGCTGCGTGCGCTTAATCTGTGTGCCGTGATTAATTCCGCTGATTCCCGTTGGGCCCCGAGCAGCAATGCTGAGCACATGCCAGCACTGGATGATCCCTAGGCCTGATCCTGGCTGGGGTTTGTGTGCGCTACTGAAACACTTTTTACATAAAGTTAGTCCTGCCTGAACTCTATATGACTTTACCAAGTACAGTGCTTTTACCAACATTAACGTTTATCAGCTTCTTCTATTGCAGCTTTCCTTTTGCAAATGGAAAGTAGAAGAGTTTAAAAGAAACGAGTGAAATCTTGCACCGAAAATCTCTTTGTAGGTATTCTGTGGAGGGATAACCTGCAGCAATACATGTGTTGCAAGGATTTTTATGTACCTATGGATATTTTGTGCATAATCAGGGGCTAGAAGCCAATAGGTCTGTGCTGATTCCTTTGCAGAGTTTTGTAGACACTGAAAAGCATCAGCTTAGACTTGTTTCCTTTATTCTATAGTTATTATTGTTCCTCAGGATTTGCTAAATAAACTGAGAACTCATCTTGGTCCAGTCTAAAGGCCCAATTCTGTAAGGGTTAGAGCATCCTCAGTTTCCCATGACTTCTCCAAGTTATCTGGCAGCATGCAGCTTTTGCTCCTCAGCTAGGTAAAAGATCAACCAGAGTCAAAATGTGGACGTCTTACCCCACTTTAGCCCATGTGGGGCTTGTGTGCGTACCAGCCAGGATGCTCTTGCTCAGAAGCAGCAAAGCTTTGCTTGAGTCAAGCCCCCAGCCTGGGCCTGTGTGTACAGCAGATTGCACAGACCCCATCTGAAGGCCTCTTTTGTGGCTGGAGCAATATAAAGGTCTTTAGATACAGCCTTAGTCTGTGGAAATGCTTCTTTGAAGTCTTTGGGCCTTCACATGTCCTCCAGACTTTCATTTAATGCAGTGGATAGGGGGTTGTTTTTTGTTTTTTTGTTTTTAAAGATTCCAGGTAAGATTTCAACAAGCTGGGTATGTGTGTGGTATGCAATACTTGCTTGAGTCTTAATCAAATCAAACTGTTCTTTTAAGAAACAAAAATAAAGGCTATTAAAGCAGGCCAGACACTTACAAAGCAGCAGATGTTTCTCTTTATTGTCAGAACAGCAATCTTTATTAAATACCAAAGAAAGCCCTATAAATCCAGGAAGGCAGTTGAATCTATGCTGAGAACACCTCTTCCTCAGGCCAGACAGTCTTTTTTTCTTCAGTCATTTGTTTTTCCTACTGATCCTTCCATGGTGTTTCCGTGACATAAAAGCAAAAGGGAAAATGAATATTTAACAGTGGAAATAACCTGATAATTTAAGCTTGAAAAAGCAAACACAGAAAGTAAAGGAAATTGCTAACAAAATGCCTTTCACACCTGTGCTTCCGTCTCACTGATGCCATGGCTAACACAGAGCAGTTCTAGGGGACCTGTGGAGATGTCCCAAAATTAGCAGTGGGCTGGTATGTCTAGTCACAACACAGTTAATGTCTAGGCATATCTTCTCCTGAGAACATGTCTGGAAAAAAGCAAACAACATGTTATTATTGCCTGTGAATTGCAAAGCGATGACCCTGTGAAATGGAAGGAGCTCCTTCTGGGTTAGCTGGAGACTGCTGGCCATAATCAGTCTGGTAGTTTTCATTAAGATTACTAATAGCATCTTCCACTTTTAAGAAATAACAACAAGATTTCATGAATTAATAAATGGAAGATTGTGATTGACTAAACAAAGGGTATGCCAGTCTATGCAGCTGTTCTGTTTTAACTAGGTAATGTCCGTAGATACAGCGTTAATTTAATTCTCAGATGAAATACTCCAGAGGAAATGTCAGATCAATAATGTAGAAAAGGGCAAAGATTTCCTAAGCCTGGCTGACTTATGTATGTTAACTACTGTGAGATAGATATGGATAAATGCTGAACATTGTGGTGAGTAATCACAACTGTCTTGGGCGTCTGAAAAAATTTTCTAAGTAAAAGCTATGCAAAACAAACATGTTTCAGGCAAGAAACTGGTGTTAAGGTAACAGGTTGTTATTTCATACACAATGCTATAGTTAAAATCCATGGCTTTGCTGTTTTTCTAGAAGAGTATAAAAACCCATGTTTCAGTAATTGTTCTGTTCTTCCTGGCATGGTGCTGAGAGTCCCCATGCCCAGCATTAACCCGGGCTCCTATACCAATAAATCTTTGAGCCTGCCTACATATGCATCAGCACTAGCCATTAGCTGTTTTAAAGCTTGGTTTGTATCATCTGGATTTTAGCTGTTTTTCCAGCAGGTTGTGTGGGTGCAGCTCCTATTCACTTCAGACTGTATGGCCGTGGAGGAATTTCAGACCTGTGCTCCAGAGTCACCATGAGCTTGGTCTGCTTTAGGCTGTTCTGCTCTGCGCAGCTTGCTGGTAGGCCTTGCTGTCCCAACAGCCTTGGCTGCTCATCCTTTTTGAGCCAGCAAGCGTAACTGCCAGTAGTCAGATGGACATGTTAAGGCTGGGAAGGACTGTTCAGCTTTCTGAATTCACCCTTGAATGTTTTGGATGTCCAAATCTGGATCGTCATTCTGATTTGAGCCTGTCATTGCCTGGAGATGAGTCAAATCCTATTCATAGGTGGCTGAAAAACACCTAAGGGACAGGTAGGTCCCATATTACTTGGGAGCTTTCCATGGAACTGGCTAGCAAGGAGTACTCTGAAAGCAAATCCCACCTTACCTTGTCAAGAAATACTTCTGTTTCCAGCAGCTGTGTTTAGCCGTGGTCATGGCTAGCATGCTCTTCTTCTAACGAAGACAAGAACAGACAACTTTCTTGGTCTTTGGGCCTGAATCTCAGCTATTTGACAGTTGCAAAGTAATTTTTCCGTGCAGTCTTTGCTAAACCACTCAGAAACCTTGAGCATTTTTTATTTAAATAACACGATCTCTTGTAGTAGTGTGAGAGCTCTCCCAGACAGTGCATGTGTGTGTAGTCTATGGGAACACTGTGATTTCAGAATTGCCAAAACAAACAACAGGTGCCTGTGTTATTTTGCAAGTAGGAGCTCCTCAAATGTCAGACTTTGGCAGAGAAGATGCTTCCTTTTAACACCAATCTTTTTACCCCAAAGGCCCCTGGAAACCTGGGTGGTGTATTTATGGTAAAGAATGCAGARATGGAAAATATTTTGAATCACCTTTGATGAAGTCTTTAAAGTGCCTTCTCAGCTACTTGTTCAGCTGCTTTATTTTTGTTTTCAACAAAAGTATGGATCTGTATCAGGTTTAAGAATAACTGGAGAAAGCACACAGTGACTCAGAGAACTCATAATAACCTTTTTCCCAGGGGCTTGGCTTGTCTACTCCGGAGAACTTTGCATGGGTGTAGCTACACCAAGGTYGCTGTACCAGTACAAACCTGTGGTGCAGAAACATGGCAAGATTGGAAAAAATGCTTACACGGATGCAATTAGTCCTCATCCAGGAACTGTGTGGCTTGCATTGATGTCCAAGCAGGGTTTGTCATGGTGGTGGCTAACATTAGGCCTGCTACAGAGATGCAAGACGGTACAGTGCACTTCCTAGAACAGGACCTCTTTACTTCTCTAGGGGAGAAATTACCAGCCGATGACTTTTCTGTGAGCCAGTGAAACCATGAAGTGATCTTGTTCTGTGCCTAAGAACCATCTCATGCCTCAGGAACCAGCCACCCCAGGGTGGCTTTCGGAGGAGGCAGGGAGATCCCAGGGCCTCCATGCAGCATCAGATGGAGGCTTCTCCACAGCCTCCAACCTGTGTCAGCCTGGCCTATAACCAGCTGCGTTTTAAAAGGAGGAAAGAAAAGAGCTGACGCGAGCTGGAGCTGCTTTAAGGTGGAACTGAAACAATAGCTTGTGGCTGTCTGAATCAGTTCCCTCGTTTCATAAATTTGACTCAGAGCTGAATATTTCAGAACATCAGAAAGAAAATGCTTATTTCAATTTTGGTTCTAATAATGGGCAAAGGTCATGACAGCTGGGAGGAGAGGGGAAATGAAAGGCATGGGCTCGTCTATTTTCTCTGAACCAGCTTCACCCGTTCCTAGTTACRATCTCAGCAGAATAATAACTGATATTAAGCAAAGCCAAGAAATGAAATTAACACATGCAAAATTATATTACAGCTGTGTCAGGAGTCCTACTCCTGAGCAGTGTTAGCAAGGCCTCCTGGTGCAAAATAACAAGGGGCAGCAAGGAAAAAATAATGGCTAAGAGCAGAGCATCTCACTCTGAGATACTGGCTCATAGTTTACAAGCAAAGCGTATATCCGTGGGGTATACCCTGTACACTAGCAGAGCTGTACGTTGAGAACTATCTTCGCTTCAACTGGTGGCACAGAGCAACTCTGCCTAGGGAACTGGAAAGGTACTGTGTTATGTGTACAGGGGCAACTCTAACTTCTCTCAGACTCCCGAAATGCTTTAAAGTGCTGAAAATCCACATTTAGAAGGTGCCAGCTAGCTTAAAACTTGATCTGTAGAGCTCGAGCTTCTCCAGGAATTTGGCCTCTCCTCTAGATCAAAATATTAGCATGTGCAGAGCGCTGTATGAACAGGAGAAGTAACCAGGGCTCCCAGACACGCAGCATTATTGTGGAAGTCAGTCTCAGAGGCCTGACTTATATAGCTCGTGTAGACAAAAGACTCCACCTACACCCAGTTTTGTTATGGCTCCAGCTTCCAGTTTTGCTTGAAGAGATTTTGCAGATCTCTGCTCACTCTCTTGAGTTTGGTTAGCTATAGCCCAAGTTTCCTTTTCACCCATCYAGGGAAAGCAGAACCTGAATATGAAAATGTATTTACTTCCAAAGCATTCTTTGTAGGGACTGCCCCTAAGGTTTCTGACAACGTTTTGTCTTGCAAGTACATTGATCTGATGATGGTGGCCAGAGAAACCAAGAGCTTGCTACCCTCGTCAAATTTCCCAGGGTGCCTGCTGGAAATACAGCACATCCCACAGCGTCTGCACGCAAAAGGACACAAAAAGCAGGCTGATGTGTGAAGCAAGGAATAGGAGAGAAGGATGCATTTTATATACATTAATAATAACAATAAACCTCCTAAGAAGCAATTATATTTGTGAGGTTAGGAGAGCTGATGGAATATAATAGCCATGGAAACCTTTTTTTGCTTCTTGGCAGAGATGGTGTTGCCTCACTGGGCTTAGTATAGCACCGTTTGTTAAAATAGTTGTTAGCACTGGAACATTGCCTCCCACATGGATGAGCTTAACGCATGGCAAGCTGTATGGTGTGGATGTGAACCTGAGCTGCCAGGCATAGTTGTGGGGATGTAGCCACTTAGCCTGTGCCGAACTCTGTGCTGCTACCACTGATGGAGAGCCCGCCTGGCTCGGTCCGTGGGGCAGGCGCACCACCCTGGGGATCTCCACTTTCTGCGTCCACCTGTGGCCCCCAGGGCATATAGACTGATGTTGCTAAAGGGCATTTCTTGCTGGTGGTAGACGTTGGCATGTAATGTTCTGGGGTGAAGTGTAGAGTTACATCCTTGTTCTGCCTGGATCCTCACACRGAGTGACAGCAAACACTGGTCATAAAGAACAAGGCAAGTTCTAGTTTGCAATAAACACCTTAAAYAGTTCAGGTGGGAACTGTCCAAAAGGAAACTGGCCAGGAAGGCAGATTAGGGAACCCTGTTTTTACCACCTCAGAAGCACATCTCCTGCATCCTCAGGTGCTCTATCTTTATTTGCCAAACCTTCCAATCGTTCTGTGGGGGAGTTGCACGCAAGCAGGTATACCGCAGTGACAGGAAGAAAAGGATGCCTCTGGAAGGAAGCTYGCTCACATGGAGACGTGATTCAAGTTGGCTGGAGATCTGTGTAAGCAGCCAAGGCTCTGGCTTGCTGCTTAGCATGATGTTTGCAGCTGTCTCACGGATACTTGGCAGTCTGCTCCAGGCACCGGCCACCCTCTTTATTTTTGTAATTTAGTTAGATGTTGGTGAGGCCAGGGACTGTGCTGCACAGTGTGGATGTCCAGTCTCCTGGTCAGTGCTCTGGCCCACTCGTGTTTTGCTGGTGTACTGGCCTAGCCAATGCTGGGTGCCATCATTTCCCCGTTGTTCCTGACCTCTCCCATCCAGGGAGGAGGGAGACAAAATGCCCGGCCAGTGGTGTCAGCTCCCTTGCCCATGCAGGTCACAGGTCTTCTGACCTCTGCGCTGAACATTTCCCTCTTTCCTTCCCCAGCAGCAAATACGCTGCTTTCTCTGCTGAAGAAGGAAAGCTATTTTGGGGGTGAGAGAGCTGGGACTCCTTAAAAAAGACCCAGATTTTCCATGTGCTCCCCCCATACTCAGCCTCAGGGAAATAACCTAGTAGCAGGTATTTCTATGTCTCTTATTGCCTAGTTTGAGTTATTTTCTCTCCTGGACAGGAAGCGCGGTGGCCGGTCGGAGCCCAGCAGGGATGGGGGATGCTGGCTGTCGGTGAGGCAGGTGGCTGCTGGTGAGAGCCCTGGGCAGGGGCTCCCGGCTGCTTCTCCATTTGCAGCTCAGCGGGAGCTGGGAGCACAGTTGAGCCGAGGTGCTGTTCCTGCTGCGCTGCCAGCGCTGACTGTTGTGAGTCATTGAAAATGTGCCAATACGCCGACTTTGACACCCTGTGGCTCTGGAGTCGCAAACGAGGTTTGCCGAGAACAGGGAGATTAATATGAGCATTCCCATGATGTGGTTAACTACATCATTAATTCCAGAGACTCCTGGGACCGTGCTGACAGTAGCTTTAGTAGCTGAAGTATTAACGTGTTCTCCAAGACGCTCTCTAAACATAGATAGGACTGAGTGACATAAATGTATTTGCAGAACATTTTGGGGTTAGCACGCTCCAGAGCAGTGCAGTCAAATAATTCTGAATGTTACTTAGAAATGGTTTTATAAGAGGATCATGATTCTGTGAGGAATCATGATTATTAAATATATCACGAATTTTCCTCTCAGTATTTTTCATACCTATTTTCTCAAAGCATTACTCACATAATTTTCCCTCTGAAAGTTATTATGAGTGAATCACCTTTCGCGCAAGTGAGCAAACATGACCAAGTATTTATTCTATTCACAGCTGGGCAATTTTAAGCCTCGATCCTGACCTTAAGAAAGTCCCTGAGCAAGGCTGGTGGATAAGCCCCGACAATACACCACTGGTCCCTGGAGCATTGTGACTCAGAGGCACATTTCTTATTAAAATGTTTCTGCTTTTAACTGGAGGCAGTCACGTCTTGCTGACCAACATCTCCAGCGCGTTACCGGTCCCGCCCTGCTTTCTCAGCTGCAGCGTTTGGTGGGTTGCGGTCCCACCTCCTCCCCAGACACCTGCTGGGATGGAGAAGTGAAGGGGTGAGTAGCCCTGTGGGCTTTGCTGCCGTTAGACCTGAGTGCTGGAGGAGGAATAGGGAAGTACTTATTTTCTTCCAGAGGCAATTAATCTAAGTCACAATGTGTTGGTGTGTTGCTCTAGAGGCAGAAATAAAAATGGGCATCTGCAGCGCAGCCGGAGCACGTGGGACAGAGACTCGGCTTTGGGCCGCAGCTGCCGTCAGGGAAGACCAGCTCTGGGCTCCCCAGGCCACCCCATCCTGCCTCCCAGCTGGGGGCCCGTTTCGGTTGGGTTTTCTCCTTGGGTGAAGCTCTTCTCCCTTTGGTGCCTGACTTTAGCAAATTCATTTTGCAGTGACAGCTAATGGAGAGCAAAGTGTTTGCTGCTGGCCTGTCTGCAAAAGACTCTTTGTAGCCTGCTACTAATCGGAGCAGTTTTGCAGCCTGTTTGAATGCTATTGTCTTGAGTTTTGTTTTCAGTTCAGGTCTTGCCACCGGTCTCACATGGTTTCCTGGCTGGCAGAATAATCTCTAAGCTTAGCAAACAGAAGGCTTATAGCGTGTCAAATGAGCAGGTGAGGGAAACCGCATACCCTGCGAGCAGAGAGCCTGCAAAGGAAGGCAGCARATGCAGTGGAGTATGGCTCAGGGTGATGCAAACAGGTTGGGACGAGGAGGGGGGTAGGACTCTGGGAGTCAGGACAGGATTAAAAAAAAAAACAGTGCAAAGGCTGGTGTCATAAACCTTCTTACGTGCAATTTGCAGAAAGGAAGGGACTTTGGCAGAGGACCAAGAACCCTTGTTTCCTAGCGTTAGTGTTTTTCTGTTGCAGCAAGGAGAAATAAAGGGAGAASAGTGACTGAGGCAGATACTGGAGCTGGTGATATATATCATATCTGTCATATATTCACGCTTCAGCTGGACGACAAGAGCTACAAGAAAGTGTGCTGGCTATCGAGTGACTTGGTAGCTCTTTGAGATAAGTGTAGCTGCTCCAGTTAAATGTACGGCTACTTGGTTGGAAGGAGATCTAGTCTTAGCTTGGGAATGGGTGCCCTGAAAGCTTCTGAGGGCCTTGAAGTGAGGCTTAATTATTAGCTAATTAGCTGAAATGTATTTCTTACCTAATGAACAAGGGGAGGAAGGGAGGCTATGGTCAATGGAAAAGAAGCTGGTAATCTCCTATTTAAGGCAGTAGAAGATGGACGTCAGCCTGGTCTGTAGAAGCAAAGTGGGTGAATTTTCTGTGCTGCTACATAGCAATGTCTTAGCCACCTGTCTATCTGTAAAAAACAAACAAACAAAAAAAGGTGCGTACTATCTGTAAGAAGTCACAGATCAGGCTCTACTGCTTGTGGACAAGGCTTTGGAGGTAGMCTGACATTGCGTTTCGTTGGCTAATGCTCCTCGGAAGAAAGGAGCACGGTGACATACATTACATTTGAGGTGTCTTTATAAATGAGGACATTGACTTTTGAGAGGGTTAGAGGGGAAATAAAAGAGAGTAACTGTTATTCTGTGAGCCTTAAACTCTGTGACAAAACTGCTGTAAAAGAGTGAAAATTTCTGTAGGGGAAAATATGAGTAGTCTTAATCTCAAATTGCCTTCTTTTATAATGCATAATTTAAAACGCATGTTAGTATTATCTTTGCATGATATAGTAAGCAGCCGTGTAATATTCTCTCTTTGAAGGCAGTGTTATAGCTCCCTATCTCTGCTCAAGTAGCTACAAGGTCAAATCCTAGCTGATATCTCACAGAARCTGTAAAACAACTGCATGGATATTAAGCTGAGACTGACTCGGGGTGTCCCTTTCCTTGCTGTGCTGTAGATGTGTGTGATAGCAGCTAACCAAATTAATTTGTCTGTTCTCCAGTCCTCACCTGTGAAACTAAAATAATGGCAGTTCTTTATCTTACATATCCCACATAGATCAGCCCAGTAAATGCTATGAGGGAGTGGTAATGGGTTCCGCATCCAAACCTGGAAATAGTCAGGGTGAGGGGGAGAAATCAGTAAGAATTCAGGGTTCAAATACCACTCTTTTGGGTTGTAATACTTTTGAAAAAACTGATCTAGTGGCTTGGGTGTTGCGTGTTGTTGAGCAGAAATATTTAAGTGGGAATAATAAGTTGTAATTAGCCTACATATTCCAGTTGAACTAGCTTTGCCACAAGCTCCTGGAGTCACTTCTTAGTGTCTTGTATTCCTGACACGCTGTTGTAAGAGGTGTGGAGGCCCGAAACTCCCACTTACCTTGGTGCTCTGGAAATCAGGCTGTGTCAGTAAGGGCCTACGTCTAGGCACTTGGTGTGAAATGCTGGCTTTTTTCTCTCACTGCTTTGGTCTATTCATATCCAAGACAGGATTATTAATATGTCTTTACCTCCCAGGATGACTGAGGTTAATTAAGATTTGTGAGGTGCTTAGATACTGCAGTGATGAGCACAGTAGAAATCAGAAGCAGCAAAAATGTCAGTATTCATGGGAAGACTTTAAAAATGTCCTGGGAAACCATCAGCAAATATTTCTTCAAAAATAAAAAGAATTATTTTTTCTGTTTCTCTGCCTCTCGCAGTGTTCAGATTTTTGGCAAGTAACACTAACACTAGAACATTTAAAAAGTAATTATTGAAAAACTGATATTTTTGTACACTTTTTAAACAAAGAACTTTGCTTTTACTCTTATCTGACAGCAAAACAGATCAAAATGAACGCTTTCTGATAAAAGAGTCATGTATTTGCCAGATGTTTAAACAAATGTCTGCTAGCTCTACCTTCAATATTTGCCTTCAGCGGCTGCAGAGGACAATGAGCTGCCTGTGCCCACAAGTCATCGAGAGCCAGGGAAGATGTACAGGGCCTGAACTGGATTGAAAAAGCCCTTGTGTATGGGTGTAGATTGTAGTTCATTTTCCCCTAATGATGTACAAAATCATGAGATGGGGTATATTGGGTTGAAGGAAACAGAACTAGTTTCCAAGAGACTTGGTGGGAAAAGGGCATGTTTTTGTAGTCCATTTAAGAATGCAGATAGGTGCTTTGTGAAATTTTGCAGAGATATTCCTCCCCAGCAGGTAGGCATCTTCCTGCTAGAGGTTATTCAAGACAGTCCCCCAGGGCCCAGCTTGTTCTCTTGCCTTCAGTAAATCTGACACTGATTTTCTGCAACTTGAGCCCTGATCCTGAAACAAGCTCCAGATGTGCCTAGAGCACAGGTGAGTCTATTTGTTTGCCTCCTCCTTAGCATCAGGTACCTTTATTGTGGTTTTCTTTTCTGGGTTTTTAAATTTATTGTCACCATCTATCAGTGTTTTTAGCAGAAGGAAAGATGCAGTCTTTGATTTGGATCTCGGAGATGCATGTGCAAATGAAAGGTTTGTTCCTGATAACATACATAGAGAATAGCAGGGTGGGAGAACAGTGTGTGTTTTAGCTACTGAGGTTAGATTTATTTGATATACCCTTCTGGATGGCAAAATTAAGGATGTTTGCGCACATGTTGGTATTCGTCTGCCTCTGGTTTGCTTTCTGTGAGAGGGCAGTGATGTGAAATGGAAAGGTAAAATGAAAACTGGGAAGCTAGAAGCTTGCATAATTAAAGTGCAAGTCACTATGCCATCGTGTAATGGAAAACAGCATTACAGTAGGTGCCGGTAGCTAAAACTTCTTGTCCGGGTTTTGCTACTGATTGACTGGGTGATCTTGATTGGTGTTTTGCACCCTGATGCCGCACCTCCCCGCTCCCCCGGCCACCGTGGCAGCACCCCGCGTCCCCATCCCTGGCCCCGTCTCCTCCCCAGCCCACTCTTCCCGGGGGCGAGGACGCTCCTTTATCCTCGCTACCGCTGCGATGAGCGTTGGGTCCCCGCTGGACTCTGCGTAATTATTGCAGTCAGACCTCAGCTGTCCCGCGTGGCAGCGACCTTGGTTACGCACCCGCCTGCTGACACGGCTCCGTGGGGTAGCGCAGAGCTGACGGCTGGCACGGCCAGGATCTCCCGCTCCCTGCGGCCTCCCGCCGCCGTCCCCAGGGCTGCCGCTCTCCCTCCTCGCGCGGAGCAGGACCGGAGCGGCTGGCGAGCGGGGAGCCCGCTCACGCCGTCCTCGCCCTCCCGAGACGGTGCCGCTGGGAGGGCAGTGCTGCGGTCCCTCGAAGCAGGGCCTGCGAATCGCAGCGCCGAGGGCTGTCGCTCTGAATGCGCCGGGCTGCGCGGGGCACGAGCGCAAACCGAGGCACCGCCGTGCCGCTTGCCCCGGCCGCGAGCTGGGCCACGGGCACGAGCAGAGTCCAGATGGCCGCTCCCCGCCGGGTGCCTTGATTGCTGCGTGGCACCGTCCGCCCGCAGGCTTGCGGCATGTCGCTCCACAAAATCCTACAGCTGGCACGCGTTTGGTCACCTCGAGGCGCGCTCTCCGACGGGTCGGCACCGCATCCCGGCTGGCTGCCCCAGGCCACCCCGGAGCGGTGCGGGAAAGCCTGTGGCCACGCAGCGAGAAAGGCGCCCGCGGGAGCCGGCGCTCTGAGGCCACCCCGCCATCCTCCTCTCCTCCCYGTTTCCTCTTTCAGTAGCGCAAAATGAATCCTTCAAAAGTTAAATAACTAAACAAACAAATATGAAGCTATTTATTTTCTATTGTCATAGAAATGCTGTGGTCTAGGACAGAATTTCGTATTCACTATTCACATCTGCGGCCCTGCTGTGCTTGGGGTGGAGGGGAGCAAAGACTATTTCTTTTATTTGTTCCAGCCTAGCCAATAAATCAGATGCTAATAATCCCGCTCTGAAGCCACCCCTCGCCAAAGAAGCTCCCATTTCTCTGCAGTCCCAGGGGAGCGGAGTCGCATCAGCCGCATGGTAAACACTGGGCATAAGAGAAACAAACACTTTTTCTCTTGGGTGGGGGGAAGAGAGAAGAAAAAGACATTAGAAAATGTCACTTTCCCTCAGAACTAACGTAACAGCAGTGCAAGCTAAAGATGCAGCTGTGGTTCAGAGGGTTTTATTTTTATTTTTTTAATACGCCACTGGGAGTTCAAACAATGTGTCAGAGAGATGTTGTCTTTTGTAGAGAGCGGCTTCTTTCTCTCCACCCTCCTTCCTTCTTTTTTCTTTTTTTTTTTTTCTTGAAGCATTTTAGTCATTCCAGCGAAAACGCGTAGCTCATTTGGATAAAAGCCTCTGCTGTGACATCCAGAGCCCAAATACGCAGAGTTGTTTGTTTCAAAGGAATAGTCTGGGAGAATTTATTGAACTGACAACCCCCCCTCCCCATGCCGCCCTTGTAAATTAATGAAATGGATGTTCTGTGGCACTTGTTAAAAAGTAATAAATCCTCTCTCKCGCGCGCTTACTGCTTGAAAGGTAAGGGAAAAACATGACACGATTTAGTCCRGAGGAAGGAACACTTGAGATACTCATTCTCTGGTGCAAGGCACTTGATTTTGGAGGGTGCTGAGACACTTTGACAAGCTGGGGATGCCCCCAGCCCATGGGGTCCTGCTGCCGTCCTTGGAGCTGGACCCTGGACCTGGGGTGCGTTCAATCCGATGGAGGCTTTCATCTCAAGGCAGCGGATGCTGCAAATCTGACCCGTATGTTCCCCACCGGAGGGACCTCAAGAAGCAATGAAACGCCTTGGAGGTGTAAATGAGGTGCGTTGCCTGTCCGAGTGCGTTCGTAAGGCTAAGTGCCTCTTTATATCTATAGGCATCTTTGTACATCTTGACACCCAGTGATTAGTGTATGATGGTATTAGTCAGCTCTTAATGTAGCCTGAGGATCTCGGGCTTTGCAAATCCTGATTAAACAAATATTGGTTAATTATTATTGTTTTTTAATCCTCATAGTGCCAGGATGGGGTAAAGCTACTTTCTTAATCTCTCATGCCAAATCGATGGCGGTACTGCAAGCAGAGCCGGGCGTCCTCGATCTCATCGCTCCCCTGCGCGGTTCCTTTGTGACTCGGCTGCTGACTCGCGACGCCGGGCAGACGCAGCACGTGGTCTGCAGCGGCTTTCCGCCTCCTCTCCTGCAGGCCGCTGCCTCCGCGGCAGGTGCCTGCACTTGTGCTCCTTGTGAGGCCGCTCCTCGTCGCAGCTGAGGTGTTAACAGAAAACGGCGCTGATTTGGGGTTGTGGAGCACTCCGGGTGATGAACGATGGTGGGTCAGGACCAGCGTTGTGCGCGGCAAGGGAAACGCCGCTCAGGAGAGAGGCAGCTTGGCGCCTGGCCTGACGGTCTGTGGCCTTCAAGGGTGCCGGCAGCCCCTGGGTGACCGTGCCGTCTCAGGGCAGCACCCCGGAATGACGGCGCTGCCCAGGGTCTATTCCTGAGCAGCGCGCGCAGCGTGTCCCCGCCGTCCAGCCTGGGAGCGCGGGGAGGCCCAGCGAAACGRGGACCCGCGGGGTGTTCCTCCCGTCTTCCACCCGCGCCTGACAGCGCCGCTTGGGTTTGTCTTTGAGCTCATAGTTTCCTCCTCCTCTGCTGACCGCAGGCGGGTAYGATTTCATGGGCTGTGCATAAGGGATATCTTGGGAAATGCTGGTCACGCTGGGCCTTTGCAGCGGGAGAGGCAAGGGAAGCGATGGGGGGCAGCGGCGGGCCGGTCGCAGGGCRAGCCGCAGCCCTCCCGCCGCCGCCGGAGAGCAGGTCTGCGGGGCGAGCGCCGTGGGGCCGCAGCAGCCGCCAGCTGCTGGCAGAGCTCCGGCGTGGTGGCGGTGGCGGCATTAGAGGAGCAGGAGGTGTTCAGACCGGCGTGGGACCTGTTCGGAGGCAGGAGAAGTCGCCTGGGGAGGGCAGTGGGTCCACGGGGTCCGACCCCTGCACGCGGCCCGGCAGCGCAGCGGCGCTCTGAGAGCTGGCGGAGCGAGTGGCCGCTGAAATGCAAACCCTGGCTTTAGGTATCGGAGTTTCTTTCCTTCTGACCGCGAGCTTGAAGTGCATCTGGCTGGATGAGAGTTTGCGTAAGGGGACTGCAGGAAGGCTTAAATGTATTTAACTTCTGTCAGAAATGGAGAGCAGACAGGATTGCGAGGATGTGGTCGATATGCATTTAAGCTCTTCTTTTGAAACCACAAACCCCAATCTCTCTCTTTTTTTTTTTTTTTTTGTCTTTACTTTTGCTGGGATAATGCAAAAATGACTTGGTTTGTAGCATTTTCCAAGAATCAAGCCGAATTAAAGGCTGGCTGTAAATGCCGTGAAGTCTAGAGGGCGGATGCAGACTCCTGACTCGGAGGAGTCATTTCGGAGCGCTGCAGGTTTCCCTCTGCCACTCTTCTCTTGTGGTCGCTGCATGATGTGGCTGTGGGAGGGAGAGAGGAGAAACGCAGTGATTCACGTGGCACGTAATGGGTTGTTATAGATCAGCCCAGAGTGAGTTCAACAGGATAGCAGGAGCCTTGCTGAATATGTTGGATTAGGTAGTGAAAAGAGATGAATTTCTTATCACTGCACATGGCATATTTCACAATTGGGTTTTAAGTCTTCTCACTGCAGAGTGCATTTAGCACTGCAAAAATGTGCTCAAATGGCACAGACTAGGCTATGTGTCACCCTCTCACTATCAATTAATTTCCTGCACTGATGATGGTATGGCTTTAGCATTTGGCAGTGAAGACGATTTCCACAGTTGTGGAAGCCCACAAGTATGGGCTTTGTGCAGACTTAGTATTTAAAAAAAAAAAAAAAGGCAGTAAGTGGAAAGCACCAGCTGTCTTGCTTTCTTCACCTGGCCCAGAAAAGCGAAGGGGCAGAGAGAGACAGCAGGAGGGTCTGCGCTAACCTCCCCTGGGAAGGAGTCCTGCCCGGGGACTACCTCGGGGGCTACTGCTTTGCAGAAGCATTTGCCTGGCGTGTGCTTACCAGAGAAAGGCTCTGAACCCGTGTTTCCCTGCCTCAGAGCACCTACGGGTGGGATTTCCTTTCCTCCTCCTCCTCTGGTGCAGAGGGGGCCTAAAAAGGCCATGTGAAAAGCGCGCTGGCTTTCATTGCCCATAAAATCAGGAGGCTGGTGGTAATTGCAGTCATGTGGTCAGTGTCCTTGATCTGAAATTTGTCGTAGCGCGTTACAGTTCACAAAACGTTGGCTCTGTCTTTCAGCCGGAGCATTAAAACTGATGACAGACGCCAGCTCTTTCAGCTCTCTCGTGGTCTMGGGAGCGAGCGGGAACGCGAGCGTTTTGCCTGCTAATAAAAACTTTCGGCAGAGTATTAGGGAAAGTCATTGGCTATTCCTCTTGAATTTATTTGCTTCCAGTGTGAATCGAGGCCTAGGCACTTCGTGGTGGTGGTGGTGGGAGCAGTTAATGTGGAAATACGATGATAAAAATAGTAGGCTGGCAGTTGTGCCATGGTGGGTGTGTGTGGGAACTCATTTGTCATGGATTTTGGGAAGAAAGTACTCAAACCCTACCAGAGTTCCCAGGGACTTGAGYGCCTTTTGCCCTTGAAGTCCGGGGGTGGGATATCTAAACAGGATTCATCCGTCTGCACCTCCATCCCCAGCAGTGAAGTGCTGACGCTAACGCTTCCTTTGCCTTATTTGTTTRCTCTGGGAAAAGACCCCTTTCTTCTATTTTTGCAAAACAATAGAGGCTAAATCTAAGTGCCTGAGGCATTTTAAAACAGTAAGGGTTAATTCTGTTTCCAAAACAGTGTCGTGTTTAATTCAGCAACCAAAGCAGGACTCTTCTRTCTCTGTCTTCTGTGAAACAAATTATCACCTGGTAACAGCAGGGAAAATGATTTCAAAACCTTTTCCAGGTATCCGGAATATCACAAAGGCCTGCAGAATTACAGCTTGAAACTTAAACCTCAAACCACTTCTGAAGGGCAGGTTTAAAAAAATGGGTTAGGAGCAAAGATGCCTGAACATACCTAATTTGTAGGTAGATGAGCAGCAAGGTTCRCTCTGAGAGGAAGCAAGACATTAGCTGCCTTTCAGAGAGTTTCTAGTGAGTTGGCTGATTCTGATCTCCCAAGGTAATGAGTAAGGACGGGGAAGTGATGCCCTCAGCTTCAGGGAAGGAGTTGGGAGAAAGGAGGCAAGAGCARAAATAAATTAACAGCTAACTTTTGTGGGGATTAGGGACGAGAGCCTTGTGGCTCCCTGGGCCAAAGGACTCGGGACAAGGTTAACTCTGTTGGCTCGACAGCGCTGGGCAGGGGCTTTGGAGACTGTCCCATGTCCTGTTACTGCCGTGAACCCAGCAACAAGAGTAATTTAAAGCTCTGTTTTTAAAAAAGAACGAACAAAACTGGCCCTGTACCATTTAACATTTCCTCTGAGGTATAAAATGAGCCCCGAAGAGAATATAATTGGGTTTCATGCTTTTTTACTAGGTCTTTTTTTTTTTTTTCCTCATCTTTATTGCAAGAGGATAAAGTTGGGACTTGATCTTTTTCCTGAAGGATTTCTTGAAGTCCCTGCATGCTGGGAGCTCTTGCTCTCTGCTGATCCATCTCCTCTCTTTGGAGGTACAAAGGCATCAAGCTATTAGCTGAACTGGGAAGAGAAGCACAGTTTTAAACAATTGCTCACTTCAGGSCCTGTCTGTGCTGAAATGGGGAGCRTAATTGCAGGGAGCACAGGCTCATTTATCCAGCCCCTTCAGACGCTAGCAGCTGTGGAGCTGCAGACACAGGAGCTGTAGAAGAAGATGCACAGGCTGCCCTGGCTATTTAGGTGTTTTGATTGCTAAAGCCCTTGTCACAGCACCTGCATGAAAACTAGCTCCTATCCAAGGCTTTAATGGAGCCTAGTTCTTAATTTGACCTACTACTTCTTGGAAGATGCAGACTGTGCCATCTTCAGTAAAACTTTAGGGAAGTCTTTTTTTAATTTTTTTTTTTCCCTCCTGATCTCTTAAAATCATTAACTTTCTGGTCACCATTGGATCTTTCCAAATAGGCCTCTTCCCTCCGCCATGTCCAGGCAAATAAGAGCGGAGGGGAGGAACCTGTTTTCCTCTTCTCTCCTTTGCCATAGATAAACCWTTATGTTCGGCCCAAGATTGTTTGCTGCAAAAATCCACAAGTCGTGATCTGTTCAGCGCACCTTTTTTAAAAAGTATCACTCCGAAGCTCAAGCCTAAGGTCTATTTATTTATTTCCCTCTTGGCACGTCACCTTTTACAGGGCCAGCCGAACTACCGAACACCCCTCCGCAGGAGGGAGGACCTCGTGGGCTGCAGGGCCTGGGCTCCAGTTGCTTGTCTGGAGGGGGTAATACCAAGCCCCTGAGTTACTGGTGGCCTTTCCCCTGCGCCTTGGCAGCCAGTGCTTGCATCTGACAGAAACCTGTGAGCTTTCACTTGATTAAACGTTAAAACCTCATCTTGTTTGAATCCCTTTTTTCCCCCTTCTTGCTGAGGAGATTTATAGCCTGGCTCAAAGGACAGTCTGTGACACCATGATGTCATGCTGTATGATGAAATTTGYGCTTCGTTCCTCCGTGCTCACCTCAAGCCTCTTCTGCACACATACAGACCCTTATATATTAAACCAACAAAAGGTGTCAAAGCACATCTGAGCAATAGTGATATACAGGGCTTGGAAACTTTCTTGTGTTATGTTTCCTAACCTTGGTCACTTGGATGCTGTGACAAAATGAACTGTGAAGCACAGCACTGGCAGATTTATAGTGGGGAAAGTGATCTGCAATGTACATATCTTGCAGTGTAAATATTCCAGAGGGAGAAATAAAATGTAGTTTTCTGAGCACTTTGTCTCAAACATCTTCAATTTGATCATTTTGGATGCAAAGTTTGAGCCACAGAATAAAGTAGCACCAAGGGCTTTGGGTTTCTCCCCAGCTCTTTGGCATTTGGAGTCAGAGACCTGTTTGTTTTGCCAGCAGAGATGGATGTTGGTCAGTGACAATAACCTTTCGTGTCCCTTCCCTTGTGAGCTATTGATGAAACTTGGGAATTAGTGCCTTGAACAGGGTCTGTGGGCCATTCAGAGCTCAGCTCAGCCCCTAAACTGCATATTTTAACTGAACTGGTTACAAAACAGATCTGTCTAAATTGGTGCAAGCCCCTTTGTGTGGACCCTCCTAAATCAGTTTAAGAGTGGCTGGTATTGATTTTAACTTAATGTGGTTTGTTACTGAAGTAAGCTGAATCAATAGTGCTAAATAGGTGCATTTTCTTGTGTTGACTATGCCACAGAAAACTTTCATAGGAAAGAGAAGTGCATAAAGGGAAAAGGACTGAGCTTGTTCTCCCATCGCTTCCTTGTGTTCCTCTATCATTCTCATGCCAACCTTTGGGATTTTTCCCAAATGGTATCTCTTTGAATCAAGCTTCTTAGCCCACCTAGTGTAATGATTAGAAGATGTGGGAATAAAGAAATCCTGAATCTAAATCTACCTTAATTTAGGATTTCTAGGARTGTGATTTTTTTTCTGTTTTACTTATTTACCATCTTTATCTTTGAGCCAGGAACCCCTGCAGGGAACCAGAACTCAGAGTTGTCCAAAGGCTTCAGGAAGATGATACGGTTGTTTAGACACTTGCCGTTGACTTGGGAAACTGGAGCTGTGCTTTGTGATAGACTTTCTGTATGGCCTTGGGGAAATCACAAGGGCTCTCATCCTCGTTTATCCAGCGGTGGTACKTGCTCTGTGTGACACGTTTAGAGATTTTTGTTGCAGTAACAGAATTATGAGTGGGGCATAGAAATACCTTTGACAGATCCGTCTGTGTAGGCTTCTAGCCTTCTTGTCAGATCTTTACACCTGCACTTAATGTGAGTGAGAGGAGCAGACTTCAGGGTTTCTGTCAGGAAAGAGGAGAAGGGACAATTGCYGTAAAGAGAATGAGCTGCCCTATCTCCTCATTAGGACTCGGTCCGGGCACTGTTGAATCCAATGAGGATTTTTGCCTTCAACCTCTCTGTAATCAGCATTTAGCACTTACTGTCAATACACTGGGTTTCCTTCTTATGCATTATGCAACGTSTCTTACTTTCTCATTGCAATTCCAGTGCTGCTTAGTTCAGTGCCCTGTTATTATAACCATCTGAATTTAGGTGCTAAATTTTATTTATTACAACAGCTAACATCAATTATGGATCCCCACTAGCCATTAGAGCTTTGTATTGATTCCCTTGCAAGTCTGGCCTCCTGGCCAGTGCAGAGCAAGTGCCTCCTTCCTCCACRTGCCTAGCGATGCTTCCCTGGGTCTCACGGCCCCCCGGGGTGCAGCGCCCAGCAGCTGACCAGTGCCTCCTAATGGGCCAGTGCAAAGASGCAAGGCAAGGTGTCACTTTACACCCCTCCTGCTTTTACAGCCTTTTGCACCCCAAGAAATTGAGTATCCTCATTATAACACTTACCAACAGATTATCAGTGTGTGTGTTTGATTTCCTCCAGGTCTCTGGGAGATTTTGCCCCTTCTGCTTTTTGATGCTCACCCACAAAAGACAAAGAACAGCCAGATTCTCACACACTCCAGTCATTGCCATGCATGTCTCAGTCAAAATCTCATTTTCATTCAAGAAACAAAAGGTCTGTCAACTCGTTTAACTGCACAGAAAACATCAAGCAAGAAATAAAGCCCAATTAAGAATAAAGAGGAGGAAGGGGCTCAGTCTAATAGATTGTTTTGGTAAGTGGTTTCGTCAGCTCCATTTGCAAGCTGTTGCTGTGTGAACCTGCTGCAGAACCAGCCCGTTCCCGGCACAGGCAGGAGGGCAGCACCGGTGGCAGGTTGCTGGGGGTGGCGACTTCCAGCTTTGGAGGTGATGAAGGAGAAGTGGTGGATTGTCTGTCCCAGGAGGGCTCTGCCCCCAGTAACCTTTTTCCTCCTGCTGCTGCGGGCAAGGGCAGGCTACATGAGAGGCTGTCGTTTGCAGGGCAGCCTTGCCTTGCAGCAGCAACCACCCCTTGSAGCTGCCTTTCCCGTAGAGGCAGGGCGAGCTGTGAGACTTGCTTTCCAAAGTTCTTGCTCCTGGCTCTGCCCCACGGTAGCAGCAGGACCGGAGACAGAGGAGGTAGCTGCGTGCACTGCACAGCCGTTGAGCTGGAAAGGCGCCGGGAGTGCAAGGGATCAGGAGCAAGACCGCAAATGAAACCAGGCCTCCTGGCTGCCAGTCCCCAGTGCATCATCCAAAAGACAGGCTGTCTCCTCGCAGACACAGTCTGCGACCAGCCTTGTCCTTCCGCTTGTTCGGCTGCGGATGAGCGGCGAGCTTGGCTCTAGCGTGCCCTGTGGCCRCGTCGTGCCGGCTGGTGGCCTTTCCGCAGGCACTGCCAGGCTCACCCTGGGGGCGACTCGGCGGTTGCAGGTTTCTTGCCTGCTTTCCCTTGACTTTTCTCTTCCTTTCAAGAGATGACCACTTCAAACAACAGTTCTGCTTTCTGATGCATTAAGACTTGGAAATTTGCCATTCATCACAGCTGCGCGTTTGAGCCTGTGTGATTATTTTGGGAAGTGAACCATGGTGATTTGTGTGTATGTGTTTTATTGGCGAGCAGGATGTTCTGTATCTACCTCTCCCTGGCTGTGTGCGTTTGCATTGGTTAATAAAATGGATAATGTTCAATGACTTTCTGATGGGTGAGCAAGATTTGGCATGCAGGATGTAGTAGCTTTTCATGAAGGCTAAAATTTCATCCTGAGAGAGTGAACCCTCTGCGGCAGCCATACACAATCCATAATAACAGAAGCTTTTAACCCATCCATAATTGCTTTCATATAGAAAATGATTGCTGTAAGTTAACGTCATAATTCCAAATCAGTGGCTCTCAGTAGGATTTCACATGCTTTAATTTGCCCTGAATTATCTGTAGAACTCACAGACAGTTCATCTATGCTCTTTTCTGATTATGCTCCCTGCCACTCTGACCCAAACTTTGTCTACTTAGTTTCTTTTTTTTCTTTTTTTCTTTCTGAAAATACACCCATTTCCAATGATACCTCTACAGTGGCAATGATTCTGACTTGTGAATATAGCGGATGACATGCTCTCAAGCTGTTTCACTTGGAGGCTGGCCCATGCTTTAAACCTGTAATATTTTATTTGCTTAAGTCTTGGGAGCTTTTGTGTTTGTGTTTCTAGTCTTGGGAAGAATGATGTGAAATAAATACTGCATATGCAGGTGGGAGACACACAGATGTTTACCTGATGGTAGCGCTTAACTGTCTCACTGTTCTCTCTGCATTTTTAGAGCTGGGTAGGAGCTAGATTTCTTTTTTATTTGGAATTAAAATTGGGAATTTTTTCTTTAGTTAGAAATTCCCACTATTCTGAATTCCAAAACGCAGTGAAAAGAAAAGTTCCCAGGAATCCTTCCTTTTCCTTTTCCTTTTTTTAAGCTGCTTTGGGTTAAAAGAGGTGTCCATGTGCATCAGTGGCAAACCCGAGCAGGGCTGTGCGCTGGTCCCCCAGTGCAGCTGCGGCGCCGGGCAGACGCGGCGATGGCTCGCGGGGCGCTTTGTGCCGCGCTGCCTCCTCTCTGGCTGGAAGGAGGAGGGGAAGGTTTAACGCCAGCTCTCTGTGCCCACACCACGCGTATGGGGGGTTTCCTGGTCACGGCGTTAGACGTGCCCTAACGGCAGACATGGCATGGATGCGGATCGGGGTGAACTGGGGTGTCCTTCCTAATGAGGACAAAGCGAGCTGTTGGGTTGTTTGGCAGTCCCAAAATGAGCGAGGTTGCCACTCCTCCCCTTATGGCAGCAGTCAGCTTGTGTGAGTTTGAATGACAGCAGATCAGGGAATTGCATTACTGCTTGTCTCTAGAACTCTACATCTGTGTCAGCTCTTTGCTAAATCAATAAACAGGATGTTGAAGGAAAAATACTTTTAGGCTTCTTATGTCTTTATGCATCAAACTGATTGGACAATAAGAAGCTTGAATGGTAACCAGAATCGCAGCGTGGCTAGCTGCTGATTTTTGTCAAATTGCAAATACGGGGAAGAGCTGAATCCTGGGAGACCCTGGCTGGGCTTTGAATGGCAAGCCCTCTCCTAGAGAGGAGGGGACTCGTGTGGATTCCTTTTCAGTGGTAGTTACTATGCAATTTGGATAGAAATCTTCAGCCAAGGAGCCTGAGGTACAGCATCAAGAAGTAGAGAAAAATCACTTTGCATGTTCCAACAGACTAACAAATTACCTATGGAAATGTACTTGAGAATATTCCTCAGTAATTGGATTTCAGCTGTTGTTTCAGTGTATGTGCCCCCAGGCTGTGAAGGTAAAAGGACTCCACTGAAATGCTTTGAAATGTGCTCTGGCACCTACAAAATGTGTTTACTATTAAAAAGTGAAACCTGCAAGTCAGAACGCTGCTAAGTGCAGTTTAAAAACAAAATTGCACCCCTGCAGCACAGCTCAGGATGATGAAGCACCTGGTTTATCCAGACGGTCTCAACCAAGAAACGTTTCTGTGACTGGAGTGGGGAAGTCCTGTCTGCCGTCTTATGCTGGTGTAACATGGGCATGTCTGTATTGTGCAACAGGATATAGTGCAGGAACACTTAAAGTACTGCCAGGACAAGCTGAGTAGTCCACGTGGCCTAGAGTGGGTCCAGAAACATGTAGGAATGTTTACAGGATTTGCTTGTTTGGGTGTGGTGTCACTTGGATGTGGCTGGATGTTGCAAAGTGTGGGAAGCAGTTACTTAAAGTACTGGCGATGTGCAAGTGACATCTCAGGGCTCGTACTCGGTACTGAAGCCATAAAGAAAATTGTGAGGGATAAGCTGCCTTTGCACATCACATGGCGGTGACTGAGTTTGACAGGAAAATGGGGTGCACTTCAATGTGACAAAAAATTGGATAAAACCTTGTCTGAGTTCTGAAACGTGTTCTTGAATTTGAGAACAATAGGGAAGCAAAACCCTTTTCTTATTTACGTGTACCTCTCTATGCTGAGGCTACGGTAAAAAATAAAGGTGGTCCCAGTTCTGGTTATCAGTGGCACATACTGCAGTCATGTACACTCACCCCAAGTATCACTCAATTTATTTCAGTGGAGGTTTATTGTGAGGTGAAAAGGACTATTCTTGCACCTCAAGAGCTCGATGTACAGCTAAAAATCCAATAGTGAATTTAAGACATTGTACCCTGAAGAATGACTGATTTTGGTAATGGGGGGGATCTTTTAGAAGGGATTTCTTTTAAGCTGTTTCACACAGAATGCTGGWAAGATGTTTCTAAAATTCTACAGAATAATAAAAACCAAAGATCCCCCAAACCTAAAGAGCTGGTTTTTTTTCCACGAGGGTTTTGAGTATAAAGCTGAAGTTACTAAGCATATGTCACACATGTTGAGCAGGAGGGAATAGAAATTTTGATTTCTCTATTAAAATAGCATTTAGACAGGCTATTTTTAGATCTGAAATCTACCTAGCTGTGGATCGCCTATAAGCACATGCAATTGAGAACTGCTTGTTTTCCCCTCAGCTTTAGTTTTTGGCCAAAGATAACAGCGAGACTTTGAAACCTGCACGAATCCATCTGAATGTTTCAGATCTCTCTGCCCTTTGGAAGGAGCCTAAAGCAAACACGACCCTGGCAACTGCCCTGTTTTGTTTTGAGGGAGCTGCACGGAGGGAAATAAATCTGCTYTGCCGACGGAGGCAACTAGTTCTGTGGGTTTATAAATGCTCCAATTGAGTGTTTTGACACGGCAGTCAGATATAGTTAATCTTTCCCTTGACCTCCTGATACGGGAGTGCAGGCTGAAACCGCTAGTTAAGCACGTCCGTCTCCTGTTGTACCATTCGCGCTCCAGCGCACCGCCTAATCAAGTGTAATATATCTCTGGGTAAAACACACACAGTGCTTTTCACAGCTATTTAAACAAAAAACAGACCTCAGTGCATTAGTTACATACACAAGCTGCACAGAATCGCTGTTCCTGTGGTTAAGAAAGAAGTCCGATGGGCTAGGTTTGCTCTGGGGAGAAGGTGTGAAAGAGGTGTGGGAAATGCTCTCTTACGTGTGCCTGAATATGAAAAATCCCCCCTCGGGGTCATCCCAAGGGACTTGCATCCTGACGGGTGGACAACTTCATGCTCATAGGCCTGGACTGGGACTAAGGACAGGTGGGGTTGCTTCTGAGCAAGGCCAGAGCAGTCTTGCTCTGAAGATGAGCAAATTCTCTTATCTGGTAATGATAACGCTTTCCTAGCGCAAAGGGTATCTTGGGAGTCAGTCATACTGGGGAAGGATAGTAAGCTGCAAGGATTAGAGGTATAGAATTTATTTGAATCGTTGGGCTTTTCTATTTGTCAGCATGGTTGGATCTGCAAAACGTGCTGTCCACAGAGGTTTGGGAAGGATTCTGGTGTCTCAGAACAATCTTTCCTTGCAGATCTAGTAAGACCTATTTACTTTTGTTAGACTTATTCCTCCTAGTTTTGCTTGGAAGAATTGGGGAATATGTTGACAAGAGATGTGTTAAGAGTTGCCCTATTTTAAAAGCATATAACTAGGCAACATCAGAGGATGTCTGCATGCAACAACCACAAAGGTGAGGTTGGCAAACCACAGGAGCGTTGACCTCAGCTGGCCTGGTGAGCTGTCAGGTAGAGAAGAGGAAGGCAATATAGAGAGTGCTAAAGGGAATGGCACTTGGTCTCTGGACTGCTATGGAAGGGCTTGATATAACCTGTGATTTTGGAAGGTGAGGCCCTGCTGTGGAGCCAGGGAGATAAATTAGACCAGTGTTTCACTACCTCCAGTCCAGGAGTGTCCACAGGACAACACAGAGTGGCTCCTGAGGTGACTGGGAAAAAAYAAAACACTTTGCAGGGAAGCAAACAAAGAAAATGGGAGAAGAAAAAAACATTTCAGCAGTGATCTAAATACTGGTTAGATTTGCAAGTAAGGCAGTTATGCCAACAGTACATAAGATAGTCTGTGGATTTAAAAAGAAAAAAAAAGTTTAGGTAATTTTTAGATTTTTAAAGGTTGAAAAACTCTAAACTGGATGACCTCTTGATGCCCCATCAAGCTTTATTTTTTCCTGTGATATTTTGGTAGATTTCCCCCACAGAATCCCAGCTGCTTTCGCCTGCCTTCTTCCTAGCCTCCTGTTTGGTCTTCCTAGGATGTCCGTGTGGAGTCACGGAGGTGTCATTGCCAAAATTTGGCAAAGCTTCTGTTTGAGAACTCTAGAGTGGTTGTAATCGAGTGCTGAGAAATTACACGGTCCAAGATAAAATGTATCCTAACCCACCAGCTGTCTCAAACGCTTAAGCATGAGGTCCTCCCCGGCAGTACAACGTGGGCGTCCTGTACAGACGTGCGTGTGCAAAGGAGACACCCCCATCTCTCTGGGAGTCCTTGCTCTGGCAAGCTGTCCGCAAAGCCCGTCCGTGACCTCCGTGCCTCCACCCCTCACTTGTGAAACGGAGCTGGTCTCTCCTTCAGGAGGCAGCGGCGACAGCCTCAGAGCTGGTGTTTGTAAAGCGCTCTGAAGGCGGACGTCAGCGTGTACCTGCAGCAGCAGCTTTTTGTGCCTGCTCGTTAACATTCGGGGCATGCTCAGATAGCAGCTCCGTGGTGGTATGTTACCCGTACTGATAAATCTTGTGTAAAAACAACACTCCACCGCACTGCTCCAGCTCCTTCCATCTGGGAACATCAAAGCGCAGCACAAGCAGAGCTTGATCTCCCGAGCAGCCGGGGTGGCTCCGCGCTGCGGCGCTGACGGGGCGCGTGGGTCCGATCCGGGGCTGGGTGGGGGGCGAACAGCCCCTGCCTGCTCCCGCTGGCTTTGGTGAGGGAGAGCTGGTTGGCGGGCTCTCCTGGCGAGGCACTCGTGTGCCGCGACGGCCGCCCGCTCCGCGTGGTTCCCTTTGCRTTCCTTCGGTTCCGGACCGCGTTGTGCTCGCACAGAGGTGTCCTGCATGGGCGCGCGCCGTCCGCTGCGGATGTCGGGGGCGTGAGGCCCATTACTCCCTGGCATCCCCAAGGTCTTCCCAGCACCGCGGAGTCAAAAAGTGGAATAAGTCAGGATTTATTACCTGTGGAGTTGATTAATACTCATGAAAGGTGAGGTGGGGTGTGAAAGCTCCTGTTTATCCGTGCTATTTACCCACTGATGGCTGCAGCCCTGCCCCTCCTGCGGTACTGCCCGATGTTGCTCAGGCCCTGCCAGCCCCACCGATCGCATCCCTGCAGCCCCCTGAACCTCACTCCCGAGCCTGAATTGCCGCTTCACGAGGCAGTTTTTCTGGCTCTGTGTTTATAAATATAAAATAATAATGAGATAAATAAAACAGTGCACTATGGATTCCCCTCTGCCTCTTGGATTGACGTTGGAAGTTGACTGGGTGCTACCAGGGAGAATAGAGCAACGCACAAACCATTGCGGGCAAATTCAGGTGTTAATGGCAAAAGAAAAATACATAATAGTACACTTTTTAAGTCTGTGTCTTCCATACTTTGAAAGGTAATTGGATGCCATTATAAAATCAAATAGCAATGGCTATGAAAGCTATCATCTCCCGCATTGGACCTGTGTGACTGCAGTTCTGTAGAATGCTATAGTATTGTATCATCTACCTTCCTTTAAAGGCTGCAATCCCTTTTAAATGTATTTACCTCCCCTAAAGCTTTAAACCCAAAGCAGCTTCAAAGCAGGAGGTACCTGCTATTAAACTTCTTTTCTTGTGATTTGCAATGTGAAGCTACTTCTATTAAAATAGCGTGGCTGCTGATTGAAAATTTCTGTCAAGCAAAACCATCAAATCAAAGAATAATTTAGGTTGCAAGGGACCTCTGGARGTCATGAAGTCCAACCTCCTGCTCAAAGCAGGGCTGACCTCAGAGTTAGATGAGGTTATGATTTAAATGTGATGACTTTTTTTTTATATAGTGATAATCATATAACACTTCAGGGTGTCAGTTTATTATTCTGTCTGGCTCTTTGAGTAAAGGGATAACTGGAGAAAATGGACAGGAATTTTTGAGATGAGTATCTAGATAATAACTTAAGCATCACAGCCTTGAACTATGTTTCCCTGGACTGGCCCAAGCCTCGGCCTGGAGGAAGCTGTGGAAGGGATCAGCCCAGCCCCTCTGGGGGCTGGATATAGGGCATGGCTGGGGCCAGCAAGGAAGGGTCTCCTGGTAGCCTCCACAGGTGATTTGGCTCTTCTGGGACTGATGGTGTGTGGACCAGCAGCATGTCCCCAGCATGCGACGTGCCTGGCCGTGCGCAAGCCCCTTTGGGTCCCTCGCCTTTGGAAAGCAAAACGTGCCTTTGAATGGACACACAGCACCTTCAGGCAGCCTTCCCAGCACTGATGCGTTTCCTTCCCCGCTGCCCTCCTCTCCGAGTCATTTGGGAGGAGCTCGAGAAAGAATAGAGATAGTAAAGCTTTAGTTCAGCAAATCCATAAATCATTTCATTCGATGGTTATTTATGAACTAGATCACAAGCTTATGACAGTAGCTCTTAAGAGATAGTTCCTGGCTGCTGAGCATTTGGCACTGTTGTCCTCCGAGAGCATTAAAAATGCATTTGACTCAGGTGACTGTGATGGTTTTGTTCCATTAACCCATGGTCTCCAGCCTTCATCCATTACTACTGGTATTATGCACAAACACGTTAATGCTTTTTAATGTTGTTTATTTTACACTAGAGGCTTTGTTAGGAACGCGCTGCCTTCTCTCTGAGATGTAGCAAAGGTCCTGTCTTGGCTGGAATTACATTGTCTGTGGTGTCAATCTTCCACTCAGGAAAGCAAGTTAAAGGCAGCTCTCCTGCCCTGCTTATTTGAAAGCTTTTTCATTCAAAGTATGTTTAGTGCTTAGGAACGGACACTTCTGTGATGGGGCAGGAACGATGGACGTCTGCTGTTCTTGGCTGCCAAGTACGTCAGCAAAACACGACCTTCCTGCTATCTTTGCTGCTCCTGCTGTCTCTGTACCATTTTTCAAGCTTTTGTTGGCCTGATGCCAGAATGCTTCCTTGCAATGAAAAAACCCTCATCAGTGTGTCTGGAAAGGATGCACGAGCTGCTGCAGCCGTGCAAACCTGCATGTATCTGCCGGGCAATGTGCTTGCAGAGGGGTTGATGAGCAGCGATRCACTGGGTTGGGTGACTTTAAATGGGAGAGGGGCGATTCTGAACGGAAAAGGGCTGCGGGCCGGGCTGCAGCGTTCGGACAGCTTTGGAACTGCGGCTTCGTGGTGCCACTTGGCAATTAAATCAAATGCAAGCGGTGTTACGAAGAAAACAGTAATTAGATTTGACAATAGCATTGAAACAACCTAACTTGAGAGTAATCTGTTTTGAGAGGGAAAATATTATTCCCATTGTTTGCTTCTCTGCTTTCTCTTTAAAATTAGACATAGATTTCCAGCTCTTGTGTGGGAGTAGACATACTTCTTGTGTCTAATAATGGTTTTAATAAGCGAGTATTTTAGGCACTGCTGCTGTAGAACTTGTCACTCAGTATGAACTGGGGCAGACTTACCAGATTTCTTTAATATTTGAAAATCCTCTGCAAAACTTTCCCCCTAACCTGAGTGGTTAGGAGTATAGCTGTAAAACTCCAAACATGTCTAGAGAAAAATATATTTAAAACCTAAAAATCCTCTTAATTTACTCCTGTTACAACAGGCCTCACTATATTGTGCAAACCTGTGTACCATAAGCTTCTTTGTACAAATCTAGCAGCATGGATTACTGGTCCAGTTTTCTTTAACTCTGGATATTAGTATTTATCATTTATATAGTGCAAACAGTATGCTTAGTCCGGCATAATTGTCTTAGTTTGTGATGAGATAAATCCAAATCATTATTTCTGTGGCTTCATAAATCCAGAACTACTTATGTTCCAATTATCAGAGTTTGACTCTATCGTGACTATGTCAATCCTATACAATATATCAGATTCCCTCAGGTGGCCCTGGGGAGTGGTACTTTTGGACTGACCATTACACCTGGTTAATTGGGAGCTGAAGAATGCTTATCCTCTCTCTATTTAGTCTACCCTTGACATTGGAGTCCTGCAATGCTGACTGTGTCTTGGCAGTATTTGTAAAAAGTAGGAAACTGGGTCAATAGTCTTGTGGATAAATACACCTGAGTCCCTGTTACTTTATGGACAGACTCTGATGTCATAGCTGCAGCACCTACATACATTTCTAGGGGATGAAGGATTGGCAAATGATGRATTAGGCAAATTAATCTATGTTGTGTCAGGAGTACATTACACAAGGTTCAATTTAGGTTGATAGATTTACTATTTATCATTTATTATTTACTGTTGTGTGTCAGTAAGTGGGTCTCCTTAATGTTATGATGTATGACAGCAGCACATGGTTGAGCTGTTGTATATAAAGGTCATCGTTTTCATAATTAACCCCATTTCTCATGGTTTTTTAATGCCAATACTTTAATTTGCATTGGACCGGAATATGACAAAGAAACACAGTTCCTYAGACTAGGTTTTCTTAAGCTAAAGAACCCCAAAATATAAGACTGTGACCACAGGCTTTCAGGGTACAAGCATACGTTTTTCAGCAGACTAGCTGTGGCTGAGCTCTATGACCCAGGAATATTTCCAGGGAGAGAGAGAGGATTTAGAAGTTCCTGCAATGTCGTTTTCAAAATGAGACAAGGAGTATGGGGCTTTCCCAAGAGATTTAAGGATGGTTTTAAGTGGATGATGCATAGATTTTAGAGTGATATAGTAACATAAACCCTTCAGTGAGAGGTAGGGATCTGGTACATAGCTGCATTTGAATTTTTCTCTTTGGGACCTGTTGCTGTACCATTGCAAACAGATTTTTGCAGTGGAGAAGCATCTAAATCTTAGGTGGATGACTAGAGTTGACTGAAGATGCCTAACAGGTGTTTTGCAGTATTTTTTTTTTTTTTTTAAAGTGTTGTGATCCCATTTCCTATCCTCAAGCTTTCTCACTTGTAGCCTGTTTGCTCCTGCCGAACAGGGTTTTTCAGGAGGCATGTTGGACAGGGATTTCCTGGGTGAAGGCACCTCCTTGAATCCTGTCTTGCAGCTGACCTTGCACTAGTGGATCTCAGTGAGACTCCAGATGCTCGTGGACCATGGTACATGCAGGCTGGGGGGAACCCACTATCCCCATAGCTGCCCCTGCTTTGGATCCTGAGGGGCTTCACTGTCTAATGTCTGCTGGAAAGGATGGAAACCCTGCAAGGGGGATCAGCACTCCCTGTCCCCAAGTCCTGATGAGCTCTGGTGCTGTGAGCTTCTTGCAGAGGTGACATCACTGAACTGGCTCTAGCTTGGAGCTACTCCCTTGCATGACTACTATTGGCCTTATCCCYGGAGAGTGTCAGTAAGCAGGAAATGCTCTTCCCCTCCTTCCCCTGTTGGTACAGGAACTGGCCAGCCTTTTTGGTAGAACTGAGGCTGTGCCTTCTGCTTGTGTGCAATGTCATCTCTGAAGGCACCTGAGTAGGGAGARGAACTGCAAAGTCCCATCTGCCCCGCTGGTCCAGCAGCAGACAGCAGCAGTGCTCGCTCTGAGTTTCTGTGTCTTTACGGCTTAAATTAGAACYTTAAGGCTGGCAGAGTGTCATGTTTAATGATACCATGGGCTAATCATTTACAGCGGAATGCAAAGAAGAAGTGTGTTTTTAATCTTTACTAATGTATCTAGATAAGCCAGGAGACAGACTTATCTTTTGTATTACAAGAAAGGAGGAAAAAAAATTCTGCACCAAGGAACATTACTGTACCGTCCTTGGCCTTTTTTTCAGCCTTTGTCTTTCTCTCTATATCTTGTGCTGTTGAATTAATGYGATATGAACTCTGAATACTTAAGTGATCTATTCATTTTAATTAGCTTCCTAATAGCTTCTGGACAGTGATCGAACATTATGTTGGGGACTGTACTGTTTATTTCCGAAAGCGGAGGGCATTAGTGAGATGCCTGCTGGTGTATGTATTACTGCATTGTTTTATCTGTTGAGTGGCCTCCAGGACCGGAGGAGTTTTGAGCAGGTTATATCGTTAGAGGGTGTGAATGCGAGGGGGTGGAGGAACAAGGCCGCATGTTGCTGCGGCTGTGACCGCCTCCTCCTCTCAGGAGGCTCCAATTTCACAGCGCTTTCAGGCTATGCAGAGCACAGGCGGGATTTCTGGTCTGCCTGGAGCTCAGCAGACCTGCTGCAAGCTCAGCTCATGTAAGTTGGATGGTCTTGATGAAGGAATCGCCCAGCGAACTGCTCTGGCTCACGTCGTGCAGGAGACGAGTTAGCACTCGTTACTTCCGTGCCGTGACACAAACGAATAATAAAATCGTTTTACAGACTCCCGTCAGATGAGTGTCTGAACAGTGAAGTGTTTCCACCAGATGGGCCTGTCTGGATTCTGCCTGTTTCCTCAGCAGGAAGCATACGGTGGAGGCTTGGGACGACGTAGGTGAGGAAACCAGCAATGCTCTTTACATTTCGCTGCGTGTGCGTGAAGATATGAATGAGAGGGAAGAGCCGGTGAGCTTTGGAGCAGCCAAGACTGTGGGCAGAGAAATTCGCACTGTTCCAGTTTACCAAAGCTGTGAAAGATGTGATAGATGAATCACTTTTGCAGCAACCTTTTCTGCTACCAGATTCCCAAGATGTTAAGTTTTACTGTATGCAGTGTGTACTTGAAGAAAAGATACAAGGGATGTTCTCTGAATCAGTGGAGAGTCTGACGCACAGAGACATTTTCAGGGGARTAATTTACATATGCATTCCCTTTCTAAAAATATCCGTCACAGTATTGCCTCTATTTTTGAGTAAAAGGCTCTCTAGTCTTCTAGGTGTCTAGAACTGGGAAGCTTCAGTTATATGGATGCAACCGTCAGAGCCTCGGAGGGGCAGGGCATGGTATATATGGGTTGTGCTTTGCTCAGAAGGTAGAGGTTGGAGGTAGCTAAGTCCCAGGTTGGGGAAAAGGAGATATTTAGCCTAACACCACCCCAAAACATCATCCACACACAGTTTCGTGAGTGTCTGTGTCCAGATGGACAATAATGGAAGTCTGTCCTCTTCTCCAAAAAGACAGCACTGTGAAGTGGTGGGCAGCGGACCCACCATGGGGGAGCAGAAAAATCTGTGGGGGTGTTTAGTTTATAAATGATGGAGCCTCATATCTGTGGGGGAAGAGCAATGTGGGGTCTGGGCATACCCAGTCCTTCTTCAGCTGAAGGTCCTTTCCTGTGTCCTTGCTGTTGTGAGAGTGTCTGGGGACTCCAACCAAAACGTGGTGCCAGTGTCTGAACAGACAAGACTGTCCTTGCTGTCCTTTCTGGGGAAAACAGATGGAGGGGCACGAGAGACCRAATTGCAGAATGAAACCTACTTCCTCATAAAATGCTGAAGGCATTCAGTTCATAATAAAATAAGTAGCTCAGTAGAAACACCCACTTACCTTTGAAGTTCTTCTGTCATGTAACATCCTACAGAAACAAAGCTGGAGGAGCACTCTGACATAGCTCCAGTCGTCTTCTCCATCCCCCGGTCTCCCATCASGGATTCACCTTAACCTTTGCCTTGTGCCTGTTAGGGACTGGTGAGGGGAAAAAAAAAAAGAAAAAAGTACAAACTGGCCATTAATAAATATAAGCTGGAAATAAAGAAGGCAATGGTAACCACGGGAGGGGCGAGCTCATGAAACGGCTGACCAGCAGCAGGGTGTGCCCGTGCGGACGCGTGGAGCCGAGGCAGTTGTGTGACGGAGGCTGACGCATTCGCGGTGGGGATTACAGGACCTGGTCTGCGGGTGAGCAGGGACCGGGCGCTGTGGACCTGGAGGCCCCTTCCGCTGCTGTGTCCCMCTAGGATTTTGCAAAGAGCGAGCTACAACACGAGCGCTCTTTGGGGGGAAGATGAAGCAGAGCACAATTTTTGCTCAGGGTTACGAGGACTGATCAAAAATAGCAGTATCGCAGGAGCTTCCTTAAAATGTGCCCGAACAGCTGTGACTARTAGAGGGAGAAGAGAACAGGCAGGCCAGCCCCGAACAACAAGGTAAACAGCTGAAACACCAGGGAAAATTTGTGAAGTTTTTTCTCTTTTCTCTTTTGGTTTTGTTAGTACATTCAGGAAGTCCCATTAACGCCCACTCACTCCAGGAACGCACATCATTTTGCACCTTATTGTGCCTTCTATGAAAAGACGTTACTGAAGAAACACTCTGTGCTTCTCTGAAATCGTTTGTCAGAAAACATCGCCMCAAACAAACAAACAAGCGCACAAGCCGGAGCAGCGGCGAGATTGATTTGTAGCATTTTTCTCCCCCACCTTATCTGTTCAGAAATGTTTCGGCAAGCCATGAAAAATCGGAGCCCTTTGCTGTCAAACGCAATATATTTCAGAAGGAGCTGCATTAAGTGCTCYGGATGGGCGTTCAGGCGCTGACAATGAGCCGAACAATTCCTGTCGAAATGACAGGAGGAAGGGAAGTTAGCCCAGACCRGCAAGCGCGGCTGGGGAAATGTTCTGTAGCCCGTGAACGAGGACGGGAGCAGCAGTGAGAGCGGACCGTGCTGGCCATGGAGAGAAACAGGGGAAATAGATGACACTTTCAATGTAATAAAAATGGTAGACGACCTGCCTACTCATTCATTTCTAGTATTTTTCCAAGTGTTGCTGTTTTTCTGCATCCCGTTAAGCTTTTTGATTTGTTTCCATCTGTTCGGTATAGATCACTTCTGCAGTTTACTTAAAACACAAATACCCTTTATGAATCTCTACAGATGGTTTTCAAAGACTTATAGAAAGACAAAGATAAGATCAAGAAAATCTTGAGTGTTCGCCTTGGGGGAAAAAAATGGGACAGTCACTTCGCCTTGCAGCTGCAAGCCACGTCAAATCAGACACTCTGATATGTTTCATTTTCTGTCTGATGTCTACATCTGAAAGGCAGCCTGCCTTATTTCAGTCAATGCGCAATTTTTGTTAGTTGGGGCTCTTTCGCAGCTTCTAAAAAAGATGCTCATTTGCATCCTAGAACAAAGATGACACTTTTACCCCCTTAATTCAGTGTGTCTTAGCCAAAAACTGAACATGCTGCAAAGTGCGTGAGTGCATGTGCGTGTGCGGTTGTTTGTTTTGTTGAGCTGCTGCTGCCTCCTGCGCACGGGCCGGGGTGCAAGGGTGCCCGGTGCCTGCGCTCTCCACCGCGACCTCCGGCTGCCGGTACCCAGCACACGTCTGGCCGTATTTCCCCTCCGAGGGGGAACGGCTGCGTTGGGTTGCACCTGCTCTGACGCTGGAGTCCCCATGTGATTTAATCCTCAGGTGCGAACCGGTCCCTTTGCACGAGGTGCAGGATCGGGCTGCGGAGGCCAGGGCAGCCTTGGCTGCAGCAGCCATGAGCTGTGCAATTTAAAATCTGAGGGGCAGTGAGCAATACCAAGAGTAGAAGAAGACGGAAGACTATAACTGATGAAGGACCACGCTCTGCTTGCCCTGTTTCTTCTGGTTTTTGCGTGAGGGCCACGACTGCAGCTGGTGTAAACTAGATTAACTCTACTGGCCCCTATGGGAGGCTCTACACCGTGTCTCCATGCAATGTGCTGTTTGTATGTAAAAAAAAAAAAAATCATTTTCCAGGGAAACCAGATGAAGTAGGGTAACAGCTAAATTGCTGCTGCTCCTAATCTGTTTTTAGACTCCTTGCTTGTGAGTAAGGGTAGACTTACATGTCTTTTCTTTTCCTTTTAGTAGTTTTGGGCCTGTTCCAAAGCCATTTGAAATCAACAGGAATCTTCCCCTCCGTTGTAAGGGACACTGAAGTGGGTGCTTGGAGATTAGCCTCAGACAGAATCAAAGTGTTCACAGAGATTTCTGCATTTGCATTGCAGATCAGCAGCTTGCAAAAAAGAAAACACGTCCACCTTAAATGTACAGCGTGTAACTCATTGCTAAGAGCTGATATAAAAAAAACAAAAAAACCTGTAGGAGTCGTGCACGTTAGCACTGGACTTTATGTGCAAAGACAAGGTGTGTATTGTTTGCCCAATTAAAAAGATAAAACCTGAAGACCACAGTCAGCGAAATGAGCTGTGAAATGAGTGATGACTCGCTGAACAGGCAGGTGCATGCACAAAAGCGTATGCAAACTGCTCTACTTATCTAAAGACAGGTTTATTGCCTGGTCATCAATTTACACTGAGGTTGCTTCAGAAATTCGCAGCCTGCCTTTGCGCTGTGTGCTCAGATAAGCAGTAAAAGTGGCAGCATCACCAGGGCTTTTCTTGCCTTTTGGAGAGGGAATGGTTACTGCAGGTGGAAAGAAGGTAAGAGATAAGGGGAGGAGGCGAGGGTTTCTCTGGGGGAGAGCAGGCCGGGGGGACCCTGGCTGCACTTGCAGAGCCTGGTGCGGGTCGTGGCTCGCAGGGTGCAGCGGTACTTGTGCTGCTGAACAGGTTGCTCTCCTCCCCTGCCCCGCCGCCTCCGCTCTGAGAAATGCACCTAGCCCCGAGACGCAGGGCCGTGAAACGAATGCGCTGGATGAGCCTCGCTTCCAGGCACAAGGAGCTAAACGAGGTAGCCACAGACGAGCGGTTCAGCTCATTTGTCTGGATCCCAGCAGAAATATTTCAGAGTGTRAAGTGTCTAAATGTTAGAGATAGATTCCTATCCTGTAAGGATCCAGTCAGCTTTCAAGTGGCGAGGAAAATACCAGATTACAGGAAGTACCAAAAGTAAAAATGGGTGCTTATAACAAATACGTGGAAAGATAAAGTTTGCAAATAAGGTACTGGACTTGGATTGGGGGCTTCTGTGGTCACCTCTAGCTTTGYCATGTTTTGCATGGTTCTTTGCATGGAACTGGCCACCCCAGATTTTTTCATTAGCCCATAAAATGTCCCCAAGCCTTCCTCTTGCCTGCACTGCCTGGGATAATTGGGACTGTGAGCTCTAGGACAGGGTGCATCTCCAGCATGTRTGTTGTGCTGACGAAGAGGCGGCATGAATTAAAATATTAGCTTTATCCTTGCTGTAATAGAAATACTATCAAGTTCTATAAATAAGGGCATATATGGAATATTGCTTGGTTTGCTAATGTTAAAAATGATTCCACAGGAAAGTCAGAAGACAGGAGTGACTTGCTGTCTTGCATGCTGAATAGCAAACAGAGCAGGCTTCCTCTATAAAGCTTTCTTTATGAGTCAAAGAATTTGTGCTTTTTGCAAGATTTTTACAGCCATATAAATCAAGCTTTTTTGGATGGACATATGTGTTTTAGGCATTGAGGATTTGCCTCAAACAGATAATTTTATAGTTTATCTATGTTAGAAATCTGTGTTTCTAGAGCTTAATGTGTTTCATAGGCTCATCTGTGAGATCTTAACAGATGACAGTCTTASTTCATTACTGAACATTTATTCCTAAAGAAAGATAACTATATTAGATTATTTTGCATTCAGGGAGTGAGTTTGTGAAACAAGTTGGGAGATTTCAAACTGCTTGAATTGAGCATATAATCCACTACGAATAACTTCGTTTGATGAAGTTTCTCAAGAAATAGCTGTGAGTCGATAGCTGTTGAATTAGCTGCTCCTGATCTCAAGTAATAGACACGTGTTTTTAACCAGGAGATTCAGGAAATCCGAAGTTTATAAAGCAAACACATCTGGCAGTTGTGCCTGTGATGGATTTCACACTCCAGCCTAGCGCGCTGACATTTGTCTCCAATTAACATTCATTTCAAAACCAAGGGCGAGAGCATGGCTGAAGCAAATTGGTTATCAAATTAGACTGATTACAGATTTTTTTTTATTTTGAGCATACATTCTGTGAAATTTCCTTTTTTCAGTCTTCAGAGAGTGTCAAATTAAAGCCTCAGATCTAAGCACTGCCAAACCTCTGATTTTTTTCAGCTCTGGCCCATCTCAATTTAAAGGAACTGYGGTTCCCTCCTAAAGAGACTGTCACCTAATGTGAGGCAGCACAGTTAGCTGCTTGAAGCAATTGCACTTCTGAAACAGGGGAAGGAAAAAGGATGTAAAGAAAGAGGGAGAATCAGCAGAGCTGAAATTTCAGGGTTTTCTCCTTCGGATAGCTGAACAAAGTTTTATTGTAGGGCAAAGTGAAAGAAAGAACTTCTGGTCCTCTAGTGCGTTTTAACTGGTGGGGATCAAACACAATTTTTTTGTAGATGTGTGTGTCTGCGTGCGCATGTGCATAATGCAACAGAGCTTTAAGAGGCTAACGTCATAGAAAACAGGGCTAATGGAAAATATTCATTATCTGGGTAATATGAATAAGACAGGAATATTTAGTTGCTATATGTTGGAAAAGAGCAAGCGTTGCCATTACCGTGTAAAGGACCGTGTCACACTGWCCTGCCGGCCCCTTCCCGCGCTCAGTGGAGTCGCCGCGTGTGCGTCTCCGCGAGCTGCGGCGCAGCCAGACAGCTGCTGCCCGGGCGCACAAACGCGTGATGACTTGGGGAGGCATTTCAGCTTTCGCTGAAAAAAGAAATCTATGGGAATATGTTGTGTGTTTTAACAAGTTTGCATGAGGTTTGTCGTGATGTCTGTTCATGTCACTTCAGATGGAATGACAAGGAGAGATTTTAGAGCGGTTTCTAAGGTTCGCCTTGTAAAGGATGGACCGCGCTGTCCCCCAGGTGATGGCTACCCCGGTGCTAAAGCTTCGGATGGGAGGACTCGCTCTTTGTTTGCAGGTGGTCCCTGATCTTGCATTATGGTTGTTTTCTGAGAACAGCAGGAAAGGGTGGAAAGGAGAGAAGAACAGGGGAACCGAGTGGAGTACGGTTGTACAGCGACAACGAATCCCTGAACCCTTCATTTGGGAACTGTCACTCTTTCAATACGCACCCATAGAAACATTAGTAGCATTGACCTTATACTTTCAGGGGTTGTGTTTGCTAATTTATACATACATATGCTATTTTATCCCTAGTTGAAAGAGTCACTGCTTCTGACAGATAGGTAAAAACTGCCATTAAAATTAAGAAAATTGAAGCACCCGACTTTATCCTTGACTTTGCATGTACTTGCCAGTAGCTATATGCTGTGCTATGTTCTTTGAAAAAGTTATGTTCCATTGCTATTGCTCGTTCTCAGCCGCTACAGGGTTTTGATGAAGCTGAGTTATGACCCTAGCTGCAAAATACCGTCTGGTACTCATAATGTGGGGATGTGGTTCCCGTAATGAATTCAATTAAACAGCGTGTTAAAATGCGTGATGTATAGCACTATATCCCCCTCAGTCACAGCGTGCCCCGCAGCCGCCTGCCTTTGGCTGTGTGACCTCGGCCTTGGAGCGTCGCTTCGCCTTGTCTTTGGTCTTCTCTGTCTGGTTCGTAGCGTCGGTTCACCTCGTTGAGAGGTTGCAGGTCGGCAGGTGAAAGGTGCTACCATGTACCGGTGCGGAGCCGGGGGAGGACAAGGTGAGCGTGGATCTGTCGGGAGGACGGAGGTGACCTTGTGTGACAGGGATGTGTAATGGCAAGCAAGGAGGGGGACAGGAAGGATTTGGGGCAGACAGAAGTTCTGGCTACATTAAGAGTTAACTGATGCCAAGACATTCACCAGGGGGGACAACTTGTGAGCTGAGTATTTAATCTTTGCCCTTCCATTGCTGACCTTTGCTGTAGGGAGCTGAACTGTGCAGTCATCACTCCACCCCTACCCAGGTACGAACACAGTTTCAAAATCTATCCTTAGGTTTTGGGATCTCTGGGGAGTCCTCACAGCAGTATTTGAAACAAATCCCATATGCATAAAGTAATCTTTTTTTTTATCCACTCACCTTTAGAAAACCTCTGCCAGCTCCCCGCTGAGCCGGGATGCTCTGCCTAGGGGCCGTGGCCCCGGGAGGGAGTGCGAACACAGAGATAGCCTAACTGCTCTGTGACCACTCTCAGTCTTTATGGATATAGGAAGGCACTTACCCACCTGGTAAAGAGGGAATACCAGGCCGCAGGAAAAAAGAAATAAATCTGAGAGCCACGGCTGCAGAGAAATCAACTGGGGTTTTGCTTCGGTGAATAAGAAATTTACCAAGTAAAAATCGGTGCTTGGGATAAAAGTTCACTACGTATGCAAGAGGGGGAATGTGCGGCATGTGTATTTATTTTTAAGAAAGCAATAAAGTACCTTTGAAAGAAATGCTTTAAAATCTTCCAGCAACCCACCAGCTGTTTGCAATTTTGTTCAACTACTAGAAATGAAATGATAGTTGTATGGTATGCTGCCGTAAGGAATTAGGTCCTTCAAATGTCCTTCTAAATCTTGACATTGGCTTATTCAACAGCCATCTTCTGCTGAGAAGTCTTTGACTGAACAATCAGTTCTACATCTGGCCCCCCATCTGTTACTAAACACCTCCGTAACCTTTCACAGTGTAAGTATTCTCCTTTCCCGAGTTCAGCAGTGAGTTCAGGCGTCATTCCCGACACTCAGAATTTCCTCGTGCTTCAGCTCTAACATAAGTTCTTGCGTGATTTGTTGCAGATCACTTGATATCTGTCTTGAAAACGTTTTGGTGAGATGAAGTTGGATGAAAGATTGCCAATTTCCAAGAATTAACTTCAGGTAACCCACTGGAAGAGCTCAGACTCCCGGCTTTGTTATTTTGCCTCCGGCAGTTTGTTTTATTGCAGCTCTGCGCTGAGCACCGTTCAAACCTCTCAGAAAAAATCTCCTCGCTGGAAACGCTTAGATCGGGTTAGACAGCGGCCGAGCTGCAGCTCAGCCGCACGCAACAAGGCCCTGCTTGCAAGTGCAGGTGGAGCGCGGAGCCTCCCGCCGTGCCGCCCGGCGAGCCGTGCGCCCGCGCGGGCAGGTCCCGGCACGCGGCCGTCCCTCCGCGCGCCCGCGGCCTGCCGGCACCCGGCTCCCCACGGCGGCTGACGGCGCCACGTTTGACTCGGCACGAGAGCCTCCGCCGCGCTCGGGCAGGCGCCGCGGGAGCTGCCCGCAGCTTTCGGCAGGGCCCTGGCACGGGGGTGACCCCATTCCGGCAGTTTTTCTGGTTGGTGACATAATGATGCCTGCGTTTCGTAAGAAGCGCTATTAAGAAGAAAAGGTCTCCAGTGCTCTGTTATGAAACAAGAGCAGAGGGTTTCCCAAATATTTTAAGGTGGTTGGACACTCCGTTCCTTTTTCAGCCTAAATCGCTTCCCAGACCCTGCTTCTTATAAACCAAAATCCTCTGGAGAAGACCTCGCTGTTGGCAGTGACTGCTGCTCTCGCAGGCAGCTCTCTTTGCTGGGTTGCTTCACCAGTGCACCAGCCCTGGACRCTTTGCCCACTCTGATGGTGCCTACGCCGTGTTCAGCCTGTTAAAAGCCTTCACTGACATGAGGAGCATGGACGTGAGCTGGGGCTGCTCATGGATATCAAAGCATCTGGCCGTTGAGGACCGCAGGACCCTTTGGCGCTGCTTGGGTGTGATGGCTTAGGGCAGAGCTCAGCCATGGTGATGAGGGTGCACTTACTTGCTCACCGTTATCCATGGGGTTGGGGTCATTTGTGCCAGCAGAGAGGCCAAGCTGAGTACCTGGAGCTCCCAAAAGCATGAGTGGACCTACTGCAGTGGTGTCCACTTTAGCMAGCCCCTGGAGACAGGGGAGGGCAAAGCCGGAGCAGCTGGCATGGCCAAGGCCGCTGTGGCTCCTGGCATGCTGGAGCAGCCCGGTGGCAGCCCTGGTCACCCCCAGCTGCTCTTTCCCACCAAACCATGCAGCAGGAAGGTTGTCTCACCTGTAGGCAACCCTCTGGAGCTGACATCTATGCGCTGTAGGTGATCCCCAGGTCCCTGAGGCATTTTGCGGGYGCTGCCAGGAAGGCAGTGCATTGCTCCGGCTTTGGGAAATGCTCCGGGTTCACACGAGACAGGTGAGCAGATGTCTGCCGTGCCGCTGCGGAGCGTGCCGCAGCTGCTTGCCGTCGCTCCCCGCGTGACTCCCACCAGCCGCGCTGCCTCCTCCCTCYGGCCTGGCCCCTCCGCCTTCTTCCTCAGGCTTTGCCTGGGTTTTTCTTTGCAGCAGTGTGACTGCACACCGCAAAATGCTGCTTGGGCCAGGGAAATGTGTGAAGCTGGCTGGCAGCGTGCCGGCATGGGCAAGCTACACCGCTGCAGCGCCGACCCCGAGCGGGTCTCGCCCGTGCAGCCGTCCTGCGGCTCCCCGTGCCCCAAAGGCAGGTCTGCGGCTGCCTCTTGCTGAAGTCKCTGGCGTTAATCTTGCTGTGCCCTAAAGGCCATATTGCCCCCTTGTCAAAGGGTGTGCTTGTCTGTTTAAGGCTAATGCTCATGCGTATCTTTTCAAAACGACGAGAGTTAAGAGTGCAAGTCTGATCCCAAACAGCTCCGTCTGTTTGGTGCTTTCTGCCTAAGGGAAAGTGGAGATACGGCTAGGCCTGGGGAGGATTTAGGCTGACGCTGGAGCTGGGTGTCCGACTCCTCTACTCTCCTGTGAGAATCTCTGCTGTCRGGTTTGAGTCCAACTTCTTTGCTCCCTGTGCTAGAGGAGTGAAACCCAAGCAAGAGCCGGGGTGGTGTCTGGCGTGGGCATTGCCCGAGGGCAACCCCTGGGATGGRTCACTTGGGGAAGGCACTTGCCGAGTGCGAAAGCAACAGCGGTGACCCTAAGCGGGAAGGGAGCTGCAAGAGCAGCAGGCCCCCCCTCGCAGGAGGTCAGCGTGAGGCTGCGTGGAGCACCCCGCTCACCTTCTCGAAGCGGTCCGTCCAGCTGAACAAGCGCGGTGCTCTTGGAGATAATTTGCTCACTGAGAAGCAGGTGGCATGTAGGAATAGCCACAGGACCCAGATTTTGGTAAAGAGGTTTGCATAGAAACACGCGGGGCAAACTGAAAAAAGTACATGATAAACTTTAGGTTTGCTTGTGACCTTTTAATTGCTACAATAGAAAATTATAGMTAATTAGTGCTCCATCAGCAGTCGGGGTGGCACTGTGGGCGAGCGCCTGTGCAGCACCGGCTGCTCTAGTGGTCTTGCTGCCGGCCAGCTGCGTGACCCTGGGTAACCTGCTCGTGCTTTTAGACGTGTCAGGTCTCTGCCACAGCTCGGGTTCTGCACACACATTTCAGGGTTTCTATCCTAAATCTTATCAGTCTCTATGTGAATAAGCAAGATGAAAATAGTTTAAAACATGAGCGTTTCTCAATTCAAAAAATGCATTTCTTTCCCCCGGTCTGAATCACAGAGGAAAAAAATTGTCAGAGCTTCAGCTAAGAAGGATGTAAAGCTGATATTATACCTCRTAAAACAAGTGGTGCAAACTAGAGCCATGTATAATGCTGAGTGGGCAACTCTGCAGCTAAAGTGCAATAGATTATCTCGAGCTAGAACGCTGAGGACCATCAGTCATGTGGTTTCCAAGAAACTGAAGATTTACACCGAGAAATGATTTGCAGAGAAAAACTCCGTGCCTGCATCAGGAAAAAAAGATGCATTTAAACTAAGATCTGTTAACTCGCATAGCCTGGGCAGCACACTTTAAAAATGCACTTTCTTTTCCTAGAGAAACAAATCTGGGTGTTTAATCTAAACTCCTGTCCTTTCTCCAATGTTAATTTCTTTCAAGGATAATGAATAAGAAACAAGTTAAAAATCAGGTTGTAAGTGCCTGTCTTACAGGATTCCCAGTAGGCTAGGGCCATTTAGTTAGCTACCATCTCTGGTTTCTCCTTGCTAAGGCAGAATTTTCTGTACAACAGGAGCAAAAGAAAGACTTTTCTGTAACAATTAATTTGCATGACAAGATGTGGCACAAAGAAAAAAAGCAGCCGAAAAAAGGGGTTTCATTTGTTGCTTGTTTATTCTTGAAACACCCTCTATGCACCTGACACTTTTGCTGGCTTGATTCTGTATCTAATGCAAGAAATTGGCAGAGTCTTACTGCTGTGGTTAATTTTAAATGCAACAAGATCATGCCACGGTACTTGACACATCTCTAAGAGCAACATCATGAMACTGTTGACACTCAGTGTTCACTAATGGCATCCGCTGCCAAACGCAAATGTAAAATGAGTGGGATAACGACAGCAGCATTTAAAAAACTTCATTCAAGGGAGCATTTAAAATTTTATCAGGTCTAACTGGCATGGTAGATTTGCAGATGTGGAGAATATCCAGTTTCCATTACATGCTCGCAAGCTTCGATGTGCAAGCCTAGTACAGCTTCATCCCCCGAGGCAGGAAAAACCCAGAGGCTGAGGGCATGTGCAGACACAGAAACATCTGTCCTCGCAGCGCTGGGGGCCTTTCTGGACTCCCAGGTTTTTTCTTTTAAGCTTAAACTTAGTTGTTGGGTTATTAATGGTCTTAAAAAGGTCATATATATTTTGGAATAGACAGTTTCAGCTTTTCAGTCAATAAAATAGAATAAAACTAAAATCAAAGTTCTGGAAATATATATGGTTGAATTAATCAGTAGCTAATGATCTGTTTGTGAGGATGTAAGGAGAAAAGAATTGCTCTCTTCTGTCCTGTTGCTGTGAACATTTCTAAGTGTGTGTGCACACTTATGCTGTTTTAAAGCCTCTTCACAAATACAGCTGCAGTGTAAACATTTTACACAAAAGTAACTTCACTTACACGTCTGCTAATACAAGCTACTTTGCTAAAAAGCACTTCTATTCAAATATTTATAATAAAAATTGGTAGGTCTTAAAACACATGCTTAATTTTGATACTGTAAGTCACTCATTTAAATCAGTAAGACTAGGTATGAGTATGGTTCCTATTTTTGGAAAAGATAAGAAAAGAATCGTAGTAAGAGAGTCTTTGTACGGCTGTTTCAAGAGCTGTCCTGCGCCCTCCCAGTGYTGAACTGCGGCTGAACTGATCAAAATGGTTTAATTCCCGAAGGGTTTCAAATATCTGCGTGTCCATGACATTTGAAATTTAAACATTCTGAATGTTGAAATTTTTATTGGAGGGGAAGGWTATATCATTTTTTTTCTTTGAGATGTCCTAGTCACTGAAATAGAGTTTGCAGGACTTTGGCTAAAGTACTCATTTGTGGCCAAAGGGGGAAAAAAAAGAAAGAAAATCTTTTATTCTCTTTGTTCAGCCCGTCGTCCAAATCCTAACTGGGGCTTTGCTATACTACCTCAATTCAGAGATGATGATAATAAGTTCCTCCAGTTGTTAAGTATGGCTAATAAAGTTGAAAAACACCTTTTGAAAAATGATTAGGTAGATAATAAAGTATGTCAACTTGAAAATATGCATTCTTCATGTGATGACTGGAGATAGTTTATCACTTTATGAGTGACACATCCATTTATAAATATTTATTCTCTCCAGTGGTACTGATAAATCTTTTGAGCCTATAAGCCCATTGATACATACACAGTAATATCATTTGTCTTTCCAATGCATTTTATTTATTATTGACTAATTGCCTGCCAGATTGTAAATATGATAGGGGTGGCATTGTGCTTTGATTAACTGTATGTTAAAGTACCCAGAGGAATTTAGATCTAGCTCTGAGCAAAGACATCCAAGGCAATAAATTGTATATTTTGAAATCAGCTATGCAGTATGGAGCTGCAGCGCTAGTTAAACAAGCTGAGCAGAGGCATTTTCCAGAGCAGTTTATTTTGATTAATGGGTTCCCAAAAGCCTCTTGCTGCTGTTTACAATGGATTTGCTGTAATATTTACAATAAACTGGGGTTAGTCAAGAGAGTTTTAATGTACTTCAGCAGGTTACTTACGCTTCACAAACCAGGGGCAAGAAGTGCGGTGCAAAGTCAGGCTGGTAAATGTTCTGTCCTTCCCTGYGAGGGCTTTTTGGCCCGCGCGTTTTTTTTCGTCTCTCTCCCCCTTCGGCTCCCCTCTCAGACATTTTCTTAACCAAATGTTTAGAACTGGCTTAACACATCTTGAACCATCTATGTGATGACTGGAGATAATTTATCACATTAGAGCTGACAGACCATTTATAAATATTTATTCTCCGCGGTGGCACTGATGAATTGGCGGCGCTTACAGGGCGGCTGGTGGAGGCAGGCGCGACGCTCCCGTTCGCCCCGGCCTCCCCGGCGCGCGCCTGACACCGGCCAGCTCCCGGGCGGCTGGGAGCACAATTAGGGCGGCCGTATCTGTTGATTAACTCTATCGAAATACTTCGAATTAGGACACGCAAGACCTGGTTAACCGGCTCCTCTAGCGCATGCTGAGCAACGCGAGTCGACGTTTGTGCGGCACAAGAGCTGGAAGAGCAGGAGACCTGCAAGCTGTGCGGGGCTTCTCATCCACCACGAACGCACACTTGCACAAGTCTCTGGTTTTCACTCTTGAAATCAGAAAGGCCGGATGTTGTCGTCCCGCCCAAATAAAAGAGTCCATGGGTTATTAAGGCGGTTACAGCCCCATGGCTGCGCGTTTCCTCCCGGGGCTTCTTGATGGTGCACCAAGCGCGGGAGGTCCTGCTCTCCGGCAGGGTCGGGGAACGTGTCTAACCCACGTAACAAGGAGATGGATGGAAGTAAGTCTCTTTGCAAAAGCCACTGTAGAGCAGCCCCTTTCTCTTGCGCTCCGGTGCTGTTCGGGGAGTGTTACGGAGTGTCGCGTTGCCTGTGGGTGCGAGCCGGCTGCCGGCTGCCTGCCCCTGGCAGCACGCGTGCGGACCGGCCCCTGCGCGCGCCCCCGCTTTTTTAAAAATTGAATGAGTTTGTCAGGCTGTATTTATGCCATGTGCAATTTGATAGGAATTCTATTGTAATTAGCACCCGCTAATCACTGTCTGTAATGTTATTTAGCTAATTGTACCTTAGGCATTAAAAAATAAAGCAAAACCAAACCTAATACATGCTTTTATCCAAATAGATGAAATAATAGCAAAATGTGTGTGTTCTCCAGAGAGATCTGACTGGGGAGATGTCCCAGCRTGGTGTCCTGCTCTTCCGAGTCATGCAGAAACACTTCCTTTGGGGACCTTTTCTAGAGGTCTCGTGGCCTGAACTGGTGGGGTGGTTTGTGGGTGAAGCCGGGTGTTGCTTTGTAAGAAGCAGGAGGAGAGTGGACTTTGCAGAAGGGCTGGTGCAAGAAATCCCCATGACTGGAGAGTTCCAGGGGCAAAAATGTAAGTAGGAACTAGGGGTAAATTTTGCCCTGCAGGATGGGCCAAGTCAAGGAAGGACTCCGCATTTCTGCTCAGATGAGGCTTTTTGTCTTTTTTTCTCTGAATGCTGATTTCTTTACGCTTAAAAAGAAATAGCTTGCTATCCTCCAGAGTTGTTGTAACAGCTTTTCCTCCATGGATGCAGAACGATCTAGCTCTTTGATTTCCATTATGCTTTCCAGTGGATCTGAGATGTAATTAATTAATTGATTTTTGCTGCCAGTACCCTAATTAACACTAAATAAAAATTCATGCCAGGGTTAATAGCTTTAAAGGTTGGAGGCAAGAGCTTCTGCTGCTCAGAGCCGTTGTCCGTTCTGCAGTACATTTGGGTTATATTCCCTGTCATGCTTTTAATTCCTAATCAATTGAAAGTTAATTTCATTCTTAACCGAACGGGAGCCAGAAACTGGTTACTGTTATGCAACTGTGTTTGTTTTATGGCCTTTACTTTAGGGCTGTGTTCATAGCAAAGTTATAACACCATTGGGGCAAACCGGTATAGCGTGGCAGGGACACAAACCTGCTGTAACAAGATCTCCCAAAACAGTGAGATTTATGCTGCGGATGGGCTGGAGACGTTGCGCTCCCTATGCTTGCTGCAAATGCCGTGCTCTTTGCTCTTTATTATGCCTGACAGTTACCACGTGGACCTGTTACTTTGTACAATGCTTGGAGGATGTGAAGCGCTAAGTAATATTATGTGTAGCCTAGTGGAAGTTTACTAACAAAAGGTCAGGTCATTTTTATCCATTATCTCTTACTAGACAATAAAATTGCAACAGACTAGACAGAATTATTGAAAATATTGCTTTATGTGTTGGTAAAATGAATTATCTGAACAATCTCACTGCCTCATGAGAGCATGAATGTTAAAATGCCTCCGAGAGCTAGTCTGAGGCTCGCTAGAGGCGGCCAGCCTACACAGTGCTAATTAGGGCTCCTGGCTTTTGGTAGGCCATTAAGCCCTTGAAAATGCCCCCATGAAATCAATCTGAAAAACTTAGAAACATTCTCTAGTTGTCTTAAAATAAAAAGGGGGGAAAAAAGAAATATAAAAGAGATTCTCTTTCCTTCTTTCTGACTGCTACTTTCACTTTTATGTCCTTGTGACTTCAAGGCTCAACATTTTCCCTTCCCTGGCTATATTGTGGGAGAATCACTGAAGGCTCTTTCTAAAATATCTCAAGAAGATATTCAGAACTAACATCATAAACAGTGGAATATGGCTATATTTGATAAAATGATTTGATAAAGTCCTCTGCAGAGCACCTATGCGACAGTCTCTGCATCATTTTCAATCTGTGATGAATTTAGTTTGTAAGGTGGAAAGTGGCAGAATCAAAGTAGTTCAGATATCAGTGAGTACCTCCAAGGCAAATATCCTTTAATCCTAATCGAAGTTCATTGTGGTTTGGCTAAAGACATGGAAATTCAAGTCTAAAGGGATTTTGCATTTTCCTAGTTGTTGTTAGCAGAAGTAATCTTGCTGAAATGTGGATGCTTTAATCATCATAGATTCTCTTCCGTTTTCCACTGTCTGCCTTGTATTCTCATTTGCACTTATGCAACAACAGTGTTAGCAGCTCTGCTGCTGGTGCGATACATCCTCAGAGCCCCCGAGTTGCCTGGGCTCAGATCTTCAACACGTTGCTGAGCAATGGGGAAGTCGAGCTAGAATCTCTGTTCCTGTCTCTCCTTGCTTTCTGTGTCTAGGCATTTGCAGCACTCAGCAGTCTGGAGAGAGAGAGGGGGAAAAAAATTAATTTCAGATAAATGAATAAAATACATCTTGTCCAGCCTACCCCCCACAGTTTTTAAAAAACTCTCAGGCTTTTTTAAGCTGCAGGGTGGTGCGAGCTGCAAGGTGTTTGGTTTCTGTCTCTGTATCCATCAAGAGTGTAGCATACTCTGTCTCACCTGGGATCTTTATAGCTAAGCCCCAAATGATCAGCTCTGATTTTTTGTTCTTTTTTTACCAACTTTATTCTTTGCTCCAATTGGATTATCAGTTCCATGCTCTTACTTTAATGTTCTGCTGCTCGTTTGCTTCCCTGGGCAAATATTGTGCTCAGGATGCTGCCAGCCTTTAGCCTTGACCATACTAATACATAATGCAGATGATAAAAGCCAGTGTAACAGAAAAGAGGTCCCAGGGAGAATACAAACCATGACAAAATAAGAAGGAAGCAGATGGTTAGGTATTAAACTGCAGTAATAAAATAACATCTGGCAGAATATCACGCACACGCACTGATGCCCATCTGAAGAGTGCACTGATTTAAGTAATATGCTTCTCATTTTGGTGCAATTAACACCAAAATTTGCATAGCAAACAGTGGCAGAGCACACAGAAGCTTCTTTTGAAAAATGCAATCCAAATATAAGTCTTTTCTACAAGGAGATTGGCTATAGCTGACACTGATGGCTTTCTATACTGTGGTGTAAAGCAATTAATGAGTCATACCTTCCTGCTGGCCAGAGAACCCATTATTCTATTTACATACAGTCTGGCAGATGTACTTGTTTGCAGGGCTGGAAATTAAAAGATAAAAGGGGAATAGCATTTGACCAAGTGGAACATCACTCCACCTCGTGCCATAGAGAGAATGATGCTGTGCAGATTAGTAGATCTATAAAACCCCATGCAGGCAAATCCGTCTGCCTCAGATCCTCTCCCAAAATTACCCTTACGCGAGGTGAGGAAAGAGAAACCTTAGGGCTGGGTTTTTCAAAGGAAGCTGGAGGGAAGATGAAACCCCAGCCTAGTTTAACAAGCCACACAGTAGCACCAAATAGTCTGCACCCAGTTAGGTCATGTTTTTCATGAGCCCTGACCTGCCCACAAACCAAGCCCCAGGCCTGACGGGGCTGTTTAAACGTGGTTTAATTCATATTGCTCAGCGTGTGAAGCGCGTACAAAGGGCTGCAGTGGGAAGGACGTGGGGGGAAAGGCAGGGGAGCCACAGTGCGGCCAGGTTGGACCGGCTGCAGCACGCGGCAGCGGGGCCTCGTCTGAGCGGCACCCTTCCCGTGCTCCGGGCAGGCGGCGGGCGCTGCTCCCGCTCCACGCCCGGGTGTCTCTGCTCGATGGCAGAGCCCCCCTGTCCCGTCCCAGCCAGCTTGGACAACGCCTGGACGACCAGACGCACGTGAATATTGCAAGGGGCGATGTGAGACAGTGCGGTGCCGGGGCTCCCACGGGGACCCTCCAGCTGTGGACACCTACTCAGCAGTGCCACCTTTGGGGAAGAGCCTAAAGCTGCCTTTTAACTGCGTACCTCGTTACTGAGGAATATTTGCAGCTTGTGGGGAGGTGGGGAGCTGGAGACCTCCTGGGTCTCCCACATGCTGCGCCTGGGGCGCTTCGGGATTCTGCTCTCTCCGCAGCGAGGATGTCGCACGTTAACCTCCTTACGCGGTTTCAGCAGAAGCGTGTATTACACGTCTCGTGGAAGCAAGTTCCTGATAAAGCAGACCATGATTCAGTCATCAAAAGCCCATAAAAATAATAGCAGGTGGCAGGTATAAGATTACCAACGTGATGTCCTTTGTGAAACAAAAGATGCCCCTGCGCTCTGCTGTAACGGCAGGGCCATATTTCGAGCTGCCGAGGGCTAGGCTGTGCTGGAGACTGGCATTTCTGCTTCAAGATAAATGTCATTTCCATTTGGAGACTGCACTTCCATTCTCACTTGGAATAAAAGCAATTTTGTTTTGAAACTCCCTGGGAAATGGAGTTAAAAAAAAAAAAAAAAAGCAAGCCTGGAAAGGGCTGTTGCCTCCGCATACCTGCTTATCCCTAGGAATGCAGGAGAGAGGCAAATCGGAAACATCTGTCCTGAGCTCTGCTTTTGCAAGAGAGGACTCTGCGCGGTGGCAGAGGGGAAGAGCACAAGCACCGGCAGGATGGGGAAAGGCTCTGTCAACAAACCAGAAATGTGCTGTCCGCCTGCGCTGGGACCTGGCTGGTGGAAAGTCAGGCATGCTATTTTGTGACCACTGAATTTTCTTAGTGTAATTGGTCTTTGTGGTGGGGTCCTAATGTTATGCAGATGGGAAATATTTTGTTCGCCTTTTGCAGAGTGGTTAGGCAGGAAAAGCAGAATGCAGTATTCAAGGAAAGGGAAAGTATTCCTTTCTGTTTTGCTGTGTTCAGTGAAAGGCCTGATCTTGCTTCCTTTGAAAATCATGACAATAGTCCCATTGATTTCTTTAGAAGAAAGGAGTGAGAACATGACTAAAGTTCTTTTTCTCTTTCAACACACCTTTATTCCATTTCCTTACACTTTTTGTAGAGGGGTTATCTGCTGGAAGTCTACACAGCACCATGCACAGAGAGATCCAGCTTTTGACAGGAGTCTCTGAATGCCATTGTGTTTCAAGTGAACACATAGTGATTTACTTCCATCAAGCACAGCTTTTAGGTCATATGGTATCTACTTTCCTATGACAATCTTTACAGGTGGGAATAATAAGGGTGCTTTTCTGGTAGGAGTTTTACTTAGATCAGTAGCAGATCTAGGACACTAACAGAAAGATCTGGGGATGTCTAAAAACTGGAAGGATATTTATGGGTGGAAAGGGTCCTATTATTTGTATTTACAAAAATGTGCACTAGTGCAGTATCTCTAAAAAATAATAACAGGCAGAATTCTGCAGCGCTAGGGACTGTGATACAAACAACAATCTTTTTGCAATAGTTAATTGTCTTGAACTCCAATTTCAAAAGGTAGCAGCCTTAATTTGGTTTGTTCTTTGCTTGGGATCCGCTGGGATTATGAACGTCAGTCTCCAATAAATCAGGAGAGCAATGTGCATTTTGGGCTGAGTCTCAGGCATGCTGGGAATCTCTCTGTTCTCCTCAGTGGGCTTTGGATGGAGCCTTTGACTCTAAAATGGTATTATTAGACTAGCCATAATTCTTATTTCTATGGATCAAGACTGACTTGCATTTAAGGCAGTATAGCTGCCAAAAACTCAGAACCAACGCCTGTTCTGCAACCTGCTCGCTCCTGCCCACAGACCACCCCCTCCCTCTGCCAGACTGCAGTCCCATAGGGATTTGACAGCTTTGACCTCTGTGAACTAACATTCAYGGTTCAGGGTATCATGGTCCAGCATATCCCCAAACACACGTGGCTGCACAATCGCAGCCCCCGAGAGCAAACTGAGAGCCTTCCTGGAATAACTCCATCCTAATCCGTACAAACGTATCGCTGACCCAGTGAGCCCAGGAGTCAATGAGCTCTTCTGGCTGCAAAAATCGCACACTGAATGTGTAACCTTTGCTTTTGCTGGATTTCTGCTAGGTTTAAACACTCCATTTCAATGCAAAATGTGGCTCTGCCTGTGACTGAGGAGAGGACGATGGGATGAATGTGGAAACATTTGAAGAAAAAATTTCAGCTGGCTACACTTTGGTTTTGTATTTCCCTGGGTTAGTTTCTGAAGATGGTTTAATTTCCTATATGCTGCTTGTATTTTGCTTATATTTCTTCTCCTCAACCTCCCTCAAAGATATCCTAGTGCTTGCCTTCTCAACAGTAATAATAATAATAGCTGCAATATATTTAATCGCTACCCACTGCCGGCCTCTCTCAGCCTTCTCAACAGATTCCCTAAGGTACTRGATGCATAATGCATTTCCCAGCTAGAAATCAGACCTTGCTAGGATCTTCTCTCTTGAAAAAGCTCCTTCCTGGCAGCCTCCTGGGTCTGTGTGAATTTGTGGTGTGTGCAGAGGCACCAAGAAATGTGGTTTCCTTCCTCTTTGTGGGTGTGAAGCAGAAGGCTTGAAGTTAGATCAGCTGCTGCAAACCAACCAAAAGCCGTCACTGCCCAAAAGTAGCACCAAAATTGCCCATCCTCTCTGTGAAGATGCCGAGTGGATGTTTTATCCTGTCCCCAACCATCCGAGCCAGGGAGGAGCTGATGCACAGAAATGGAGCTGGATGATACAAGGGAGATTTTGGTATGAGAAACTGGAACACACAGAAACCAAAGTAGTGAGAACCTGTACGAAAGAAATCTCCTGTTTACTCTTCTTGTGGTGAATTTAACCCAACTAATCCAGGCTGACTAGAAACATTTCTTCTCTTCTCATGGCTAGCCTGACCTTTAAAAGGCCCCAATCTGACTGGTGTCCCAAGCTGCCTATGGATGTGAGGGCCATGTGGCACTTGCTTGCTGCATACAATATGATATATAGGAGAAGGAGGCGGGAGATATGAGGAAATACGTGCATCCAAAGCAGGGAAAAGAGTGGTGGGTTGGAAAGGTTGTCCTGACCTCAGGTCAGGAATAAGGAAACAGCAGTCTTTGTACATGTGGTGTGAACAGTGATTGGTCTTTCAGAGATGCCAGAGCCTGGCCGTGCTGTTTGCTCACTGATGGCCTTGTCACAGTCTCTGGGCTGCAGAGTTGAGTGACAAATGTGTCCGGGCCAAAAGGGATGAGGGTGAGCTCTTAAGTCTTGGCTCCAGTGCCTGAAAGGATGAGTTGGGTGGCAAGGACCAGTGGCAYAGAGTCAAACCAGTATGTGTGCCAGGTTGGACTGACCTTTCCTTTCCAGAGGTGTCTGAGAGCAACAGTAGCTCCCGTCTGGCCCCAGGAGTGCTCCCCGCTGGCTGGGCAGGTCACAGCAGCTCCTTTGGCTGACGGGGGGAGCTGAGATCCGCAGCCACGTCCCTTCCTCCTCTCTCCTCACCTCTGCAGCTGCAGTCATTCACCTCTTCCACCCATGTCCCCACCTGAGACCCCGAACAGCCTGTGCCTGCCTCGCCTGGGGGAAGGGAGCATCACCTCCCTTCTGGCTGTCGACCGAAACGGGGCCCGGCTGGGCGGCTGCCGGGAGGAGCCGTCCTCTCCCTCTGCCTCGGTCGCACCTGCACGCCAGCCCTCGCCGAGCTGCGGGTCAGGCCGGCCGCTGCGGGGAGGGACAGCGGTCACAGGCCGCTGCGGGGCCAAGCGCCAGCACAGCCGCCCCGCTGTCGTCTGGAGGAAGGCTCGCGCCTCTCCGAGCTCAGAAGTCCTCCAAAGGCTTCCCGGAGCTCCCACCTTCCTGGAGAAGGCAGGCATGGGTACGTTAGCATCGCTCAGCTAAATGCCATGGGCTGTGCTGCCAGATGCCTTGGACTGCACAGAAGTGGGTCCTCTGGCAAGAGGACACTGTGGTTTCAAATATTGGGCTGCTCTCGCTCAAGCTGAGCTAATGAGAGTGGGTAATTCATTTGCTGATGACCTAAGTTAACTATTGTGAGAAGAGTCCCCGAATGACACAGTTTTACCTGAAAATATAACCGCTTTGGGAAGAAGTAACTAATTTCATTATTCATTTATATGGCTTTATAYGCAAACAAAGAAAGATTTAAAGCAATTTGCTTATATGAATTCCTGCACCTTCTGGCATCCCGAAAGATCGGATTGTTTTACAGAGGAGAAAACCAATGACTTGCTGAAAGTTTAATAAAAAAAAGAAAAAGAAAAGTCCATGGTAGAGTTGGGAAATGAACCCAGGAATGTTGACTTTGAACTACATGAAACCAGTTGCGCTACAGTAGCGTGCTCAGTACTTTTGCTTGGTTTTCAGCCACAGCTTTAAAGTTCAGCCAACAAAATTAAGAAGTCAGGAGGGGGGGTAATTTTTATTCTTCTGATGAGGAGACTGAGAAATCTAAAAGCCTGGTGCTCACAATAACTTATTATTGCTCTTTATTTGATGGAGTGACTCATATAGCACATAGCTTCAGGAGCAGGCTTGGGGAAGACTATAGCTGAAAACACAGCTAGCTGTAAAAAGCTAGCCATTTCCTACACAGTATCTACTTCAAAAGAATAAAATAGACATCTCCTTTTTTCTATCCAAAAAGTCACTGCAGAAGCAGCTTTCTTTTGTTATCTCCCTATAAATGTGTCTCTCTAATAGTGGAATTTACTGCTGGGGGTGTGTGTTTCTCACCACTGCTTCCCCTTACAAAGGACCTAATCTGTCTTTTTCTGGGAGAAGGCAAATGATGTCATGTTTCCTGTATTTCAGCCTACTTTCCAGCTGCTGCAGAAAAGCAGGGCTATAGGTAAGCGTTTTGCTCTGTGGGAGCTGGCTGGCTTCGGCTGGGCAGGGGCAGCGCGAGGCTGGCGCTCGGGGGACGGCGGCGAGCAGGCTGATGCACTGTGTTTGAGTGCAAACCTGAGTTAACTTGTTTTCCCGCTGGGCAGCCTTCCTTTAGCTGCCAGGAGACCAGCCCAAGGGCATAAGGCTGAGGCAGGCCTGGGGGCTGCAGAAGCCCTTCCTGCGGCGCAGCGGGTGGCTGGCCCGCTGCAGCGGCGCCGTGCCATAGGCAGCGCCGGCTGAGGCAGGGCTGGAGGAGCCGGCAGTTTGGCAAGTCGGGACGATCCGTCTTGGCAGAGCCAGCTGTGGAAAGTTTGCAGAGCACTGCCTGAACTAGTTTTACTTCCAGCGAGAGAGTCCTTGACATTCATTAAGGCTAAATTCATTCTCACATTTTAATCAATGAAATGGAAAAACAAAACAGGAATGCATAAGCAAGTCTGACTTCTTTATTTTATTTTATTTTGTTTTATTATCAGTCTATAACAAGCCCAGGATAACAACCCAGCTGTGTGCCGGATTCACCCAGGCAATTATCACAAATGCAAATTGAATAATTATGCATGCAAAGACCAGTCTGGTACCTGCCACATGCAATGACTCAATTTGTGTGCAGGTGCATGTATTTGCATTCTGGGTACCCCACCGTAAGCTCGTCTTAAAAATCGAGTCCAAGATGCCTTTGACCAGCAACTGAAAAATTTGGCTCTGGCCACCATGTCCTTGTCGCCTCTGCCCAAAGCCGCTGCTGCCAGCCTTTTGCCAGGCCACGGCAGCCCGCTCTCGTCAGGAAGCTGCAGGACCTGTCGCACCACGAGGGGGTTGCAGAGGGGAGGCTTCATGCCCGTAACCTCCGAGCTGTTGGTTGCCCTCGGTGCCGCGCATGGGACGGTGGCGGACCCAGAGCGCCCAGGGCCCGGGCCAGGGCTGCCAGCACCCCGGCGCTGGCGGGGAGATGCCGGGCTGCGCGCGAGAGCCAGCTGCTGTCCCAGGCGGTCCCCGGCGTGGGCTTCCCTCCTGCCCACTGCTCCCGCTCCTGTTCCCTTTCCTTCTCGTGCCTGGAGGAAGCTCTCCAGACAGCCTGCTGCGCACGTCTCCCCAAGAGAGGGCAGCCGGAAAGCAAACGCGTGTGTAAACGCGGGAGGGAAGCCTACCCCCCCGGTGCAGGGTGATGCAGGCGCTGTGATTTTTCTCACTAGCCACTGCTGCACCCTGCTTTCCACTGACCAAATTTCAGCAGAGGCGGCGTTTGAACCAGGGCTGAAACCCGATGCCGCACTTTTCTCCATTATGTTCCTCTTCACAGTGTTCATTACTTACTGAATTAAACCCCGCAGTAAGCATAATCTCTTTCCTCACGATAACTACTTGCAGCCCCATGGCTCTGTTGGCTGGTGCGTTGTGTCTCTAATTCGGTCCTTTACTCATGTACCAGTGGAGTATGACTTTGTTATATATTACACTCTGAGTGCAATACAAGAAAATAAAAATGAGTAACAGCTTGTTTCCCAGCCCTAGATGGAGCAAAAATTTTGATGAATGGACAGACCAGTTGCATGAAAAAGAGCATGAATAATTTGCAATGAATAATATTCAAGTGTTACCTTTTTTTTCCACTCATAAATTGCTTGCAAACTTTTTTTCCCCCTGAGCTGTTAGTCACAAGAGCACACACAGAGCAGCTTGTTAGAAGCATTTGTTTTGTGATACGCTGAGCTGTGCTGAGCTGTGGTTAGACAAGCTGGTCACTCAGATTGATGGGGAAACTCAAACTAGCAAGTCTCTTTGGTTGACACCTCCGGGTTCCTGGGGCTTTGCATATATTTCATTCAGAAGCCATGGCAGATTCTGAAAAATTGGTTGGTCTGCTACTGTTCATAATTTATAAATTATTGCTTCTACAAGTCTCAACCAGCACTGGAGCTTGACAGAGACCCAGGTTAAAAATGAAGTATTTTATGAAAAAGACATGTAGGTCTTTATGCTGCTAGAGAATCACAATTCAGTATTTCTCCCCCGTTTCTCTGGAATTTTACCGTTTAAGAATGACATGCTGATCTCTGTGGAAGGGCTTGGTCCTCAGTTTTACTGACGGCATCAAGATAATAGGTGGCCTGAATCAGGACCTTGTCGTGAGTTTTTAATTTAACAGCAGGCAAACTAGCAAACACTTCAGAGCTGCATGAGGCTGCTGACACCAGCTCGTTCGGCACTGCCATGTCCTGCACCAGTTAAAAGGATGGATATATGCTGCCACAATCTATCCTAGAGATACCTTGTGCAGGAGAGATTTAAGGGGAGAGGTTCAGGAAACCGATCAGAACAAATCAGAGCAAGCCTAGAAAATGTGCACAAACGCAAGGAGGAAGGCTGCATGGACAGGCCTTTCGTTTTGATCTGCACGCTGCCTCTTTCTTAGCGGAGGCAGGAAATACTGTTTGGACAGGAAATGCTGTCAGACAGTTGAACACCACCTTCCACGCTCACCCCAGTGCAGGATGGGTCAGGCGTTGCTGCCATGACCACCACCAAGGTGGAAGATCATCATCAAGGGACGAGAGCGGCACAGGCACAGGGTGCAGAAGCAGAGCTGCGGGCGCAGCACTTGGCAGAGTGGACACCTCCCTGCAGAGATCATCTTTTGCTTGAAGCCCCAGTAGTGTTTCATGGTCTTAGAAAATAGGGCTGCAGGCTCTTAGAGGTTGTCTATTGGCCTGGGAACGGTTTAGTAATTCTCTGCAGCACTGGTTGAAGCCTCGGCGGTGGAGGGAGAGGGAGAAGTCATGGTGGGAGATGCCAGTGAAACAATCTGGGCTGCAGGGTTTATGCTGGTTGAGAAATCATTTCCAGGAGGACATATCCCAAATGGCAATCTCCATCTGGACCGTGTCTCCTTTTCACCTGAACTGGCCTAGGGGGACCAGAGCTCCTGTTCTGCTGGTCTCAGGTGTGCACATCTCACTGTACTCCCACAACCAGAGCTAGATTTAGATGTCATGAGAGTAAAGTATGCAGAGGGAACCTAGGTGCTAGCTTCTGGCCTAGTTTGCTTGTCAAGKAGTTTGGCATAGCCGTGGAGGACTGGAGAAGTACCTCTGATAATGCTGCGTGAGATTTATGCACTTCACCAGCCGGGAATTTAAGAAATATAAACACCACTGCCATGAAACTCCCTGGAGCCTTTTGGGAGGTTGTAATGCTGGAAGCAGGGCAGGGAACAGGGCAGACAATTACCTTCTTGGAGTTTGATCATCCGTAAACCACTGTTGCATTTGGGAGGGTGGTTTTTGTTGCAGGCTGTGAGTTGGGGGTGCCAGGCAAGGGTAAGGYTATGCCACACTTCTATCACTATTTTTCTTGCTTATATTAGTATATTATTTTAGCACACTCCATATCCAAGTTGCTTCTACTTGCCTGCTTCATCTAACTTGCACATGTGCAATAGCCAGCTGTTTGCTTTCATTCTTTCATTCTCCCTGTCTTTCATCAGCTTTAGTGGGGGACATGGAAAATTCAGTTGAGTCCATRGCAGAATTAAAAAAAATCCCCCAGACCTCACCTCTGTCCCTTCCACCTCCTGGCCTTTAATCCTGCCTGGTTCATGTTTGAGGTGGGGAGAGGCATTTCCTATGTAACATCTCCCATTGGAAACGCTCCTGGCTTCCCTCTGCAGTGAGAAGTGAAAAGGGACGCAAGGGAGAAGTGAGGAATAATCTGCGATTTTGGTGCATAGGAGGACAAGGCAGCATAGAGGTAGACGTGCAAGTTGGGCAGATGTCTCTCTAGGAAGAGGCCCCCATTCTCTTTGTGCCCCCGCTCTGTGCAAGGAGCTTGGCACCAATGGCAGGATGGAGATGAGTCCCTGAATGGTGCATATTTATTTACACCTGGGCTGCTTTGTGTCTTGCATTTTTAACCTTGAAAGGCCACCAGTAATGAAAAACATCTTATTGCTGTGCAAAGTTGAAAGGTGAGCTGAAGCCCAAAGCAGATGAGAGATGTGCCAGTGGTCACCACGTACAGGCTGATGGAGCTGGCAGGTTCCCCTGGCTCCCTACCCTGGGCACTGTCTCCAAGTGATCTTTCCCCTATCTCTCTTGTTTCCTTTTTATTTTTTTTCTTTGTCCATTGACCTATTCTAATTTGCTGAGATACTTTCTCTTTTTCTTCTTTTGCTTGAACTCAAAGCTGTATGAAGGAATAACCTCTCTCTCTCTCTCTCTCTCTCTCTCTCTCTCTCATACCCATGATTGCATTTTAAACTTTAATTGCTTCCATACCATTTCCTAAGAGGCGCTCTGCTCAGCTGATGCTTTGTACATTGCACTCACATTTAGGGAGCAGCTAGAATATGATGGAAAAGTACAATCTCTGTGTCAGATCTTCTTCTGCATGATAGATACTTGAAATTGAAGATACACTGCTTTCTAAAATGAACATATGTGAGGTTGAGGTTCATCTCATACAGCATTTATTGGCATTGTGTAACTGTAAAGAAATCTGTTTTGCTTATGAAAAAATAGACTATAATGTAGCTAATGCTTATCAAGAGATATCTTAATAACGTGCAGTGATTTCTTAAGAGATGCTAATAAAATAGGCTTAAGGGGGAGAAAGTGAAACACACCCACAAAACCCGCTTTTGCTCTGTCACAATACCTCTTCTGAAGTGCAGAGGAATGTTTGATTTCTGGGTGTGTGTATCTTCAGGGCTGGCAACAGAAACCAAAGCAATCAAGATTAGAACAACTTTGCTTATTCTAAACTGAATATGTTTTTTTGGAATGTTACAAGTTTAATGGCTTATTTCCTCTTGGCACAACTTTGAGCAACTATGGCCTCTCTCGCAGTGAAGGGAGACAGCTTGGAAATGCAAGGAATAATCTGGGAAAAGTGATTTGTTAACATGGATCCCAGAACTAAGAGGTTAAAACTCCAGTTACTTCCTGGTTGCGAGATATGTGAATTATTAGCTCCTGGGTGGATAGCTCTGTTATGAACTTTGATGTTATGAACTTTGATGTGACAGTAGCTGTTCAAAGGAGGGGAAAAAGTATATGTAAGGTCTTGAAATGTCTGAGCAATCAGAATAAGGGCTTTTAGCTGATAGAGTCTGTCTTTTCCTCTCTTGTTGGTGGAGATGTCTCTTCCCTGAGGCAATTAACTAGATCTAGGACGGGGAAGAGCTGGGGTTTCTTCTTTGGATCTCTTGCTGGAATAACCTAAATTGCAAGGTTTAGAAAGAGTTTTGAAGTGCAAGTGATAAGCCTTGAATGCTGTGTTTGAACCATCCTTGGGGTAAAAAAAGCAAGAAAATGCCTCACTGAAAAATAACTACTTATTGCTTAAAGCAATTGCCATTTTCCACAAATTGTCTTTATTCATACTAACAATGCTATGGTGAAAGCTCATCCATAATTGGAAAACTCCGTGTTGGATGATCCTTCCCATACGGAACCTGTGTTTCCTAGTTTCACGGGTCAGCTTCAGCTCCTGAGTTCTTGGCCCATCTTGGGTAGCGTCAAGAAGGTCTGGCCAGGCAGTTTCCTGTGTAATAACCCCATCGCTCCAGCTGATTTAGACCAGCCCACTGGGAACGAAGCCTGCTGTGGTTTCGGCGGGGCCAGTGGGAGACTTTCTGCCCAAGGAGTGGGGTAATGATGCTCAGTGGGTGGGGATGTCTGAGGAGCTAGCATCCATCTGAAGAACTGTAGTAATCACAGTCTCTCAGCAGCTTTCCCTGTTTTCCAACCAGGCTGGGAGGAGTATGAAGGGCTTTACACTTGGCTGTTGAGCAGAGGATGAGAGATGAGGTTGGAATCCAACTTGTGGTGGATAAAATCCTGGAGAGGTGGGCTGGTCCCCACAAAACCCTCCAGACCACCTCTAAGCAACAGCTGGCTTCATTTACAGCCCCAGCTGAGATGAATGGCATTCCAGCTTTAAGCAGCAGCCCACCACTACTTCTCCTTTTACAGCTGTTGTCTAATTACAGCAAGTGGTTTAGCCTCTTGCATTTGCTTTTTGATGTAATTCCAGCAGTCAGGGCACATTGGAGCAGGGAAAGGAGGATATTCTCTTGGCGGCCGAAGCCACACCTTCCGGTGTGAAAGCGCCATTGAGGGTTAGCAGCAGCAAACGATTTCTCTGTGACCTCTGTTTCCTCTGCTGTGTGAGTTTGGATTGTATTTTAATGAATACAAAATTCATTCCCACCCACCAAGGAGAATGCCTTGGTAGCGCTGAGCATACATTTACAGCACAATACCGCAGCAAAAAAGGAGCTGGTTATACAAGATTCAAAGATATGATACCCAGTCCTATAGGAGGGATGTGAGACAGATTTYAAGTGGGAACTAAGAAATATGCCTCTTTGGTTGGATTCTTTAGAACTATTTTTTTACCACAAGCATTCAACACCATTGACAGTTTTCTGTAATTTCAAAATACCTTTATTCTAGCTGTCAAAAAATCTATCACACCAGCTATCTCTCTTTAGGATTTAAATGATGTGACATCTCTCTGGCGTGCCATGGACTGGCTCAGCCCTGCTGATGGGACAGAGGTTGGAGAAATGCTTGCAAATCTTCCCCTTTGGGATGCTCATGCTTAGCCCAGCTGTGTTTTTTTTCTTCTATTTTTAAGTAAGAACAGACTTTAAGCATTCACCCTGAATGAACCATCCCAGGTGGGCCTGTGTTAGTCAATCTCTCGGCTAAGTTCTTCTCAAAGCCCTGAACCCTCAGGGCAGTCTCTTCCTGTTAGCCAGTCTCTCCCTTTTTCAGCATGCTCTATTATAAGCGTTGTGACTGATTTATTGCTGTCATCTCCATATTAAAGTCCATATTAATCTGTTTGTAGAACAATGAGGTTGGAGAAAACCTTGCAAGGTGATTTAGCCTATCCCCCTATTCTGAGACAGGATTAGTTTTATACCCAGACCTTTCCTGATGGACATTTGTCTGACCTACACTAAAGGGCACCCAGAATGGAGAATTCCTTTACCTGCCTAGGGTACCACAGCTATCAATACTGCAGACTCAGACTGAAAAAAACTTCAGAGACAAGCTTTAACCTATCTAGCTCACGTTCTGGTGACATGCTACAACCCAGCACAGACTAATTTATACCCTTCTTTTCCTGCTCTGAAGCCAGGACAAGCACTTGATAAGAGGTAGGCCATGGTATATCGCTGGYTTCTCCACATATTACCTTTTAAAGATCTAATCCAAAATTTCTTCCTCTGCAGATTGGAAGACGGAAGAGTTGAGTCATCTCTTGAGAAGAAATTTCCCACACCAGATGATGTTATGCAATCCAGCTCTCTTTTATAGTTGCTGCTGGAGGAACCACTGTGTCACTAGAAGGCTTGTAAGATAACATGGTCCCGTTTCTCTAGTCACATCATTAAAGCAAAGCTAAACTCCTTGCTTATTGTTCACTGCAGAACAAGTATCAGTAAATCCTTTCTACTTGGAAGCGTCCCTGTCTGTATTGATACTTTCCCTTTGAAAGGTGATACTGTGAAAAAGATCTTGCTACATATTGCAATGAAGATCTTTGTACATATGCTATTCGGGAGCTGTCTTTTCTTCTTCCTTTTTTAAAGCTGGGTGACCTTCCTGGGCTTTCCTCTGGCACTGTGAACAGAAGGAAGGTAGCTTTATGCCAGTAGTCCTGAATGAATGTTTAGGAGATCTGAATTCGGTTCCTGTTTCTGTTCTATATTCCCTGTGATTTAAAGCAAGTCACTTTTAATTGACTTGTTCCTCATCTGTAATACTGCATTTTTCCTCCCCATTGTCTGCCTGCTTTCTGCAGATCATGTGCTGGTCCAGGCAAGGGCTGTCCCTGATGCAGGTGTCTCAGCAGATTGTTTTAAGCCAAAAGAGTACTTTAGGTGGTTAATTTTTGGATTTGGAACTGCTGGTGTTTGTTTTCTCCAGTTCTCTGCTAACCAAGATAAATTTCATGAGTTTATGTAGCACATTTAAATCCCAGCTTCTTGATGTAACTGATTATGTAAGAATCCTGTCTCCTGGATTTTGTTTGCATTTTTGTTTTGTTTTTTTTTTTAAAGGTACATCACCAGCACCAAYGCAAAATGACCCTGAAAGTATTCAGAGCCAGATGGTGACTCCCTGTCCCCAGACAGCTGGAATGTATTACTGCTTCAAATATGAAGATGTTTAGGTCAGTCTCAAGACTTCCACCATGCTCAGGTCATCAAGTCTTGTGCTGGGGGTTGGAACCATGCAGAACCAGTGCTGGAACCAGGAGGAACCAGAGGAAAGTTACTTTTCCTCTCTGCAAACAAGTTGAAATTTGTGTGTACCCATCTGACACAGTGCAGAGGCAAGAAAGCAATCAGCTAATCGGCCAACAAAAGTTAAGGCCACCAAATGCCCCAAGTCTAGGAGGAAGCGATGGGGAATGTACACAGGGCGGGTGTTCAGAATTCAGCACCAAGTGACTCAGGGCTCAGACTTCCTCGGAGCTAACACTACCACTATAAAAAACTGCATCCCAGCAGTTTCTTTGGACAGCCTACTGCTCTGGAGTATATATCTTAATAAATGTTTCTCTTTTGTTACCTAATTTGTTTACTTGCTGGCACAATGCATATTTTGGGTGCTAACAAATGGCATCTGGGAAAAGCAATATACATATTTAACAAGAGCATTCTAGAGCCTGCAAAAGTTAAGTCTGCTTTCAGGTTTCCCTCTGGGTGCTCTGAAACAGCTGCAAGAGTTAAAGTAAGTTATGTTTATGTGCTGTCCTATATTAAAGGAGCTACATTCATATCTTTCATTCTCAGCCTCCGCCTCCTCCTATTCAATTTACAGTCTAGACTGTTTAAAAATATCTTGTTACTGCCTTTTTCTATGGGGAAAGAGCACTTGTGAGACAATGTTCTCAACTGGAGATTACACAGATTTGTTGCATGTTGGTGCATGATAACAGGAGAGATTCCAGCAAGCTCCAATATCTAATAAACTGTGAAGGCATAAATTGCATATGATTAAACCTTTGATGGTGGGCTGTTAGGAATCCCCAGCACAATGTGCCACGCCGCCTTTTACATCAGCCCTAACAACGACAGTGCCAGACTCGTTGGCTCCAAGGGGTTAATTATACATTATGGCTGAAAACAATGCTGGGATGTTTGTTAATACTCAAATCATCACATGGTAACCCTGGGTGACTCCCTTACTGCTGCTGCCAATTTGCAACGCTCACCTGGGGCGAGATAGGAAAAGGCTTGTTGTTCCTCACCCCCCACTTTCTTCACCCCTCCTTGCCTGTTTGCAACATCAATTTACTTGTCAAGGTGGATGACAGGTGAAAAGCCTACCTGATTATTGTAATTGTAAGGTCAAAAGAAATTTAATCCATCTGCTGTGGTAGCTATTCACAGTGAATGCTGTTCCAGGGCAAACACGGATCAGGGAAAGGTGAAGCTGACAAACTACGGTTTATAGGCAAGTCTTTTGTAGGCGTGATAAAGCAGAGGGTGGTAAAAAGGGGCAGCGTGGTGGGCAAGAGTGCTGGAGGCAGGGGCCTGCGCTAGCCCCCAGGCAAGCGAGAGAGCTGGGGCGCGGGGCGTGGAGCCTTGGACCTCGGCGTCTGGCTCTCAGTCGCAGGCTTGACTGGCAGAGCTTTTATTTAGTCCCTGAGGAGACGGAGTGCCACACATCTGTCATCGGGCTGCTGACGTGCCAGTGACGGGTTGATGAAGAGAATTCCTCCCAGTTTTCCTTGGAAGTGCAGCAGCTGCATTGCAGCCCCTCCGTGGCTCAGGRCAGGGGGAGGAGATGGGCGATAGGTCAGGGCCCGGGCAAGACACGGTGCTGGAAGGAGGCCAGGGACCTGGYGCGGCTGAGCCGCGTTTGCTTGAGGAGGCTGGGAGTGGGTGTAATCTCATTTAAATGTTGCTGTGATCTTCCAGGGCCATGCAGCACTGCTTGCTCTGCAGTATGTGTGGGGGTGAGTGGCCTGGAGGGGAAGATGGGTGATGTCCCCCGACACGGTGATGAGGGGCTGGCATTGTCCCCTGCCTTGTGCCACCTGTGCTTCCTGGAGCCCAGGCGCCTGCTGCCRAAGAGAAGCCACAAATGCAAAGGTGAGCTGAGAAAGCGTCTGCCCAAACGCTTAAAACCTGAATGGAGATGTCACCTCACAAGGAAAATGTGCAGAACTTGGAGAAGTTCTCTTTTCCAAAAGAATGTATTTAACTTCTATAAACCTGGGGTGAGATTATGCTCTCAACAGTTGCAGACTCTGTATTTTCATTCTTCTAAAAAAAAATAATAGGACCCAAATTATGGGGAGTCTCTTAAAAAAAATAATTAAAAAAAAAATTGGTGCCATGATGCACGTAGAAAACAATGATAACAAGTGTCGCACTTAAGGGAGAGCACAAGAATAAAACCCTTGTAACAGCATGAGATTTGTTTAGCAATCTCATGATAAGAGAGAAATCTCATGGTATTTCATGCAAGCCACAGGGGACAGCCAATCTCTGCTGATATTTCATAATAATCTGGTTAAACAGAAGTGTCTGCTGCTTCCAAGTGCTGCTGTGGTAGCAGTGAAGCATAAGACAMACTGTTCAGTGTGACCGGTGTCTGCGTTGCTTCAGTGACAGTGAACCAGGCCACAGGGTCCGCAAAATCCAGCGGCTGCTCAGGGAGCTAGTGTTAATCTTTGGGAAGCAGAGCTCTTGYGGCTAATTAAGCTTAGAAATGTTGCTAGCATGTCCGTGTCCCTATGCAGTGACTAACCCCTACCAGAGAGTCTGGGCAAAGTCTTTCTTGCAACCCCCTTTCAGGCTGGAGGAATGTTTAATGATTTAAAGGGGGGGGGGCAGAGAGGAGAGAGAGGAAGAAAAAAAAACAAAACCAAAAAAACCCTCATAGTAAATAAGACTCTGACCTTATCTGAAATATTCCTGTGTGCTGAATCTAGCCAAGGACTCTTGAATAAAACAAACTTGAAGTTTCTAGGCCAAGTAGGTTTTTGAGATATGGCTCTACAATAAATTGTTAAAGGAATATTTCAAAGACAGAATTGCACCTCATTTTTCAAAGTCCCATATCTCACAAACACCTTGTCTGATCTGCCACAAATTTCTGTCAATAAATTATCACCCTGGCTACTGATCACATATGCAAAGTCTTCAGCAACAACAAATCCCTGCACAAATCTTCACCCTTCTCTTGCCTCCAGGTGAAAGGAGGAGAGCGGGAAAGGCGAGGGGATCTGAGGCAGAAACAACAGCCAAGGTTGGGAAGGCCACCGCAAGCAGGGAATCCATGTTCCTCATTGTCAGCCTCCCTAATTTTTAATGGGAATAATTAATCTCAAGGCATTATCCCTGGCAAATGCATTCTTAGAAGAAGAGCTTGATAAATCTGTGCTTCTGTCTCAGAGACATGRATAAGCACTCTTGCCCCTGCTGCACATCCGTACACTTGCAAAGATAAGTCTCTTCTTTTCTGGTATCTGCATTCAGATCCGTGGAGGAGTTATTAACTGAACTGGTAACACTGTCCAGCCACAACAGGACAATGACCCTCTCCTCACAGTAATTTGTTCTATGGCATTATAAAGATTCAAATGAAATAATCATTTAATAACACATTAAAGGAATGACTTTGCACGTTGATATTCTTTTTTTTTTTTTTTAATACACTGGAAAAGTATTTCAAAGTCAACATTTCTAAAGAACCAGAACATAACTGACTTAGGGAAGTGTTTTCATCTGCATTTAATTATTTCAGCGGTCAGGTTAACTCACAAATTGAAATCCTATCCATCCTCATTACATAGATATAATCAATAACAGTGATTTAGAAGTTGGGGAATATCTTCATTAGTATCCCCAGTTCAGTGTGGTTTTAAATGTCATTGGCTTATTAGGCAGCTATTATTTTGTCATAGTATGGGACTTAAAAGTCATTTCTCAGAACTCTGATATGCCTTGCTAACCAATGCCAAGCTGATAATCAACTAAGAAATCAGTAAATAAACAATCACCACTTAAAATGCTTTTTCAGCAAACGCTGCTTTTCTTCAAGCTGCTGCCTAATAGCAGCACTTCAGCGCAGTGCTGTCACTCTGCATTTATTTAAAACATGGCTATTTTAAGTGTATTTCCTCAGCTACCAACTGAGGCTGATGGTCTAACCTTATTGCTGTTGACCCATGCAGCGCTGGTGCGGCTCCGGGTGCGAGCTGGGATGGACTGGCAGCAAATGCTGTTGGCTGGAGTCGGGCACTTGGAGCAGATCCAGGATATGAAACCACGTTGTGAGCAATACTCATGCAGACTGGCTCTAGGTGGGACCTGGAGGATAGCAGAGGGGACCGCACTGTTGGTAGGGTATATTTGAAAGCTTATATGGGAAACTGCCTCACGCAGTTCGTGAGATCCAAGAAAAGCTCTTGACAGAGTGAGTGTGCGGTTGTTTGGGAAAGCTCTGAGCRAGAGGGACTCCGGTGTCAGCCCGTCCATAGGGAATCATGGCTCTTATCTCTGGAATGTATGGAAGATTCTGCAGTTAGAAAGGCTCTGGTGATTTTTATTTTTATTTTCCCACCCCCCAGCTCCTCTGTATGTGTGTCAGGAGCTGCTTGGCGCAGGCTTTATGTTTGTGTTTGTTGGTGGCATGTGAAACAGTATCTTTCAGGAAACTTCAGAAATGCTTTATGAAGTGTAGCAATAAAAATCCATGTGGTGTGGCCCATGCGAAATAACACATTTGGCTAGGAAAAATACGTACAGTTTCTATAGTGCACAATTAGTCCACAAGAAAGTCTTGCAGATGGATTTCATCTCCTTGGTATTGGATATCCATCACACAACCCCAGATAATTTTTTTGAGGGCTGTTGTGGCAGTAGTTATCTGTGACAGACCTTTCCCGCTTGGATCACGGGCTGGCCCTCCTTTGGGCTGGCCCTGCCGGGTTGGATCCGGCTCTGTGCATCTGGCCCAGTTCAGGCACAGACCCCAGCAGTCACGTTAAACTGGTGGCCGTGGGTCTGCAGCCTCGTCTCTAGGATCGGAGCTCTGCAAGCGCTGGCGCTCCTGACGGGAGGTGTGGGGCTGAGGGCTGTGGGAAACTGCTTGAGGGTGGTGGGGGATCCTTCGGGAAAGGCTTGGGTTTCTGGGAGGACTCTACCAGAGGGAGGATCTGGCCACCTTTGAAGAGGAAAGAAATATTAGAATAAACTCTTCATATGCTAACTCATAGAGCTCAGACGCAAGTTTTGCTTTGTAAGGCATTTGCTACGTGCTTGATAAGGTACTTGCCACCACATGAGGATTCTTGCTTTTCTAATGGTGTTTCATGGTCTTTGGATATAAGGTTTGACAGGATATGAGCAAGGCTAGTATGCCCAAAGGACAAACTGGGCAATTCTTCAGGGTTGGCATTCCTAGATCTGATGARGGATCACATGCAAATAACCCCTAATGAATGTTAATTACTGGGAGGGTTACATATTTTGCTTGATTCCTTTCTGGCAGCTTGTGCAACTGTGTTTTTGTATAACTGGCACTTGAAACGTTTGATTAAAAAAAAAAAATCCTCTGTAATTACAATTGCGTTATTAAGGGTTGCAGGGCTTATATGATCTCTTATGAATTCTTCTATCTAGACAGTGATCTCCTGGCTCTTTCTCCAAAAGAGCAGTGCAGGGTTTGCTCACCACTCATGCATGTTTATTTGCCAGCCTTTCCCAGCTTGGATCCCATGATTTCTAGTAAATGGAAAAGATGAGGACTGTATATTTTGCCCAGGATGTCTGTGGGTGGAAACCCAACTGTCAGCTTGACTTAGTCCTGATGATAGACTTTGGAGGGAGCTTCATACCGTACAGCTCAGCTTCCCGCATTTTTAGTTAATGAACAGCTTGGACATCAGGCTGAGGGCTACGTAACAAAATTCACGTGGAGACTTGTCCCAGCCACAGAGCACCCCTGAGGTGCGGACATGGTAAGGGCCMTGTGCTCGGCGCTGTGGGGTGCAAGAGGGGCAGTGGAGCGAGGTCAGGGCCTGAGTGGTGCCCAGGCACCCCGCGCTCTGACGGCTGCAGGGGGGCTGCTCCCAGCCCTGCTTTCACGTGCTTTACGGGCAGATCCCAGGACACRGCTCTGCTAAAAGAGAGCCTGTATAACTCAGCAGCTGGCTGGTTCTGACAAGAAGTCCTGTGGTTAAAAAGTCCTTTTGTACCCAGCYGCAAGAGGACTGGAAGGCTCAAGGTACCGTCGGCCTACCATTTGGGGACCGTTGCTTTATATCCCCATCTTAGCTTTATGGATGGCTACAACGAGAGCAGCTGTGCACTGGAAAGCAGCGGTCTGAGATTAGCTTCCGAGACAGGACCAGGTTGTCCTGCTGCCCAGCCTGTCAGTGAAACCACGTCTAAAAAACTCTGCCCCCAAGCTCTCTCCTCTGTGTGATATGCACTCTTCTCGCTGCTTTTGGGTTTAGCTGCGTGACCTTCAAGAAACCCAGCTGTGCTTGCTTAACGTGGCTTGTTTCTGTGGTCTGTTTGAGCACTTATGTTTCTTTTTCACAACTCAGCTGGAGGAACGTCTGACTTTCCCAACTTCTTCGTGGCAAACTTGCCTGGTGCAGACTGGCAGACAGGTCACGTGCATCAGGTTCGGCAGTGCTGGGGGTGATGAAACGCCCACGATAGCAGTTCAGAGCCCTCATGCCTGTTTCCGGTGAAGTTACAATTACTGGCTCCATGACAGAAGTTTCCTGTCCTGACTCATAGTTGCTGAGTCATTTTTAATTTTATCTCCCTTTGAAGGGAAATGGCATTTAGTCTTGGTTTTCTTTTGTTATTATTTTTAACATATCACAACGTTTAATAAGTTTTGGTTCACACTTTTTATTTTTGCTATTAGCACACTTACAGTTTCAGGCTGGCTGCTGCAACAGCTTAATTGCATGTTAGACTCTGAGGTAGAATAACTATGGGAGTGATTTGATACGGCAATTCCTGTCTKTCTTTCCCCATCTCTGGCCAATGACATATGATCTGGGGGGAGGTGTAAAACCCACACAATGGACTCATCCAAAATGTGCACTCTAAGGAAGTTTATTCCCAAAGTAGGAGGTGATACATCCTTTGTACACTCTCRTGCTTGTTACTCACACTGCTGATCTGGGGGTTTTAGCAACATTCAAACCTTATATAGCTCTGGTCTTAAATGCATTATGCAGCTCACACACATGCTCTTCTATGTGCTTTGATTTACAATACTAATGATGAATACACTTTTCTGGTAATAACTGGGTGGCAGAAGGCAGTAAAAGCCTATTCAGATGAGCCTTGCGCGGTGGTTTGGGACACTGAGTTTCCATGACGTTGTGTTACTGCCAGAGGATACAGTGCCAGAGCTCAGTGAAGTGAGTAGAAAGACTTTCTCAGTTCAGTGAACTTTACATCAGGGACATAAAGTTAAGTCACTTCTGGAAGACACTGTGGAATGTACCTCTGTAGTTGAACATGGTATATTTTTCAAATCAGATTTTCTTTTTCTTCTTTTTGTTAGCCTTTCAGGCATAAGGTACAGAAGACTAACTCCCATTAGGCTTGTAGCTGAGATAAGGTGGGTAAGTTTTACTGCTGCTCTCAGACAGTAGGTAAACCACTCGAGATGTGTAAATTGGGAGTATGCTGAGCATTCAGGAGTGAATTGCTCTGAGCTCAAGGGAAGATGCTCAGGAAATGGAATAATTTAGTAACTGGCAAAGCCGGAGGCTGAGCTCTGCCCCGGCTTTAACATAATGCCATCTGGGGGGGAATGGCAAAGAATGGTACAAAAAGCAAGTGGAAGTAACRTTAGACAATGTCAGCCAAAAAGAGGGCATTCTGGGACGAAGAGAACAGCCTGGCTCGAGCCCAAGGGACTGAGGTGCCTCCCAGGCCATGCTAATTTGCTAAAAGCCTGACTTTGCTGCCAGCTTGCATCGGWCTTAACTCCAATAGAGGAGAAGGTGGTGCATGCCAGAGCACGAGYGCTGCAAGTGGGAGCAGGATCAGATCCTCTCTTCCACGAGGCCATCTCCTGCTGCTGGTGGCTAATGAAAGCTCAGCGCCCTCCCTATCAGCCAGGATTTTAATGGTTTTGAAAGAGCCATTTATGTGTGCCTCCAAAGCGCAGCACAGTTGCACCGTGAGTAATGCTTGCTGCTCTCCCCCTAACTGCACTGATATGGTAATACTCATACAGCGCCTGGCTACCTGCCAAGAGCAGCAGCAGCAGCAGCTTTTCTTTCCTGGCTAATCGCTGATAAAACAGGAAGACCTTGATCATCCCTTTTGACATGAATAACGATGTTATCTCCTGTGATGTATGACCCAGAGCCAGATAATGTCCTCTGGCAGGCCTTTTTTCTCATGAGATGTAAAATACAATGATTATGTTACAAGGGGGAGATAAAGTGGCACAATCTTCACTAGTTCAAATAACTAATTGAAGCAGGAACTAGTGGAAATGGCTTCCTTTGTTCCCTAGCCATTGTTGATATAACAGTGCTTATAATGAAAGCTGAAACTGTTGCCCTCTTTCTTTCTTTYTTTTTTTCTTCTCTATTTTTTTTCCTTTTTAAGCACAAGTGGCTTCGCTTCTGCTCCCCCTCCCTGTTTCCCTGGGGGAGCTGAGGACAGTGGTGAGTTCTAGCAAGCGGGCYTGTTTTCCAGCAAGTCTTGTGTGTGATCGTCAGAAGGATGAAATCAATAAGTAGCTCTCATTCTTTGTTTCCCTAGAGGACTTTTGAGAATGGAAAAACTGAGACTAGTGCTCTCCAAACCATAATTACACGGGTTTTATTTTATTTTATTTCATTTTTTGTGAAAGCAACTAACCTAATTACCTGGCAGGGTTGGTCACCAGGGGTATATCGATATTTCAGTGTGTGTACAGTTCTTTTCACAATTGAGTTGAAATATTTAAAAAGCAAGAGGCCAAAAAAAAAAAAAAGCACCCTGAAATAGCTTGGTAGAAGATGCAGGAGGGGTAACAGCACAACTTTACACAAGGAGCGATACTGCAAAATAGTTTGCACATCACCATTAAAGACGTTAACACTGATTCTTCATAGTCTGTTCTCACCATTAGAAAGGATGCTATAACACAGCCTCTTTCCTCCACATAAAACAAATGGGCCTCTTTGGGCCAAGACTGGCTTCAAAAATGAAACAAGGATTCCTTCCTTTAAAAGACTTTATATTTCTTAAGATTTAGTAATGTCTTAGTACATGTACACTACGTAAMCACTGGCATCAAATATGAGATTCTTGTTATAGGCTATGCTATATACTTTACCGTTATGCTAGGTGTTGTAATGCTGAGGAACAGGCTGCTATCTGATGACTTGATAGCCTGGACAGCTAAAGCAGATAGAGACATAGTCTATTGTGTGGCGGAGACACAAGGAGAATTTAAGAGACYTGCTTGTAATCGTCTAGGAATATAGTAACAGCATAATGAGATTAAGCTTCAGGTCTCATGTTCCCAGGCYACTGATGCTGTGCTATCTGATGTCTATCAGACTCACAAAGCTTTAATTAATCTTATCTGGATAAATTTTATGGCACTTAAAAAAAAAAAAAAAAAAGTCTGACTTGAGTGATGCAGAGCTGTTGTGGATCTACCTTGTCTTTTGACAAGGAAATATTTGTAGCCTCTGCAAAGCTGGGGGTCTGCAGCTGGTTCTCTCTTCTTCCCTAGGGTCCAATCCTGTAAAGCTCAACCCCCATCAGCTCCAGCGACTGCAGAGAGCTCAGAAATATTGCCTTGGGCCCAAATAAATGAGGAAATGTTGACCCTCAGCGAGCTGAAACTCTTTATCTGAGTGCCTGGGTTTCACAAGACACTTGAATGACCCAGGTTCATATTTATCGAGGAACAGTAGAGATGTAAAAGGCTTTCAGGTTAGTARTGTGCTCTGAAGCTTTTTCCTCCAGGTTAGGCATGACAGTGAAGTGGCTCCTTTCAACTGACAACCAGGTTAGTGGCCTCTTTGGTAGGAGTTTTTTGCCAGAGCTGTAGCAGGATGCTTTGGATCCTAGGTGCCTCCTCATCTCCTTTGCATCCAGAAACCCCTCTTCTCTGGAACTTCCTTGGACCCATCCAGCTGGGGTCTAGTGGGGACTGTGGCTGCCTCTTCCCAGTGAGCAGCAGCCACCAGTGAGCATGTTCTTCTTGGGTGCCTGCCAGCCTCACTGTTGCAATGTTCGTGGTGTTTACTGCGCATTGCCACGTTTGCATATCTACGCTGCTTGACGAATCTCATCCAGTACCCGTTACTACATGATTCGTTACCCCACTGCTGGTAAGGGGATGTCTGCTGGATGGCTTGGCCAGCTGAGGACYGACAGGTGGAAAGAGGGAGGTGAATCGTGGCGCACTTCTTAACCTGYTGTGGAGATGCGCAGAGCAGGCTGGGCAAAGGAGTGGGTGAAACAGATGCAAGGCAGGCYAGACCAGACACTGAGTGGGTTCAAAACCTCTTTGAAGATGAAGTCAAGCTTCCAATACACTGTCAAAGCAGTGTGAGAAAGCTCAGAGTTTGGCTAGAGCAGGGCACCTGGGTGCTGTTTATGACTGTGCTACTGTGTGACCTTGACCAGCTCACTTCACCTCTGAGTCATAGCTCTGCTTCCCTAACTAGGAAATGAGTGTTACAGTAACACCTACTTCATTCACAAGGGTATCATGTGGTGCAATTTTGTAATTAATTGAAAGTAGGAAAATATTTTCTATGGTGCAAAAGGTGCGATGCAATGGTCTGATCCTCCTAAAGCTTGCTTACAGTCTGGGAACGTGACTCACTCACCGGCTTCCAGAGGCGCTTTGTTCCCTGTAAGTGCAGGAAGAAACATTTGCAGAATTGGGACCCCTTTGCAAAGTTTTATGAGTTACCACATGGCCACTGTGCAAATCAATTACCGTAGTAGGTCTATAATGAGAAATAAYTTGCAAAACAGTTACTGATTCTACAGCAACTTGAGTGGATGCCAAAAAATGTGGCCAATAATTAGTGACTGCCTTACGGATCCAGGTTTTCGCAGTGGCGTTTCCTCAGTGCAGGGTTCACAATACAGTTGTTTCTGGAGATGGTCCCACTAGTGAGGTCAGATTAGCTGTTGTTTTTTAAAATATTTATTTCATGTCAGCCTTTGTTAGAATCCCAGTTTAAAACCTTTCAGGTGTAAGTATAAAGCTTAAAAGCTTTTCCACAGCTCCACCCTTAAGAATGGGTTTAATCCTTTTAACAAAGCTCTGATCTGACAGTTTATTTCGCTTTAGGCTTTAGCTTCAGTGGTTGCAGCCAAAACCTGACAAGTTCTTCTTGTTAATTCTGAATGTATTATCCAGTGACAAATGTATCTCCCACTTATATGTGACACTGAGAATGAAATGCATATGATCAAATTTCTTATAGCTGGAGTGGGGCTGGTTGTTAAGAACATCTCCATATCTTTGCAGTATGACAGTCAATCCAAACCCATTCTTTTTCAGTAGCTTATCTCAGCCTAGTTTGGGACACTCATGATGGGTTGCAATCTGCTGCCATACTCTGCAAAGATTAAAGAAAGGCTAAAAATAAACCTGTCACTTTCCCTGGACATTTTCTTGTGAAATGCAGAGAGATACGTCACTAGAATGCAAAATAAATTCATATGGAATTTTTTATGCCTTTTTTTTTTATGGACAGATGGAGTCACTGTCATTTCTGGTTTCTCATTTTTAAATGCAGTGGTGATATGTACAGCCTTCCACCTGAAAGCTTGTCTTGGAAGCCAAAAGAGGGAAAAAAATGGATTTTTACAATAAAGCCAAAAAAGTTCTTAATTCTTACAAGTTTGCCAATATACAGGATGCAGATAATGTATTTGATGAACTCAGCCCCTTTCTCTGCTCATAAAATATTGGCAGGCTGATGAAATTTATTTTCTGGAATATATTCTGTGTCATGAGGTTGGGTTTTTCTTTTTTTTCCCCCTCTAATTTCTATGGGATCGATCTTTTGCTAGTGATAGATTAACAACTCCAGGAGGATGATGCCCTGATTGGAGGCAAGGGACTGAGAGCCAGGAGATCTTTGCCACAGCTCTCCGAGTGACCTTGTCACCCACTTAATCCCTCTGAAGCTGATCCCTTCCTGTCGTCTCTGTTGTGTCCGTTTTGACTGCAAACTCACTGCAAGGTGGAACGGACCGCTGGCCCCTCAGGTGGCTGCTGGGCCACGTATTGCCTCGCCCCCATCATCATTCCTGTGCTTTTGGCTGGTCACGTCATGCTCTCTTGAAGCCTGTGATAAAATAAGGCACAACAGGTTAGTTGCTTTTGGGGGTCCTTGGCCCTTACGCTTTGGCTCCTAGGGCTTTCGGGTGCTCACACCCCGCTCAGAGGAGGCGCGTAACGAAATAGCATGTGGGCCTGACCGCCCCTCTCTGCACAGGAATTCGTTAGCGCACCTCTGGGCAGAGAGGTTTTTCAGGACAGAATTCGTGCATGACGGTAGTTTTTCCTTAAAGCAGCTGCATCCTTGGCGTGATTGTTCGGAGCCCTTGCCCTTTGCTCCCTCCCCAACCAGCTCAAGGAGGCGCACGGCTTTTACAAACGGATACGCGAAGGAGAAACGCGAACACGTTGACAGGATGTCTCTCGCCGATCCTGGCCTGTGTCACTACAGTCAGAGACATGAAGGTGAGGGAGAAAGTCAATTTCCTGTTAAATTAGCTTGGCTGTTTCTCTATGAAAGGTGGAATTTTAATGAAAGTGCTTATTAATGGATGAGCCCAGAGGGAAGTGGATTTGTGGTGAGGCCAGAACTTTATAAGGAAAGCTTTACCTCATAAAAGACCACAAAAGATGCTTACAGGACTAAACTCGGTCTATTCAGGGATCAGCCTCTTCTACAGAGGGACAGTCTTCCTCTTCTCATAAAACATGCATTAAGGGTGCCAAATAAGYTGGTTCTTTTTTATATCGATCACAAAAACAGTGGGAGGTTTAGTTCCTGTCAAACTTTATGGGCCATTTACAAGGAGGCCTTCCCCAAAGTTTTTCACAGGCCAAATAAAAATAAATGGCACTGAAAAATTTTATAACACAATGCACAAACTGTTGTGGTAGTGGGAAAACATGTGCTGGAGACCTTTCCTCCCTCCCCGGTGCAGAAGAATTAAGATGGAATTTTAGCTATTGCAACTTTCACAGGGTTTTCCATTTTCAAGCATTAATGTGGTCTCACCATTACCTTGGGAGGGAGGAAGATACCGTGCCTTCATACAGATGAGGAAGCTTTGTACCGGGATGCAGCTCCACACCTACATGGCTACGACTATGTGGAGCTGGGCAAGAGGTGGCAGCTCTGGCTCCCCTGTGCAGCCTTTCTGCAAGGAAAACCCAAGGGCGCAAGGAAGGATGGATGACGACCTGCAACCTGCTGGAGATGGGTGCTCACTTCTGCCGTGTTCTGAATGTCTTCTGTGACCCTATCAAAGTTGCTGGGGCCTGGGGCCCCGTGGGTGCATGTGTCTGATGGGGAAATTGGTGCTTGTCAGTGGCCTCAGCCCTGCTGTGGCTCAGTCATCCTGTCCTGCTGCCCTCAATTCCCACTTCCACACAGTGCTGGCACCTTTCCTAGCAGCACGGGGAGATATTCAAGCAGTTTGAAGAAGGCTTTTTGTCTACTTCCTTATCACCTTGTTCCTGTGCCCCAAAGCCATGCTCTCTTTTTCCCTCTCCTCTTTGCGGAGTCTTTCCTTCTCCTCCAGACACAGAGTCAAGATTGTGATACCTTCCCCCAGGTTAAGCTGGCCCAGTCAGGTATGGAAAATCTTTTTATAGTAACTGCATAAAGGTTTCAAGGTTACTCATATAACATACAGTACCTAGCTTTGCTCTTTTCATTTTTGCTTTTTTCATTTTAATTTTGGTGAACCATTGCTTTTTTTCTTAAGAAAGCAGAGTAATAAATGCACTGGKATGTGCCTCCTGAGTAGGCAGCCAGACTGAACAATCCCTCCTCTGCACCACAAACTTCCCTAAAAGACAGGAGTCATTTGAGCTGGCCGTCAAAGGGACACTACAGTGAAGCAGCATCTTTCTCCCAAAACGGAGATTACAAACCTGTTCAAATTCAGGCAGAGTTCTTATTCCCCTTGAAGGACAGGAACGGAGGAAGGAGCTGGGAAGGAGGTCTGGGCAAGAGTGCAGATGCATGTAGTTCTCGGTCAGATATATGAGAAGTAACTCCTGCTAACTTAATGCTGGGTTTACTTGCAGGCAAAGGAGTGAGCTGAAGCACTGTCGGTAGCTGCTATTGTATGCCATACTGAAATGCTGAACTCTAGCTATCTGTTGGGTCCCCTCTTTATTTTAAAGCAGGTCTTGAGGTTAGGAGTCTGACAGCTGAGCTCTTGAGCCTTTCTAGATCTGAGTTATATGGTGAAAATACAACTTCAGTGTCTCTGGACCTCTGTTATACACTGGGAGGCAAACGAGCAGGAAGCCCCCTCGCTCTCTGTACTGGTTGCAAACACTTCAGAGCAAGAAATGTCTTTTACTCTGCTCTGTGTCTGATGGTGCCTAGCATGGTGGGCTGGGCTGTGCTGTCAGGGCATTCTCGTAGTGTATTTTGTTGGGGTTGACAAAGATTGGAAAAAGGAAAGGTGTTTGTCACCACCAGCAAACCTAATGCATCTCCAAGGATCTATTCATTAAAAGGAGAAATTTTGGATTGTGCTGGGTTTAAACAGGGTCAGGAAGGATGCTAGGATGGGCAGAGAGATGCAGACATGCGCATGCACACACAGTTTGAGCCTGTAAGTCTCACTTCTTTAGAAACCCAGGCTTAAACTTGGGGGATCTGGGGCTTGGTTTAAGCCCGTCTGACCACACAGCTGCTGAAAGGTACTGCCCGCTATCACAGAATCACAGAATGGTTGAGGTTGGAAGGGACCTCTGGAGATCATCTAGTCCAACCCCCCTGCTCAAGCAGGGTCACCTAGAGCACATTGCACAGGATCACGTCCAGGCGGGTTTTGAATATCTCCAGAGAAGGAGACTCCACAACCTCTCTGGGCAACCTGTTCCAGTGCTCTGTCACCCTCACAGTGAAAAAGTTTTTCCTCATGTTCAGATGGAAGCGTCTGTGTTTCAGTTTGCGCCYGTTGCCTCGCGTCCTGTCGCTGGCCACCGCTGAAAAGAGTCTGGCTTTCCACTTCTGCATGTTCCCAGTCTGCCCCTCGCTTATCCCTGGCGCTCCTGAGCTTTGCTGTGAGTTGGATCAGTGAGCAGAGATTTGACCTACCGAAGATGATTGTTAGATTTCACCACAAAGCTGCAAAGCGCTATTGCTAATGCAATGAGATCTGTGGGGAAACACGGCCCGGAGCCAGAGGCAACAYGTGGGTCTTGGCCTAAGCCAGCCTGAAAGTGCACCTTGACTGTCTGCAAGGGTAGAGACAACCTCAGTGTTGTTTATACAGCTTAACATTAGATGAGGGTTTTTTTGGTGTTTTTGAGGGAAATTACTTCATTTTTTCTATTCAGAATGTGAGGACAAAAGGAAGGAGCCAATTTCAACCACCACTAGGACAAGATGAAACATTTCAAGAGGAACTGAGTGGTTCAACTTACAGTAAGAAGCCTTTTAACAGGAATAGCTACATTTCCCTCCTTAGAAGTTTTATCCTTTGCTCTGAGCTACGGGGAAGAAAACACTTCCGTCTCATGAGAAAAGCAGTATCTAAATAAATGCTTGGAGAGGGAGCAGCTCTTGTGAATATTTTTAATAGAAACGGGTTGAGCAGTCACTTCTGCAGTGGAGCTGTCTCTGCTGACGGGCGCACTTCACAGCTCACTCTGTGAACTGTTGCACTGTTGAACTCTCTATATCTTGATGCTGGATTTACCATACCAACAGCTTTATCGGAGGAGTGAAACAACAGCTTGCTTCTACAAGAAGGGAGAGGAACAACCTACCCCTCAGCAACCAAATGGACAACAAGCAAAGATGTTCTCCAAATAGTTTCTCTTCCTCTCTCATACACATGCTCTTGCAGACCCTTCTCAGCAGAGGTCATGGGGTTTGAACAGTAATGTAAGTTACACCATGCTTCTCCATATTGCACTTTTGATAAAAATTAACAATGAATTTCTTTCCTAACTTGATATTAGAGTTGCTACTATGTTATTAATTTTTCCCCATGAGGGTGGTCAAATGTTGGAAGCAGGGGGCTCAGAGACGTTGTGAGATCTCTACCCTTGGAGTTATCCAAAACTCACCTGAACACAGTCCTAAGAAGCCTGATCTAATCAGACCTGCTCTGAGTGGGGTTCGCACAAAAGACGTCCAGCACTCCCTGCCAACTTGTGTCACACTCTGATCCTGTATAGGAGACTATTTACTGCTGCACGAAATTGCTGAGACCAGATTTAGAGCAGCTCAGATGACTTTGGCCCTGCAATCTTGCTGTCAGAGGAGGTGTCCCAGCAAGGGCAGATTGCATCTCTCTGCCCCAATAGAGCTGTTGGCTCTTCCTGCAAGGCACGTGCTACCAGCCAAGGTCGGAAACAAGATCTGAGATTAGATGGACATGGGGATCTGATTTAATCTGACAGTAAATGCGTTCTTCTGACCCAGGATAAGTCAGTAAGGTCTGGCTACAGGCACTAATCTTTTGATGAAGAGAGTCTTGAAATGAATCAGGCCCATAAAGTTGGCTTTTCTAAGCATAAAATGAGGTTAAAAGAACTGTCTTAGTATGCGGTTGCTTTGTGACTGACAGGGAAGTGCTCAGACAATGCAGAAAGGTGGGGTAAAATCAGGAACATCTCCAAAGACTGGGGGRAAAAAAGTCTGTGTTAAAAGAAAACAGCAAGCAAGCCAAGGCAAACAGGGTTTGTTTGTTTGTTTGTTTTTGGCTTACTTTCATATCCTCTCTCCTTCCSATGCTTTTCTGTACTTTCCACCCACAAGATCTTCTAAAAAGTGTTAATTTTTCAAGTGTCTATTAATCTGGCATTCTGTTAGTGGCATATCTGAGTGGTTTGCCTAATGCTGACAGGCTTAGTTTGCATTTGCTGTGATGCCGTATCAATTCTGGTTCAAAGTCAAGCTATCAAACAACAGGACATGGCTTTGAAATAAGCCTCTGGGATAAACAGAGCGGTAAACCAGCGATCTCAACAATTTTGCATAACAATGTAGACTGGGGAGACGTTATTCCCCCTCCTCAAATACCTGTAACATTATGATTTTGATTCAAAGCTTTAAGACAGGGAAACACTAACACAGAAGATCAGAATGCCTTAACACATACAAATATCTGGTTGCTTTCTAGCTTGGATGACAAGCTACAAGAAAAAATAATGACTAGTAATGTAGCACAAAAGGCATTGTACTCTAGAAGTGACTAACTAGATTCATTTAATTTTTAATTTGTTCTGGGTAACATCAAAGTGACTAAAACGCTGTTAATCTTCCTACTCTGAATAAGACGTCTGCTAGCAGGGAGGTGTGAGGGAGGGAGACGCCTATTAAAAGATTTTAATTAAGTCAAAGTGGCAGTATTACCCAGGGAGAAAGTACTGTCTTTTATTCTTTCTTAAGCKGTGTCTAGTCAAAGGCACGCAGCAACGCCCTGTCTGGATGCTCTTTCCTCTGAGCTGAAGGAATTTCTAGGTACCAGGAGCTAAGGGATGCTCGTGACGGCTTTGGGGCTGCGCTGTGTTGCCCAATAGCGCAGCAGTAAATCAGGTTCTGGGGGCTGCTGGCACGCTGAGCGCTGAACCCGGGGCACTCTGCACGTGCAGCGATGGCGCAGGGCGGCTGCGGGCTRGTTCAGGCAGCCTCGCGCTGCCGGGAGCTCAGCTGATGCGCCCAGCACCGGCAGCCCGAGTGAGCAAAGGGGTCAGCGCCAGGTCTCTGCCCGGCTCCGTGCTGCACGCAGCTGAAGAGGCCTGTTCTGCTGGTACTTTTGTCTTCTGCTTCCTATTCAGCTTATCAGCCCCCTGGCACTGGTAGGAATGAGAAAGACTTTTTTTCCAGCCCCCCCCCGCCACCAGCTGAGCAGTATTAGCAATACACGAGAGTTTAGGACTTTCCTGCACAGCCCATGCGGCCACACTGATGGGAAAGGGCTGCACATCTGTAAGAAGACCTGGAACCGCACCTACAGGTGTGACCGTGAGCAGGGAAGTCACCTTCCTCTTCCTCGCTGCGAGTGGGAATGTATGTGGGAGAAGACTAGTAGTTCTGCTTATTTTTATAGCCCGTGGTTTTGTCTGTTTCTTACCAGCATTTTTTACCACGGTGACCGCTGATTTTCTAAATTGTGGTGCATATAGATGGAAGATAAATGAATGTTGTGATCTAGCAGATTTCCTAGTGACCAGCTCTGCTGCAGTCCCCGTGGGCCAGGTGAACGTCCCAGCTGGGTGTGATGCAGAGGTCAGCACGCCGGTCCTGGTGAACAGGGCTCTGGTGGGCCTTGGCACGTTGCCTGTCTCTTGGGGAAAAATCCTCCACTGATTGAAGCTGAGAGCCACTGAATCACCCACATACCCTGATTCTGCAATCTTTGCTTTTATGGTTAGATTTTTACATTTGATCATGTAAGTAGTAATAATCAAAACGAGCCCAACATAGTAGAAAACTGCTGCTTTTTCATAGGAATTATTTTGATCTGCAATTTCATTTCTACTAGAATATCTCACAGAAAAAACTTGCCTTTCAGTAAATTGCTGAAAAGTTTTTTTTTCTCTCCAAATGTGTTTGTATATAAAAAAAATAAGTCCAACCTGCCACCAGAGAAAAGTTTCCARTTTTAAATGAAAATAGATTTTTACCAAAGAAACTCTTTTCATCATGAACACTTCTACAGTTTGCAGKTTTTGATTACTCACTATACGTTGCAGACTTAAGGACTACTCGCGTGAGTAAGGGTCATAAGATCAGGTCTTACTACGTGACTCATCTTTCCTGTCCACAAGCAGCAATACCTTGAGAGTCTTGCCTGACCAGGCAAGGTCTGAGTAGTGTTATTTATGCTGCTGCCGAGAAATGATGGAAATTAATTTAAATTAATATAATCTCAGTAATCACTGGATTTATTGCCCGAGAAAACTAAAACCTTTCAGGCTCTTCATTTTGCCAAAAGCTGAGATCATGGTTTCTAAACTTTGTTGCTTTGTACCGATACGCAGGTGCTAATCATTTCCATACTCTTSAGCCATAATTTTCTGGCCTCCTCTATAAAACATACTACCTTTTCACAGTGCCCTCTTATATATGCTACTTTACAAGGAAACCAGAACTAACAATTAAACCAGCATGTAATGTACTATTTTCTTAGTTTATGGGAGATTGTTTTATTGGGCAGCATATTAAAAAAGGATGCCTGGAGGTACATGGTTAGTAGTGTCCTACCTTTCAATGGTTCACATTTATGCACAAATGTAAACAGATGACACTCGTCGATAATCAGATTGCAAGTGGTTCTGTAGAGTAATTGCAGCACTGGACTTTTCTGATTGAAACTTCAAAGTAATTTCAGATTTTTGTAATTATAGAGCTAGTGGACTGTAATAACTTTTCAAATGTTTGGATTTTTTTTTTTTTAAGGTGATCTGCAAGATTTAATTCTGGTAAGTCTCAAAGGCCTAGATCCTGAAGAAAGTACTTTTGTGGGTAGGCTGGGAAACTTGTGCTTCTGTGAAGTAAAGTCTGCCAGGGAAATCTTCCCTGATGGATCAGAGAAGCATACTGATCTGGATAAAACAGCACCTCCAAACGAAGCAGAGCAGAGAAAGGAATGATAGACAGTCACTATCAAACTGTTGTTACTAGAAACATTTTAATGACCATTTTGATACAAGCTTTAATAGAAAAATACAAATTTTTCCTTCCTTTTTTAAGCATAAAAACTACAAGCAGCTCTAATAGATCTTAATATACCTCAACAGATGACTTTTGAAGAGAGACCATTTCACCGATTAGAAACATCTTCCCCTTTAGGAAATTTAGATGGCTTGTGGTGCTTCTGCTCTCCATATGTAAAAGAGAGATTGTGGGTCAGATTTTCAAAGGTAGTAAAGTGCTTRAAGATGGAGATGGGTACCTTAACTGGAGTCTCAAAAGCACCTAAGCAGGCCAACTCACTAGTTCATTCTTGGCGTTTGTGCCTAAGGTATCTGTGCCTAAACACACATAAAAACTGGGCCCAGGAGGACACGTACAGGATGGCTCTCATCCCAGGCAGTTCACCCTACTGACCTGGTCTCAGAACTATTGTTTTTCTCAGCATAGCTTTTCATGGCTGACCATATTCAGTTGGATATATTCATAAACTTGCCATATTCATCCACTGAATAACCCTCAACTACATTTCAGGGATGTGAGGCTTCAATTACTCTGTCTAGGATTATAAAAAAACCCCCATGATCTCATTGTTTCTTACACAGCCTGAAAGCTATAGGAAGCTATAGGAGAACAGTTTGGGAGCTATTATAGAATACCTGGAAAAGAAGGGGGTAGAAATGATGCAACTGACTCTGGGCTGGTGGTTATTTAACAAGGAGTTTGACTTGAGGTGTGGAGAGGAAGCTGGGGAGGTTCCTGGCCAGCCCAAAGGAACAAAATCGAGTTAAAAAGCTTTGCATTGGAAATAAAACATAGCGGTGGAGGAAGGAATAACATGCAAATAAAGCTGATTCCAGAACTGAGCAGAACTCACAAAGGTTCTCTTCCTTTCTGCCCATTTTCATGGTATTACAGTAGGGTTTGATTCAATGGGCTGTTGAGCCCTCAAGAAACTGAAGCATGTAAAAAATTCTGCAAAAGTCATGAGGAAGGCATGCACATCGATGGTGAGTGTGAGTTCCCAGGCAGCTTGACAGGGCAGTCTGCTGCATCAGCAGCTTCTTGGTTCTCCTTTTTTGGACCATGGACTTTTTTGTTTGATTTAAGGTGAGTAAGGGCTTGCTGATGTAGTGGATACTTGTCTAGCAATGGGGCACCAATTTTTTGAAACTATGAGGTTTCTCAAAAACGCAGGGGTAAGAAATGCAGCTTTACTTGGGAGGCAAAGGTCTTTAAGGGATCAGATAAAAGAGCAGTGGTACTGGCACCCTCTGGCACTCTAGGTCCAAACTGTTTATAAGTGAGAGTGACAATGCTAAGTGCTAAACTGGTGGTAAGAGACAAGTGTGCTTGCCACCGCACGGGCTGGGTGAAGGCAGTGCTGTCCAGCCTTCCCCTGATACTGTCTGAAGACAACAAGGCTATTGCTCCTGACATGCCCATGCTATGATGCCTTCTTTTTCGTATGCTGGACCACTGCCCCCAGAGCAGGCAGAGGAGGAAGAGTTTGCCTGTGCTTTCAGTGTTCCAGCTGATGGTATAGAGGTGGTCAATGCGTTGCTGGTTGCAGGTCTGTCCTAAAAGCTTGGTTACTTCTGGCTTGTGCCTGATACTTTGAGAATCAGGTGCAAGGTGTCTTTGCCTCTTTTTCTGCAAGCCTTTGCAAGAGCTTTGCCTACTGCATCACCTCTAGATTGATACTCAGGGATATCATCTTGCCTCTTTGTGTGTATTTTCTATGTGAAAACTAACTTTTATTGGATGCAGGAGTCCTATTTAAAAGAAGAAAGAGCAACAAATTTTTATCCTTTCATGAAGTTGATCCAAACCTTCAAAGTGTTTTGGTAAATGTGCTTATTACTAAAAGATTGATTATTAGAGTCTGTGTTAGAGTACAGTTTTTAGAATGAAGTAATGGCTCATTACAAACCAGCTCAGGAATGCTTTTGAGTTTTTTTTTTTTTCCCCCAGGATTTTTTTTAAAGCTGGATGAGGAGGGAAGAGTATAAAGCACTAAGTTTAGCATTTCAAAACATCTGGATCTGCTCTACAGTTTATTTTTTAATGTGTTTTCCATGAATCTATTTAAACAGCCACATGGTTTGATGGCAAAATGAATGCAAATGCAGTGTTTGGAAGGGGACCCTGCATAGAAGTTCGGCTTCCTAACTAGAGTCAAGTGACATGCTCTTGTTTCTGGTTAGGCTGTGTGGATTCACAGAAAGAGCCCATCTTGGCTGCTGCTGCTCCTTTTCTCTGCCAAACACTGCTAAACGTAAAGCAGGTGAAGGAAGTACTAAATTACAGAACACCTAATCTTTAGCCCTTTGTTTAATCTCAAATGAGTCTCCCAGATCTCATAAACTAGAAATGAGAACAACACAAAAGGCCAACCACACAATGGTCTAGGACCTGTACTTGAGCAAAGGGACTCCTGTGGCTGTGGAGGGGAGGGAGTAGAGAGGTATGAGTCTGATAAAGTCTTTTTTAGCTTGTGCTGTTGCAATGCTGTTGACAGAGGTATTCTTCTGACAGGCTGTGAACACACCAGTAAGGTGTAGCAAGTACTGGCCCCTGTATAGCTCCCATTAGTTTTGAGCAGACCAAGATTTTTGTTAATAGAGAAATAGATTTTATTGTATTGTTATGAAATTCAAAAGATCCTCATTGCTGGTAGAGACTGGCAAAAATAGTGAATTAGTCTTAACTCTGCTTGTAAGTAATCTTCTTTAACCATTGCTATTTGCCCTTCCCTCTGGCATCTTTTAGTCCTTTCCTTCTTCTCATATCTATTTTTCCACATTTTCTCTCTTCCAGACATGTGGCTTTATTCTGTTGCTGCTTTCAACTTAGCCCAAATGCTAACAGGGCCTCAAATGCCAAGATCTTTAACCCTGTGCTTGTGTTAGGAGATACCAGCTGACTAAGATACAACAGGGTGCAGCTCTTACTTGGGGTTAGTGGGGTCCATCCCCATCAGGGCTTTATAGCCCTCCCTAATATTTTTGTCATTGCTTGCCACTCTGTCTTAATAGCTGAACATGAAGAGGGGCACGTAGGTGAAAGCAACAGGATTCTTTACAAGGCAAGGGCTTTTTTCCTGTTTTCCAGCATATAACACTAAATATTCTCGTCCAGATAATGAACTATCCACTCTGTTCTTCATTTGTATGATATTGTTCTCTTAAACATTTCTTGCATTTTTTTGTTTGTACATGCATGCGCGCGCGCACACACACACACACACAGAAAACTACTACAAATTTTTTGGTTGAGATCCCCACCAGCTAAAAAGCCTTAGTCCAGCTTAGATTTCTTCACTCCTGGGAATGATTCATTGGRGTCCTTCTTCAAAAACTGTATTTTTGTAAGAGACTGGCAATTGTGTGGAATTAATGTTTATAAAACTGATCCCTTGCAAAAATTTGCAGGAAGGGTTGGATGACAGTGTTAGTACAGGAAGCAAAGGTAAAGGATAGACTGATCAGAAAGGAGAAGTGGGGAGAAACCAGAATGAACAAAACAGGTGATACTGAGGAAGGGGTAGTAGAGGGATAGAGAAAGACAAGTGTTGATGCATTCTGATGCTTCTTTGGGGCTTTCTTCTGTTCTTCAGGGTCTAGATGCACGGAAAATAAGGGAATGAGTGCATAGAAATGAAAAGGGTGCTAGGGACGGAGCCAAGGATAGCACTATTTGTCTTCGGTGACTTGTGCAGATTTCTGAGCTGAGGTGTAGAAGGGTTAACCACCATGTGTATTAAGGCTACAAAAAGCTTTTCAACCAGGAACATAAATTACTGAAGCTGCTATTCACAAAAACGCGTATCAGACATAAAATAACTGCCACAGCTTTTCAGATGTCTTATTGTGCCTCATCTCATGGTGATGACAGGAGTGCTCCGGGACTACTTTTCAAAGTATTCTCCTTTGTATCTCAAGAATACACAATGGCTCAGCCTTGACATCTATCTTCGTATGTACAGAGACTGATAGGTCACTAGTGACATAGCTGCAAACATGTTATCAAGCATCTTCTGCTTGCTTCCAGGCAAGTGTTCTTGTCCTGTGTAAGACAGACAATATTTAGATGTTCATTTTCCTGAGCATTTTACTGGATTTTCATATGCTTTGAATTATGGGGAGAGCAAACATTAACCACAAACTTTTCTTCTCTGCTTTGCACCTTGCAGAGCATGAGATCAATGTTACCACTGACCACTGGATTCCCTCATTTCCAGCAGGGTCCTCTTCTAAAGTGAATGTGCAAAAATCCCAAGCCTAGAGAGATGCTGAGCTCCAGATCTGGAAACATAACGCCCAGCTGATCATATAGCCGTGTATTTCTGACCCCTCTGTTTAGAGGCAGTCAGATGCTACCATGGCCCTTACCAAGCTGATCTAAACAAACAAGAAATTAATGCTGCTGGACCAGGACCTTTTACTCCCTTCCCAGTCCCTGTAGCCAGGCGCTGTTAAGCCGTCTAGCCAGAGTGACAGCCCTGTCTTTCTTGGATTCCTATCTGGGAAGTTGCAAAATTGTCTGTACACTGTTTATAATGATTTTTTTGAATTATTGCTGAAGCAGACAAAATCTGCTGTGACCCTTCTGGCTGCAGCCTGTGATCAGTGCAGGGGCTGCAGGAGCCACGGTGCTGCGTGCGCGCGTGTGTCCGGGCCGTGCCAGGGCGGACCTGGCAGCCGCAGTGTTTCGGCATGTGGCTGAGCGCGGGGGCATGTGTAAGCTGCTGACTGACCGATTTCTCACGTGCTGCAGCCCAGGCCTTAAGCCAGCTCAAGCAGTTTCTGCCCCACGCCTCAGCCGCACGTTCCCCTCCTGACCTGACACGGCAGTCTGCTCCCCGCTTGCACGTTTGGAGCCAGGTCAGTCTAATAACTCAGTTCACTGCACGGGCCCACAAACCCCACAAAACACTGGCGCACAGCCGTCGAGGCAGCAAACGTGTTGGCCAGGCTGGGTTTTGAGGGGAGGAGAGGATTTCTCAAGAGGCTTCTCCTCCCTTGGCTGTTATTAAATAATGACCTGAGCAACAGGCCTCTGATATCTCAAGAAAAAAACCTCATCTTATTCCCGCACTTGGTGATGCCCAGTGGGGTTACAGAGATGTAAATTAAGGCAGAATCTGGAACATGAAATATAGACACGTGCCTCCTGGCCAGGAGGTTCCGTGGGCTTTGCATGCAGGGGGGGGACCACATCTTAGGACATGACTGGGGCACTTACAGGCATCACCCAAACTTGATGGGATTTTAGTCCTAAATGCTTTTGGTGCAGGCTGTCAGGATAACGAAGGTGGCGAAATGAAGGGGGGTGAAGTATTTAAATGGCTTTGTAGATCTGGGAGTGGCTGGAAATGTTCTTTTTCCCAAGGCTGCAAGGAAATGGAAGGGGGGAAAAAAAATCACTGTAGTGCTGCTGTGGTTGAATCTCCTTGTTTGGGGACTTTCAGCTTGACCTACTGAAAGAGGGAAGATGGATTAATCATTGGATGGCTTCAGAGATTTTACTGGTCTCATTTTCCTAACCAGGAGGAGCCAGAGAGAAGAGGGGAGGCTGCTTCATTTGTGCTTCAGCTGATTCCCCTTCAAGCGCTCCTCAAAAAGGGCTGCAGCAGCGTTYGGACCAGCGGGTGGCCGACACAAGTGGATAATGGATGGAAGCGATGAGGGATATAATGCCAAGACTGGCGCTCCACGCAGCAGACAGCCCGTTGTAGCCTCAAGAAAGGCTTTGGCAGGCATGAAGCTCTAAAATGCGTCTCCCTGGGCTTTTAAGGCTGTTATGTGTGTGTGTGTGTGCATGCATGCATGCATGCGTGTGTGTGTATGCAAAGCTTGCTGACAGCGTCAAGCTGAGATCTGCTGGAAACAGGGATCTGGGAAACCTTATGCTGAGGGGAAAAATATCTTAAAGTGACTTTAATTTTTAGTGTTGAGTTTAATAGATCATACTACCCCTCACCCCTCTGAGCTGAAAAAATCCAGGTCTCCCTTGGAAGTGAAGCTAAAATTAAAGGCAAGTCTCCTGTTTGTTTTGTGGCAGAGGCATTCAGTCTGCTTTATTATTTAGTAATAACAGATGAAAATCGTTGGCTCCACCTCTGTGTGCTTATCTGCTCTGTGGCAGTTTGCATTTGTTCTTGTCTGGAAGGGCTGGGAAAACAGCATCGGTATTTGTTCTCCGTTCGGAGCCAGGCGGGATGAGAGAACCCGGATTGGGGAGCCGGTGCGCTGGGGGGCTGATGAGCCCTGGCAGAGCCGAGGACGCTGGTGGGCTGTGGTGTGGGAAGGGGCTTGTGGGGCGCCAACATCCTTTGCAAGCAGGTCAGAGCTGAGCCCTGGCAGCACTCGGAGGCAGCGCGGGTGAGGAGTGCAGCTAGAGGAGTTTAGGGCTACGTCGAAGTGGGTACAGCCATGAAGTTGATCCAGGGAGGGGAAAATGCATGCAGAAACATTTGCTTTCCCTAACCAGGAACTTAGCAAGAGCCGGGTGACCAGCACGGTACCCAGAGGCAATGAAGGGATGGTGCGGGCACCAACCCTGAAGAGCCCTGTGGGCCTGGAGGAGCCAGGAGCAGTCATCGACCCTCCTCTCCCAAACCCAAATCCTAGGCCTAACCTGACTCCATGCACAGCCAGGAGAAACACTCTGTCCCAAAAGCAAATATAGATAACTGGCCCTTCCAAACACCAGCCCTTGCTGCTCTGAGGCTGTTCAGTTCAAGCAATACACTGAACTCCCTCACCCGTCCTTGCACCAACTTTAGACATAAGCAGTATATTTCTGCCAACCTCATCCTTCAGGCTACCTATCTGTTTCTGGACAGCTTGGCAGTAAACTGTCCTTTTTTCTTACAACATATTAAGTCAAAATCCAGGGTTAACCACAGCTAAGTGACCATGACAGGCCCTGAATTTAATCCTAGGGCCCCGATCCTTTCAGGTACTAGCCCCTGCTATAACTCTTTAGCTCTGTAGCTCTCTATCTTCTAGCTCTTCAGTTTTCCTTTTCCAAAATTTCTGTACCCTAATCCAAATCCTAGGTCTAAGCTCTGTCTGGTGACTGGTACTCACACCAAAATGGATCAGAAGAGAGATGTCTTTCTCCATGTCAGCTCTCACCATAAACTTCTGAGAATTTGGAAGAACCAGAAATAAATCTCCTTCTTCTACCGTTTTTTCCCAACTTTCTATCCTGCTCCAAAGTAAAGTATAAGACTGTTAACACCTGATGACACCAGCACGCATCCTACATTTCTGGCCCATGAATGCAGCAGTGAACTAGTGGCCTTCCCACCCGCTAAACCTAGATTCACATTAAACTTGTCTGAACTGTAGACAGATGATCTTTCTCTGCACTGAAAAATAAACCCTTTCGCTTTCACATATGAAGTCCTGCCTTACGTGCTGACCATATGACTCGGGCATAAACTTAACTCATAAATGCTATATGCACATACACAAGGGTCAATGTGAAATCTGGCTGTGTTCATTCATAATACTGGAGAGGTCAGCTATTCGTTCACACTGGTGACATTGTGACTCAAATATTGTTGGGAGGTAGAATCAATTTTGGGGTCTCTGCTCAGTTCGACCCAGTTCCAGCAGGCTGTCTAAGCCCTGCAGGAACTGGAGGTAAATTCCCATTCAGCCTCCATTTCTCCTAGCCACCACTGAAACAACCAGTATGAAACAGTGAGTCAAAGCTCATGGAGTTTCCACTGCATTGCTTGGGAAAAACCCCTAGAAAGGGGATATTTTTTTGTCTTAGTGTTTGAGTGCTTTCACTTAAGTACAGAACCATAAGGATACCAGAAATGAATAAATCTTTGCTCTAGGTTTAGTTTGGAGCCGTGTAGTTTGACTATTTTTACAGCAAAGCTCCAAAGAGATTGCATCTGCATGCTTCYGTCTGGGAGGATTTTGAAATTGAATAATGTTCAGATGAGGCAGCAAAGTGGTTGTGTGCGATGGGGAAGGTTTTCTCATTTCCACAGACGAGTCAGATGTTTTCTTTCTTCAGAGGGTGACTGATTCTCCAGGAGGATGATAGCTCTTTGTGGATGGTAAGGGATCACAGTTGTGGAAGCCTTTACAGAGACTATTGAGCTAAGGATCAACTGATTCTAAAAGCTAGTGAACGTTTCCACCAAGCTGAGCAAGGAGCTGAGATGWCTTTTGGGTCAGGCTCAGCTGGCTCAGATGAGCAGCTGGTAGAGTGAGAATGTGACAAAAATAAATAGGATGTTGTCTGGAGACTTGGTTAAGCAGTGGAAAGGCGATTTACCTACAATTCACCTGCTGTATTTTTGACAGGTGAACAAAATAAAATAYCTTCAGAAAGAGCTTGAGGTCAGTCTTTTCTGGATGGAGAGACTAAATCAGAAGCCTACACCTTTCATGGAAAGCAGTCAAATTCTTTTTCACCAAACATTTGGATGTCAACATGAGCAGCTTGAGCCTATGTAAGATTATAGACTTTTTCATGTGTCAGTCAAAATATCCTGGGGAGAAAAATGTCACATTCTTCCTCTGTGTTACTGGCACTTGTGTTTTGTTAAACACATAGCTTTTTATTTAAAATAKATCTGCTGATATAAAAACTGAACACAAAATATCAGGAAGTTGGCTGGTCTTTAAAAGGGATGCCTGCTAAGAATGTAAAATTAATTTGCTGCATGTGAAAATGCTAGCTGTGGGGACAGATGATAGAGAAGGTATCGGAARGAGAAGAGCATGGATATGTTTCCTCTGTCTTGCCAGGCAAAATGGTCCATTTTTGTTCACAAAGCGCTGTTTCTGCTAAGTTGGTAATCTGCTCTTTATTCCTTTCGCAGTTGCTTTCTCCTTTCCCAGTCTCYCTCTTCCAGTACAAAACACTTTTTCTTATACAAAGGTAGCAAATAGGTGAGGGGACCTAGTCTTTGCCAATGACGGGTGCCTCATTTTCTTGGCAGATAATATTGTTGTTCTCTGTAAGATGCTCAGAGTCTTTAGGTAACTTGTTGGTCCAGGTTTCTCCCCTTGTGGCAGAGCTATGCTGTCAGGATTTAGTTACATAGGTCCAGCTTAACAGRAACAAAAACCCTGATATTCTCTGGATGACTTACTAGTTTGCCCAATGAAGTAAACTCAGCCATCAATGGCCTTTTTTTACATGTATAACACAAGGGTATAACATGTCCTAACATAACTGGCTGTTTCTCTCTCAGCTATAAGCTGCTGGCCATTGCCCCCATCACATCTCCCCTGTTTCCCTGGCGCCTGCCTGCACTTCCAAGGCAAGAAGGATTCTCTTAGTAGCAGTAGAYCCAGGGTACAAGCTCCTGTCCAGGACACAGTTTGACTGTTTTCTACACAGCATTGAGCATAAGAAAGGAAAACCCTGACTATATCTCTGGACTGTTCAGCTGAATTTCACCTCTGGCTTGGAGAAGTCTGCACCTAGATTATGCTTGCACAGGAAGTGCAGAGACAGATGGGTGCTTAACTGTCAGATTAAGACAATGCCAAGAGTAAAGGAAAACTGTATGATATTTTTATTTTTGGAAGAAAATTTGATGTGCACACTTCAATCTACTTCCATGATAAACATCTCTAGGATCCAGACTGAAGGCAAGGAACCTGAAGATCCAAATAGTAGTTTCATGATCCTAAAGGTTTCTTGGTTGAACAGAACATTGCTTCAAATTGATTGTTAAATCAGAGAGCAAGGGTGTAGCTCATTCCATTATAATCCCCACAAATTGCTTTGTAATCGAAAGCTTTTGTTCCAGTGTCAAGTGGTTAAGCACCAAGTAAGAAGATCTATTTTACAAGACCAGACAAGATCTGACAGACAGTGGAAACTTAACTTTCAACAAATATAACAATCAACATGAGAGAACCAAAAGGTCCTCATTAAGCACTGCTGTTTTTAATTAATTGGTCCTTCAGATTTACTTCTTTAAAGCTGCTAACAGCCTTAAGCCTTTCCTAGATTAATTACAAAAGACGAGCAAATCACAATAATTAGTTTAGCCTCAGGCTTTTGCTAGGCCTCTGACCTACGTGTGTAGGTTTGCTCCATGCAGTGTAGACAGGGGGAAGCAATTTGCCTTCTTGTCRTGTTTCTGAATCAGAATTTCTGGCAGGAAGTGGTTTTTTTCTTCTTTTCTTCAGTTGTTGAAAAGTGTAATTTTCCTTCCTCTAATATATTCTTGTCACTTAGTTTAAAATGATCCCTCTGCTGTAACGACTCCCACTTGGGCTGGAAACCCTCCTTCACCAACAACAGCTCAGTCAGTGATGACGACTTTCAAGGCTTGTAATTCTTGGCTTATGGGGCCCACAGACTCAGGGAAGTATCATTAAAAATGAATCATGCTGCTCCCCTGGGGATGTGCTTGCTTCCCGGGATGCACATTAATGCGAATCCATCACCCCTCCCTTGCCGCAGAGGGCCGGTAAGTCAACAATGCAATGTAAGAATGAATCCCACAGAGGAATGTATATAGGTACCTATTCATAAAGGGTGTGCAAGAGATTCTCTGTGTGTGCAAGTGAGAGGTAGACCTGTCACTGCACCACAGTGCTGGAGTTCTTTTGATGTGTTCCTGTCTCATCCCTGCTTTTATGTGTAACTTCATGCAGACCTTTGGGGCTAGCTGTATTCCCTTCATTCATGAGACAAATCCTCATGTTTCAAGACTTATCCCACTGTTTTTGATGACACCRTTGATAGTGTAAAGGGAAGACACACAGGCCTTTGGCTCCAAGCTGCATGCCTCAGTTTACCCACCTGTAAAATGGGCATGACACCACCCCTTGGAGAGCAGTTACAAGTCTTGACTTACTCATTCTGTAAATGGCTTTGAGATCCTAGGCTGATGGGGAGATAAGGGAAAATAATTGCTGTTTGTGCTCTTGATTAGACAATCATCTGCTTAATTTCCTGTGAGTTCAATGAGATTTATCAAGGCACCTCAGAATTATGCTAAACTGTGGTTTAAGAAGTGACATCATCACTGTGCTGTGCTGTCTAACTGTGGATAACCACTAAAACATGTTGTTCTAGGACATCTGCTGCATTCACTACCTGTGCCCCACCGTGGGTTTTTTCCTGGCAATGAAGTTGGGTGGAAGGTCCCTGGGCAAGGACCACGGGGGATTCCTGTTCCCTGAATTGCTGGCAGCATTCCCATGCCCTGCAGACAAGAGGCTCCAAGTCACTCCAAAACTTGTTAGCCCAGAAACAGGATACAGACCTGCTGCAAGAGAGGAGAATCAGCTGGAAAGGTATTTTCTAAGCACAGTATACCGCCRTATTAGCACATTATACTGCTGTATTTTTTTCCTCTTGAAGGCAAAAGAAGGTTCAGCTTCTTTATCAGAGCTATTGGGCTCCCTCCTCCCACTTACCTGCCCTTTGAACGGCAGCTGCTGGGTGCGAGTTAAAAAGATGTATTTTTATTTTTCATTTTTAATGCTCTCAAGATGTCTTCTCTCAGGCCTGAGCAGACAAACTTGAACTCTTGTGTCCCAAATTGCTGGGCATTACTTTTTTGCTATCTGGAAGCTACAGAATGGCATCAATTCAGTGCCCCAGCTAAAAAATCTCTGCTATTTCTTGCTGCCAAAATTCCCACTCTAGTTAGGCAAAAGATATACAAACCAATGATTTTTCACCTGGAATTAGGGGTAGCTGCGTTAGGAGGGATCACAGTTTTGGAAAGGGGATTTGCTCACATCTAATAAAGTTGGTATTGTTAGTGCTACAGTGGTAGCCAGACACTGGTAGCAAAATGAGGGCCAGACTTTAGGAGAGAGTCAGACGACCCAAGTTCATTGCTTCCTCTTGCCTCAGGGTCCACGACAAAAATTCTGGCCAACGCGGCTAATCCACTTCCCTTTTAACACTCCGAGAAGAAGAAAAGGATCCTTATCTCTCTAAACTAGAAGTATAACGGGAAGCAAACAGGGGCCTTCCTCTTCCTTCTAGTCATCTTCTCTTTGACCCTCTAAAACTCTCCTAGTCCCTGGACCATAACCTCCCACTGCAAAGGCAGAACAGGGCAAGGTGATAAGCTCTCTCTGAAACCACTGGTACTGAAGCAATTATTCAGCAACCACAGCCCTTTGCAGCTGAGCAGAGATTACCATCTCTATCCCTGGGAAAACTGTCTTCATGCCTTTTTAATGTATCCTGGCCTGTGGACCTTATTTATGGCACCTTCTGGCTGAATTACCAAACTGACACAGCCCCAGGRTCTTTACTGCTCTTTCTTTGGACTCTGTCCTAAAAAACAAGGTCAGTTTTTTTTTTCTGCCTACAACAGCATACGGTTAATCCTGTTCATGGGATAGCAACACTCCCACTCACTTCAAAGAGCTGGTCCTGTGTATTTACAGTCCTTAGAGAATCTATGCAATGTGACAGAGACAGAGATTAATAATGCCAATAGATGCTCTGCTACATGTATGCTAATATTGCTTTAGTTAATAGATCATGTTCATAGCTAATTTGAATGCAGTTGGGAAAATATTGTCAGTAAGTATTTCCATGGATTTTAAAATGGATTTGCCTGTAGTTTCTAGGCACTAATAGTTGTGGAAAGTAGATTTTAAACTTCATCTCAAGTTCTTCAAAATTAGCTAGCCAGGAAGTGTGATCACTCCCTGAGATGGAGAGTGCAACCTCAAATATTTGTATTCACCATTGGTTACAAACTGAAAAAATCTGTAAGAATCACGAAATTGCCACTGATTTGAAGCACTGAGGACAGGGAATTTTGGGTGCATGGTCAAGAGCTTAAAAGTAGAAATGAAGGTCATCTTTGGGGGTATTTTTGCAGTATTTATTTACTGGTACTGTCCCAATAGCTGCCTCTCATCATTTTGCACCATGGACATGGTTAGACAAGAAATAAGAGAACTCACAATAGCTCTTTTCACTTCTTCTATGATTTGGCTCTCAGTTATGCAGCATGTGAAACTAGTGCACTAACACAACAGCCTGCTGCACTGTCCAGCCCTTCCTSCTGTGACTGCATGGTCCTAAGAAGCTCTTACCTCTTCATGTTTTATAGCATTTGTTTCATGCTCTAATTTTTATTATCAAGCTGTTGGAACGGGAAGGAGGGTGATGAGAAACATGAGCAGGCTGCAAGACGAAAATCACTYCTCCAAAACTTTCTAGGCAAGAGCTTTCTCTGTTTGAGGAGATAGAAGCCAGATAGCCTTATTTTGGAAAAGAGTTAAAAAAACAAATTCAGCATAGAGTTAAAAAGCAAAAAGAAAAAGATGTTAAAACAAAGACCCCAAGTGGTAACCATGGCAGCAATGCTGGAAAGATGTAATTGACACRGAGCAAAAACATTTTAGTATTTTTCCAAAAAAGCAGCAGTTGATAACCTACAATCAGCAATCGAGTTGCTGCTTTCATTGACACCTGGGTGAATGTAGATGTGCACTGCTCTCAGTGCTGTAGCTCCAGACGCACCTGTGCGCAGGAACGCAAAGGGGAGATAAGGAGCTTGCACTTGAGCAAGAAAAATGGGAAAATCAGATCTTTTTTCCGAGTTATGGATTTATCAATAAATGATAGCAATTTCCCCTTTGTATAAGCAACAGTAGGGAGAAAAAACAAAACAAAACAAAACCTTTGCCTCATTTCCTGTTGTGTTTTGAGGTTTCTTACCAACACTGAAAACCACAGTTCATTACGGGAAGTTTTAGTGGTCTGTATCTGTCAGTGCTTTAAATCAGTATCTGGCATCAGCAAATGAGACACTTTTCCCTTGAAGTAGGAGGGGGAATTTCACTCTTTTGTGTGTGTTTTGTTTGAGAAATTGTATATTCACATTTCTTGTCAAGTTTCTCGTTTATAAGCAGTGTGAAAAGCTATAATAACAAAACCAAGAATGTTTCGAACTGTTTTCCTTCAAGCTAGATGAATAACACACTTCACCATTAACCTGGCTGCTGGTTAGGGGTTTGGGAGTGTGGCAGTTGCTGGTCTGTTGTTAGCCTGGTTTTATATCATGAGCTCTTTGTAGAGACATTAGTTTTCAGCAGTGTAGTTGTTCTGAAGAGAGTTATGAACTTGAGATGCTGGCAAATTTTTATGAAGCTATTAGGTTTGCTTTTTAATACCATCTAGGAGGTTGGGATGCCATTGTGAGAGGTGCTGTACAAATATATGGGTAGCAACAGTGCCTGCCCAAAATACATTGTAGTCTAGAGGATCTAGCAGGTAAAGGAGATAAAATTTGTCCGGGTGAGTGAAAATTTCTTGAGAATTAATGGAATGTGCTTTCCCAGACAATTAAGCACAAGTTACTGTTTACCTTTAGTTAGCTCTCTTCATGCACTGTATCGCGGCGTTTCTGCCCATGTTTTGGAAAAAACGAATTTCGCTTTGAAGGACGTAACTGGGACTGCATGGGCCAGAGGAAGTGCTACCTCTCCCAGCAGGGCGCAAGCCTGAACGCTGAGTCCTGCCTTTTTCACTACCTCATTCTGTGACTTGAAAGAACTCGGTTGGTTTTTATTCCTCAGCTGCCAGTCTTCAAAAGCAATAGGATTTGTGGTATTAATCTGATTTTATGAAGTACCCTGAGATCCTTGGAGTTCAAGGATAATAAGTAAACAATGCTGCAGAATAAGCACGACAAAGGCAGCGATCCTGCAAGCTTCCCCGGACTGCCGTCCCTCTCATCGGCATGCGTGTTCCTCTCCGGGCAGCCATTCTTCCTGCAAAGCTAAGCCTCTCTCCGAGGCCATTACGAGAGGTTTGCACCACGAGGAAACTTGTTTCTATGGCATTAGCCATGAGAACTGGCCCTCTCCCAACTCACTGCACTCAGGCTAGCAAAAGCCACCCAGCAGCAGTGGTTTGGACCAACTCTGGCTGGATCTGAGAGGATCAGCAACCCTCTTGCGGCCCGTTGGCCATCCTAGCAGAGGACTGCTGAAAAGTCCCTTTTGCTTAATGTGTGCGTGGGCCGTGCAGATGTGGAGGTCTCCATTTGTTAATACTTCACTTGCTCGTGTTTTGTACTTTGCAGGATTTCTCAGCTCTGCCAGCCAGATTTGGTGGCTAGCATGTCTCTAACGTGGGTGTAGAAATGTACTGCATTCGTCTCCTGGATTGCTTTAGCTCATTGTGTGAACTGCGGAGTGGAAGGCTGACTTTACATGCCTAATTCAGCTGAAAAGATACAAGCTTGTGACAGCCACATGGGAACTGTGCAAAAATGGATTCGTTTCAAGGTGGAGGGAGTGGAAATCGGTAACAGGCCAGTGGGGTCTTGCAAAAGCGGCTATTGCTGGCTCCAGCTGCCCCATCCTCGGTTCCCATAGCACGATGTTACCACCAGAGAGTTCAGGTGAGGAAATGGGGACAGAGGAAAACAGGGAAGACAGAACATGTCTCTGAGCTTGACAACTTCAACACCTCTCCTCTCATGCACACATACGCTTCTATTTTTCCAAAATCCTTCTACTGAAGTAGGAGTTGTTAGTCTCTATAGAAATCACAAAAATAGTGTCAGCCCTGTTTAGTGCCACTTGATCCGATGGACTTGCGCCCACTTTAAAAAAGAAAATAAAGATTAATTTGTTCTATCTTTATTCATTACATAGGGACAGCAGAGCTAAGCCAAAATGCATAAATTAGATCTCTTCACCAGCCTGAGGTGAACAGAAGTGTGAGTGCTGCTTTGTAACATAATATGGGTAAACCCATGTTTTGGAGAAAAAACACTCTGCTCTTCATTATGTCTGCATTTAGCATTTAAGTGTTTAAACAGAGAGGGTTATTATGGCAGCTTAAGCCTGCCTGGCCTTCTTTATTTCCAAACAATATATTCTAATTTGCCTGCCACAAATGGAGGCATAGGAATTTCCAAGAGTTGCAGCTAATTTTCTCATAGGAATAGGGAGCACACCACTGATGATCCCTGGTTCACCACCGAGACTCATGCAGCTGTGATGCTCAGTAGTTCTGAACATTTTTTGCATAGCAGATATAGCAGTCATCAATATACAATTGGCAGTTCTTTGCAACTATAGCGTCTCGCTTCTCACTTCAGACACAGTGTAGGATAAATCTGTCCCTGGGTCAAAGCCTGCAGAAATAAAGAACTTCTGGATGTTATCCAAAGATCATGGAAGTAAGTGTTATCTCCCCATTTCTTCAGTGGACTTTGGATCCAGCCTTGTGCAAATATAGTGATATTAAGAAGCTGTTATATGTGTTTTGCCATTTCTTCCAATTTTATTACCAGTCCTGCTCCCCAGGCAATCATGTGGGGAAAGCTGTGTCCGTGCCTGAAGCCAGTGTCAACACAACCCTTTGGATTAGCAGGCAGAGCGTGTTACGGAGCAAGATGGCTTCGCCGCTGTCTCTCCCCTCTCTATGGAAACTGTGCGCGCTCCCTCAGGAATGCACCCCGGCTCTGCAGGCCTGGGCCTTGGGTTAAGTGTTTTAAAATAAGGGAGGCATAAAACAAATGGTCCGAGTGTTTCAATGCGCCACTGAGAGCCATTAATTTGGTAGCGTAGAGAGAACTGCACTTCGGCGTCCTCCCACCTCTACCAGCCGCTCACAGAAAGGATTAGCAGGGGATTTAATTAATAAGCATTGTGATTCTTTCTTTCTTTCTTTCTTTCTTTCTTTCTTTCTTTCTTTCTTTCTTTTTAGCACAGCGTGTGCTACCTGGGCATTGTCCTGTGTGGCATTCAGGCTTAGACCTCCTCGCCTGGGCCCATGCAAAGCCAAGCTGAGCCCTATTTAACCACAGCATATAAATGTTTGAGTAAATGGTCAAACAATTCTGTTTGCCTTCCTAAAATGGATGTGGCCATCAGTATAGATAAGAAAGACAACAGGCTTTAGGAAGGAGGAGGGTAAGGTCACCCTTTCAACCTCATGCTGCCCATGATACTTTGCTTTGCTTTAAAAGGGAATAATGCAAAATCATTAAGTTTTACACACCCCTTGAAAATGCAATGAACTAAAGAGCCCCACAAGTTTTTCAACTGAAACTTGTAACGTCCTTGGGTTTTGTGCCAGATAACATGTTGCTATGCCACGCGCTGCCAAGGAATCTAAGCACTCGGAGTGCAGGGACACTAAAGATGCCACACAGAAGGCTCTGCATGCTTGCTGTGTTTTTCCATAGCAACAAATACGCCTGATTACAGCACATTCATATGCTCTATATAATGAGTATCCCATAGGAAATTTATAACCGTGCATCCTGCATCATAATTAGAAATCAGACCCGGGCAACTGAAATGAATTCCCTAGGCGTAGGATGTCAGATGCATTCTGTGATGAGAGGGTGGTGGGGAGCAGGGGGAGGAGAGGAGGAGAGGGGAGGAAAAACAGGCAGCTCCGCTAAACGTACTGATTAGAATATGAGGGTACAACGTTCRTTTCTGAACTTTGCAGCTAATTCTGAAATATTTGTGCCGTCCCTCTTGGCAGTGTTYGCGTGTGTGTGTATGACTGGGAAGAGGTGGTTTTGAGGTTTTTCTTTTTTTTTCTTTCCTTTTTTTTTTCCACATTTTTCTAGCCTAATTTCTCTTCTGCTCCCCTCTGGTGGGGAGAAATTGAAACCAGCAGCATTTAGCCTTCAGTTTCATAGGCAAAGCATATTCTCCTCTGGGGTTTCTGCTGTGGCTTGGTCCAATTGTTACTGATGTATCACTTATGATATTCTTAACTACTTCAGACAAATTCAGCGGCTCTCTAATGAAAAACTAAAATACACGGGCATACGTTCAACCAGGCAAATTTAATAAAGAATTTTATTCACCTGACAAATCTAATCAATTTTCACCAAATAAGGCAACATTCAGCCTCAAGGCTAGGAGTTCACTTTGTGTGCAGTGTATGTAACTTTCCAGGTTCAAAAGACTTAGGTTTTGTGCCTGTTGCTGAGTTCAAAACGAAATGTTACAGAGAGGTCAAAAGCTGTTTCTAGCATAGCAAATGTGTTAGTTATTCCTATGGTTCATTCAGCAATGGTATCTATTGGTATCTACTTATATTTGCCATCAGCAGCACATTAAGGTTGTTTCTTATATAAAGACATCCTTCCAGATTCAGATAATGAAATTATCTTTCTTCTCAATCAACCTGTGTTGCTTCAATTTATGAACAAATGCTACCCTTGACTGCAGTCTGATTTGAGTCAACAGGTTGTCGCTACATCTCTGAGGACAGAATTTGGTCCCTGTCGTTATGTAGAACCTCAAAGGGGAGACACAAGTATATACTATATCTATGCTGCATATATATATATATACTAGTTTAATATTTTTTATGCCTTTCTACTCATATCATCTGGCATGGTACTAAGAAGAAATGTTTTGAGGCCTTGATGAGTTCACAGTCAGAGGCGGCCAGGGAATCATGCAGAGGAGAGTTTCCACACCGAGGTTTATCATGTTACATCACCTGCTATTGCAAGGCTGTGTGGGAGTGAATCAGGTGCCCAAATGTAGGTGTCTAGTGACACTTTAGATGCCCTAGAGTATCTGAGACACGTCGATGGAGTTGGCATCTAGGACACAGGAGACCCATGCCCTCCTACAGCAGGTGCGCTAAGATGTCAAAATGGCAATAGATGCTCGTCAGGTACTCTAACTGTTCCCTTGTATATAATAATAACTATACTTATTCCACAAAAGGGCTAATTTAATTTTCGGGAGATTAAGATGACTTTAGGCATGGTAATTTATATTTCACAAGGCTTCTAGTTCTGCCTTTCTGTATTAAAAAAAAAAGAAAAAGTCAAACCGTGCAGCCAAACTGAACTGCGTTATCCCTATGTAATGACTCTAAGTGATGCTGTTATAGCATAGTAGAAGCATAATGTTTCAGACCATTACTGTTGAACAATGCACAGTATTTGTGCGCACGTGCAAAGGAATTGCTGAGACTTGCTTCATCTCAATTTTTCTCACTCAGACACAAACTAAGTTTGGACTTGGGGCATGCAGAGGGCAGCCTTAACACAACCTTTGAAACGACAGGAAGACAGCTGTGGCCACTTCACTTATTTCATGGGTGCTTGAGTGCACACACAGCTCACTTGCATGTTGCTGTCAACTGCAAGCCTGGAGGACTCAGAGCTGGAGATCAGGAAGGAAAATTTGGCCTTAGCGTGGCTCTCAATGAGATTAACATTTTGGGAATGACTGATACCTACGGCTGGGTGAAGTAAAAGAAAGAAATGCTGGATTTCCAGGACTGACATCACAAATGCTCTGGTAAATTTACTATCTGCTGGGTCTTTTAACTCAGAATCACTTTGCTGTTAAACAAGTCCTTTCACAGCACGCACATCTCTTCATATTATATTCTCTACTTTGGAAAAAGCAAAAATAAGTAAGCTTTTTTTTTGTCTTCTCCTTTCCAGGCCCCAATGCCATCAACTCTGCCAGTCCCATGGTTCTGCTACACTGATGGAAAACATCTATGATGCTCTATGAATTGAAGTGGCCAAAACTCTCTGTTGCAACCTTCAGATTAAGTGCTGCTCATAAAATCTCCAAGGTAAGACAGCTGGGCATTAGTCTGTAAGCCGGCACAAATTCACTGTGGGCACTTACCGGGCACCAAACAGCAGTTGTGCTCTGAGTCCAAACTCTCCAGCTGCGGAAGTCCCTGTTTCTCAGGGCATGCTCCTGCCTGTTCTGCCTGCCCTGAGGAATTATTATTCTGTCACTGGAGGGGACATTGCAGCAGTTCCTCTGTCATTTGTTCCAGCTGTTTTTCTGTTTCCCTCAAAAGTGGCCAAGYGAGGTGGAAGTAAATTTCCATCTGGAGTAGACATTGCAGAAAGCACTGTTGTCTTATTTGGCACAAGGTTTAAAAGGATGATTTTTAGACTTCTTTTCATGTTTCTGTTTGCTTAGAGATTCTCAGGGCAATGGACAGGTTTGTAAATGGCTGTCATGTGGAGGGGAAGAGTAATTTTCACCCTCAGGTTTCCTGCTGCATGGGGCCAGCATGCTCCCTACTGCTTGACACTGAATCTTGCTGTGATTCATTGCAGCAAAGARTACGCAGCTCTGAAAGCTCCTCTTCCTATAGTCCTATGAGGCTGCAGGAGAGTTTATTCATTTTCAGGGGATTTTGTTGATCATGGACAATGAAAAKGCCATTCCTTTCAGCTGGCACTCTTCCTGATGTTGTCCAGGCAGTGACTGGGATGGGTCCCCAGGGGCTTTTCCACGTTTGTGCTGCAATGTGATCTGTTGCTGAACTTGAAGTGACCTAGGGAYTATAGTTCTAAGCATTCCCCGGGCTAGGTTTTCCTTCAGGAGTCAGATGTTGTTCTTAATAAAGCATGGATAAGGAAGAGTGTTAAAATGGCATCCTGAGTTAGTTTAAGGCTACTGGATTGACAGACCATATCCTCCCATACTTACTGCAATGCTTAYTGGGGCAGCAGATTTTTGAACCATCTACACATGAAACAAATTTGGTGTAGCAAGAATAGATCAGAGTAGGAAAAGAGAAATGAGTAAGGAGGAGGGGACGGGAAATTGATGTATCTTTGGAGGGAGGAAAAGGAACGTGTAAAACAGACATAGGAACAGTAGATCAAAGTAGCCCAGCAGGAAGAGGAGAAAGAGCAAACTAGTTATTGCATGAACAGAAATATCATTGTGGATGAGACATGAAGGGAATGACAGGAGGAAAGGAACAGAGATTGAGAGTAAAAAGAAACATTTTCCTCTCAGAAGAGAATAGAAGAAGAGTAATAAAGGATAGGAGTGGGAGGTGAAAAGGAATTAGATGAAGAGGAGGAAGGCTGGAAATAAAGACATACTATGGTGTCACCATATAATGACCATATAAAGATATTATATAGTGTCACCATATAATGGTATCTGTATGACCCCGGGGAAGAGCAGCAGCTAGGAGATGTATCTTGAAATTCACTTTGGGTAGCACATCTTGAGGCTCAGCTCAAACAGGAGCTTTTTTCTCTGGGGAAAAAGAATCTGTTTCTGTATTAATGCAAGGGTGGTATTTATGCAGGCAGGGTCTGTAGGAGCGAGTGCTTGGCTGGCGTCCTGCAAGAGGGAGCTAGGACTCAGTGTAGAGAGAAAGAGTCCAGGGAAGCACGACCAAGCTGCTGTGGTTCAGTGAACCAGGCCATGCGTGATGACATTTCCCTTAAATCCCTACCTTGTGATTAGTTTGCTCTGAGGGAAGCCTAAACATTGGTGGCTCACACCGGAGCACTGGCTGGCTGCACAACAWCCCTCCCGGGATGCACCTGGAGAGCCCAGATGTCTGCCCTTTTGGAGACAGGGTCATGGGAATCAGAGCAATTGAGATGTGAAAAACAATACCAGAAAAATACCTTGTAGGGAGAGTARATGGACTTACCTCTCCACTCTTCCTCCTGCACCTACTCAGGGAGGGAAAATTCTGTTTTGAGGGAGAGTTATCGTGCTTAGCTGTCAAGCTCTTGCTGGTGTGGGCAAGCATCTGCCCAAAGTCTCCATGAAGAGGAGGTAGAAGGCAGATGTGTCCTGCAGTGACAGGATAGGGTAGAGGAGCAAGGATAGGAAGAGAGAAGCATATGTTTGCATGGTGACTCTCCCTTCGAAGGACATGTTCAGTCTTCTCAGTGGGGTTGGGCCTGTTGAAGGCTTGGTATATGTTTGTGCAAAGCCCTGTTAACCCTCCCTTCACTGAGGACCTTTGAGGTCCTTCACTGAGGTTCCTTTATTTTGTTGCAGAAACCTCTGGGGTGAATGGGAACCAGTGTGCATCTCCCCAGCTGCCAGAGCCTCCCAGCTGGATTTGCAGTCTCTGGCTCTCTCACTGTTCGGGACCGGCGTGAGGAGCTCAGGGACCGCAGATCCAGTCACTGGCTGCCCTCCTCCRCTCACCGCTCAGGACAGCAAGAGGTGTAGCTGGCATCCTGGCACCATTCACTGAGCAAATAACACTCACTCCAAGAGCACTGCTGATGAAACTTATTAAAAAGACAATCTACCAGTATTTACTTTCCATGTAACACCTATTTTTTCACACTCTGGCTTTGTTTTTTAAGTTCGTCTATCTGTTCAGTGAGTTTCACAAAACAGGGAAAAAAAGATTACACTGTATTTGCCTCTGGGTATGAGATTTTTGTCTCCTGGGTGAAACTTCCCCAAACCCATTACCTGTTTGCATTGCTTGTGCCCTGGTGGTTGTCATTTCCACTGGACACCTGCTCACTAAGTTAGGAGCATGAAGATGGATGTAACATTTTTAACACTGATACAGTTTTCCAGGTGTCCATAGTAGTGTCCATCTCCTATGAGCACAGTAAGTCTTTGACTACTTCAGTTACATTTTGGTCACAAATCGCATTCTGCAGTCTCAGTATTAGTGTAAAGAAGAATAGGAAAAGATTTGTGGGGAGCTGATCACAAATATGAATATATCATTCCAGCTTGAAACTATATCTGCCACTAAGCTGCCTAGAGCTGTAGCAGCTTGAAAGCTGTGAGATTGGTGTTCATATTGTGACGTTCTCACATTTAGCAGAGTTTGAGCTGAGGCAGACAACTCAGTTGGAAAGCACAGTTTGCCTGTGGCCAGGACTTCTATGTGGGCAACTGGTTCAGCACAAGCAAAAACTTGCATGGACTGTGCAATAAGGACAAGCCTGATTAGCCTTCACCGAAGTTTTCATACGTACTTAATTCTAGCTGGTTGCTGCCTGGCTTTCCCTGCCTCTGGCTATCTGTTTGAGGTGTCCTAAACCCATATTTTTGGCAGCTAGAGCTTCTTCTTCATGTTGCCCATTTCTTGTGGGCTCATGGTGTAGACATGTCCCTCATTCATTATCCTTGGTACCTATTGCTCTGTGGAACAGCTTGCTTCCTCCCCGTTGCAAACCAGCATTGTTAGTTTTTTGGCTCTAATAACGTTCATTTGAAGCTCTAATGGATATCCACACAGATAACATATTAATTTATTAGTTCGGCTCAACTGGGCTGCAGGATGAAAAATGATTGCAAAAGACTTTTAATAAAATTCAAAGGGATTTTATAGGTCTCAAGCCACTTTTAAAATGCAAAAGAAAACCAAGTGTATTACTTTGTTAACCCACATAATTCTACCCTGCCTAATGAGGTCTGGAGCTAATCTTCAGCACTCTATCCTGGGATCAGAATTATTGGAGCAGGTAAACACTGCTAAGTACCGCGCTGCATCTTTGAGTTTTGGTTGCATTGTCACTGTGACTTTCTGTTCCTTCCCTCTCATGCACTTTTCATAAAGCTCAGAATAGAGATTATCACGTAAAAATAAAGAGTTGCCTTCATGTAGCAACTTGCATGCCTCTCTCCTCTCTGCTGCTAGAGTTTAGACAGTCAAGGAAAACATGGTGTGTTGGCCTAGGGGAAGATGGCACTTCCTAATTTTCAGATTACTTCTCCAAAGGGGTGTAGAGAGATGAACCTGTGAGGGCACACCAGCTGTGACACTTGCACTWCAAGCTCAGTTTAGGCAATGTATTTCTTTTACACACCAACTTAACATCTCTTACTTATTTTTCCAGAATTTGTTTTGTTCAGGGTTGGTTCTGGGGGGGAGGGAGGAGGGATATTCAAAAATAGGAAAGAAATGAACTGCTTAATCCAGTTCAGGAGAGAGCAAGATCTTCTAACCTAAATGCGGAAAGAAAGTTTATTCTTGTCTACTGTTTTTTGCTGGTACATAGACAATCAATGCAGTTTGACACAGTCAGTGCCAAAGAGGACAGAAAATACAGGCTAAGACTACAAATTACTATAAATGGGTAACCCCACTTGACTCAGTGGAGTTACACTAATCTGCACCATCTCAAAACCTGTTTCCCATTTGAGAAGCCATAATAAACTTTGTCCCTGTCAGTAGTATTTCAGCTCAGATCCTGCCATTAAAAACAAACAAAGTATTAAAAAAGTCAGTCTTGTTAATGGTTTCTCTGGCTGCTCTGGAATTCTCCCCTCCCTGTATAGGTTATGCTGAAGCTTATTCTGGACTGAGTTAAAAACAAGGTAATTGAACCCCAGTTCTTAGAATGGCTTGGAGAAACTTGTCTTCATTTCCAGAAAATTATAYGGTTTCGCAGTAGACTTCACTTTGCTAGTTTCACAATGTGTACGTGCCATAACCAGCAAGAAAGCAAAACCTGATGAGTTTAGAGTTCATTATTACACTTACTATATGTATGTCCTGTATTCAGGGCAAGTTTTGTTAAGATTTTTAAGAACGATGACAATATTAGCTTTTTTTCCGACTATGTAAGCAGTGGATGTCACAGTCATCAGTAAAGCACAGTCACATGTGTGTTTTGGATGCCAGAGACAGCTTGGTTGAACCAAGTGACCTAGCAATTCACTTTGGTCCAATTATTCAATGATTATAGTGTGATCTGGGGAATATTAGCCATAGCCAAAGCAAAGGGGGTTGAGGTGACCACTTCCCAGGAAAATGTAGCTTTCAGGGTGTAATCTGTTTACAAGCATTTAATTGCAGTAAATGAGCCAGGCAGAAGGTGAGGAAGATCTGAAACACAGAGGAATAATAAATTGACTCATGTTTATTTAAGCATTTATATCTTCTGAAGCTGGGCTAAACCTGTGGATACACGGGGTTTAAGACACATTTGCAGAGCTCCTTGTCTTCTTCTGCACCCCACTTTAATGCCAAATCCCCTACCCCCTTCTGGTGTGGTCTATGCACTTCTCCTACACTATTTTCTTAGAATATTCTCTCCTGTGACCTGTGCTGTACAGTTCCCCCCATCCTCTTCCTTCTGTCTCAGCGAGATCCAGTCTTTTAAGCTGACTTACCTGCTCCCACCTTCCTTTGAATTTGAGTGTAGAATTTCTGAATCTGAATAGCTGAATGTGTAAATTGGAATATATCACTTCAGACCAACTGAAAACTGTGTTTTCCATGAGGGTTCAATTAATTAAACAAATACCAAATCCAAATTAATTTTGAGTCAAGATGTGCCTTCTTCTTGACATAAAATGGATTATTTTGATGAGTTTTCCTGTTGATAAATCCACATTTAATATTAAGCTACATTCTAAACTTACTTTTTGCTTACAAAACATCAACATTTTCATTTTGAAAAATGTTGAAACTAAATGTTCTGACATTTTAGATAATCCATCTCCTCCCATACCAACTTTTTTCCCCAAATTTATCATTAATTTGCTATTTATAAAAAATAACCTCTACGGCAGTCTTGAGCCTGTTTCTTGTCTCCCAACCTGATGTGGAGTGGCTGCTCATTTCCTCCTTTTGGTTAGATTGCTCATGTGATTACAAGTCCAGCAGCGCCTTAAAATTGCACCTTAAACTAGAAGTCCAGGTGCCTCTGAGCTAGGTGCTTCAGGAACATGGTAACTGTGAGAAATGGCAATACCGCACACACTCGCTTAGGTCTTGCATGCAGTAACTGTGGTGGGCTGGGTTGAGCCTTATCAGGCTGGGTTGGCTTCCCTGTAATCACTTTCAGATAACTGTAGAAATAGCTTAGCATGTATGTGACAGAAAGGCTGAGCAGAAGGATGCTCAGTGTCAGGGCCTTGAGGGTGTCAATAGGCCTTGATGGCCCTGACCAGCCTCACCTGGGACCCCAACCCTGCCCAGGCCCAGGAGCCCAATTCAGCCCAGCCTGGGGCAGTCAGTCCCTTCCTGAGCTCTGYTATAGCAGTCCTGATCTCCAGCTCTGCCAGAGCCTGAGTCCTGCCTGGCCATGGGCCCCCTGATCTGTGGGCTGATGTCTCAGCATGTCCCCATGGAGGTTGCTGGGGCTGGGGCTGCTCTGCTGCCACGGGGAGCCCCTGGCCCACACGGTGCCCAGACAGGCAGGGTAGGGGTCAGAGATGTAGTGAGCGTGCAGAAGGCGAGATATACAGGAGCACAGAAACAGAGGAAGATCTGAGGAAAGACTTGTTTGCTGTGGGTGAAGGACCCCCCATAAAAATTTCAGTGCTGGAGGCTAGCTGGGCTGGCTCCCTGACTTGATGATGGGCCTGGGGGTAGGGAAAATGCCTCTGTGTAGCTCCTCTGATGCTCAAGAAAGTAAAATGTTCGGGAAGGCAAGGCTATGGAGCCCTATTCGTTTGCAAGGCTGCACCTCAGAGATGCGGAGTCCAACACCGAGTGTCCTTCCTCAGCGCAATGGCCTTAATTTCACTGACTTTTAACTTAGTGCTCAAGTCTCAGAAGATAATGGTGCTCATGACCYTGATTAACTGAAGACCCACAGAAATGCCTTGGGGCTTATCTGTAAGGTAAAGAAATACTGGGKTTTTTTTGTTTGTTTTATTCATGGAGAAAGGAAGCATATTTCCCTGTTTTTAGTGGATTTTAGAGGTTGCTTTCACTTTTATGAATTATTATGGTTCTCATTTTCTGGTTATGGCCAAAAAGTGTTTTCACTGTGAGTCTTGGGAATCCTGGTTGACCAGCCCAGCACATGCTGCGCTGCATCATGCTCTCCTCCCTGCTCCATTGCTTCACCCTTGGCRCTCTGGCAATGGCCCCGTGCCCCTAGTGTCAGCAAGCTGCTTGCAACACGTCCACTCTCACTGCAGCACCTAGGAAGGCAGTAAGCGATGCAGCCATCTAATGCATGACTGAAGAAAACGGAGAGCTAAAGCTTTTCCGCTTGTTTTACATCGCACTRCAAGAAGCATATCTGCTGCCCAGTAAAACCCAGCAACGCTTCTGAGGATGCAATAAAGGGTCGCAGGCTGCCTGTTACAGCTCAGAGTCTCTTTTTCTCCCCTTTGTGCGAGACAAAGGAGGGAAGAGAGCAGTGAAGGAGCTGTCATGCACATTAGTTATGATTCTGTCAGCCCCATTTACGATCTCATGACTCAAGTGTCTGGCTTGGAGAATGGGAGTGCTCATGTGCTTATTTGGTTAAAAAGCTTATGTAGCATGTCTGCTGAAGACACCCACTGGCTCGCGCGCATTCACACTGGAGAGGCAAAAGCCTTGCAGAAGTGTAGGCTGCAGCTGTTGAGGGAGCTGAGCAAGGTGACCCCTGATGTGTCTGGTTCCTGTGATTTATGCTGAGATCCAGGTAGACTTTCTCCCTTGACATTGTCTCCTATAGTTTATACTGTCTCTGCAGCCAGGGATGAAGTTTTGAGGAGCATGCAGTCATGAGGAGATTTCCTAATCTCTCCTGATGCAGAGCCTTTACTCATTGGAATGCACACGTTTAATAGGCTGCAGAGTGTGGGTGGTCTGCACGTGTGTGTGTTTTAAGCAAACTGACAGATACCGGCACACTGTTAGTTGTGGCTCCCGTAAAATATGCATTGCACATATGGTCAGTGCRTGCATACCCTATTTGTATTCATTTATTGATCAGCCTTGAGGAGCAACCACAATAATTAACCATAACAAATCTACAGGAGACCCAGGTCTGTCAGATACAGTTCTTGCTTTTTACGTGCCCTCAGCCAAGGCTGGCTACAAGTGACTGGGCTCGTCACCYAGAGCCACGAATGTCGATCTCTGGGGATGTGAAGGGTGTGGATCGTTATGGTCTGTTCCTGATGTCTGACTTCTCAAGCGTTTACCACTTTTGTCTCAAATTGGGGATTGTTCCAACTTCTCGAGTTAATCTAAGGTTTCATTCGGTTCCTATTAAAACTTGTGAAAAGATTCCCATAGGTTTCTCTTGTAACTGGACTTCCTAGTTTGCCTTTTGCTGCCTGAAGAACAGATTAATCACATGGGATTTGCAGTGGAAAACTAATACATGCCAAAAAATGTAGACAGCTTTGCAAGAGCAGACACTTCAAATTGCTGGACTGAAAACTATTCAGAGCAACTTGCAAAGCCATCTGAAATAGAAATATTTTTCTCATTTTAGACTGTGATTTTTCAAGTTCATCAGTAAATGAAAAAAATCTCCTAGTGTTAAAAGGGAATGCATTTGGCTTGGGCTGTGATTTCACAGTGGGCTTAAGATGATCCAAGTAGATGTTCCTAGTGAAGGGAAATTGTGTCCTCTGTTTTGTACAGGGTCTAGCACTTGTGCTGCCTCTCTGACTGCTGTTCTCAGATGAGACATTGACCCTCAGCCTCCATGGGGTGATTTCCTAATGAGGGAGGAGAAAAAAGACCTTTCTGAAGCAAAATAATGTAGTCATGTTAGAGTATGTATCTTGGCATGGTTGCCACATGAAAATACCACTGCACGTAAAGGAAATTTTTTGAGCAGTAGCAAAGCAAAACAGGGAATTTCAAACCACTTAACACGTTCTCCACTTTACCCGCTATTGTGGAGCAGGTGCTGTGCTACCACACAAGCTCAGCAGAAGTGCTCTGGGCCAGGCAGTTGCCTGAGTGTGCTGGTGCAGCTGGGCCTGTAAAGAGGAAGAGAAGTGACCCAAACTTGTCTTGCCACTAGCTCCTGAGCTGGCTGACCACCTTCAGCACAGGCCACTGGCAGTGAGATTTAAGCTCTTACTTCTCTTGCCCTCTGAAGAGGGCTTGAGCAGCACAGTCTAGGCAGGCAGTAGCAGAAAGCTGGATCCCAGGTATGAAATATGCAGGGCTGGCAGGAAGCAGGAGAAATCCAGCAGCAGTAGGTGGCATCCAGTCTACGAAGTATGTCTTGTTAGGACCTAGCACGGGAAGTGATTCTTAAGGCTTTGACATGAGGTCTGTAGTGACAAAAAGTAGAGCAGAGAAGGGAAGTGAAACAAGAAAAAAGAAGCTGAGGGAGTATTTTAAAGAAATGGGTGGTTCCCTCATGCTGCAAGAGACTGTGACGAGACTCAGTCAGTGGCCTGCTCTGATTTCCCTGATTCCAGGACATGACTTCTTTCAGTTCCTTCTAGACACTCAAGAATAGGGAAGCTAGAACAAGGGCTGCACCAAGCCTCATTCACCTTCAAGAACAATAGTTTGGCCCTAAAGCGGTAACTAGTTATCCTGGTGTACATACCTTCACTGCTCTGCAGGAAGCAGAAACCTTTCAAATTGAAAGAAAGGTAATCTAAATAGCAAAAGGTACTGCGAAGAGTGTGTGTCAAAGCCAGGCTATAGTTTCCCATCATCTTGCAGGTTGTGTGGGTGTTACTGTCGGAGTTAGTCTCTTAGACTTAGTGAAGGTCATTTGAACTTTAATAATTCGTTTGTGTTTTGTAGGGGTTTTTTTCTTTTTTTTTTCTTCTCTCTTCTTCCTTGCTGGTGAACCAAAGACCCACAGTGGATATAGGGAAACTCGGGCTGTGCTGTTGGGCAGATCGTGTCTGTGACTTGGTTTTCCCATTTATAAAATARGGAGAAGGGCACTGTCCTTCACTGTGGTGCTAAGGTCTGTAAAGGAAAACTGCATAAAACCAGGTGTTCTGTTATTTCAGAGTGTGTTTAAGAAAAGCAGTGTTGTAAATTCCTTTGGATGAAGTCTTTTTGGGTAGAGCTGGATCCTACCATACCTACCTAAAACAGGTAGGATCCTGTTTTGTCTCTTTGGTTATCTCTGCAGAGAAGAAGCAGGAGTAGCTCAGGGAAAAAGGACATAATTTAGAGGTATCATCTCTCTAAACAGATGTCCAGCCTGCCTTAAAATATTTCCCCTAGCATTTACCTGAGGACTTTTTTTTTTTTTAATTTATTGCCTGCCTAATGGTTTCAGCCTTATCACAAAGTATGACAGCAGCATGTCATTGAAGTATAGCTTGCAGACTGCTAGTGCAGTCACAGACAAGTAGTAAATAGCCCATTCATAAAAAATAAATGCTACTTTTATCATTGTGTCCATAGCACCCATATGTCCAATCTGGGATTGGTCACTCATGCGGAAAAGCTAATAACACTAAGTACTTTGCTTTTAGACTCTACAGGCACAGACAAAGATATGGTAGGTGACCTCTGATTGACCTAGAAGCCTGGTGAAGGCTTGGTACTGCACTACTTCATCCTTTGCCATACTCTGTTTTTTTCCTTTTAAGAAGGTGGTAGATGTGGAGAACAAGGAACTAGGAAAGGTAGAAGATAGAGAATTTAAGGCCTGATTGAGAGAACCCCAAATGTGAGAAGATCTAGCCTCCAGCTTGATGATTCGCCTGAAGTTATGCCCAGGCTAGGGTTCCCTCTTTAGGATTCCTGTGCTCAGACATGAGGGAAAATAACACTTTTGGCTCAGGGAGGTCAAAGTAAAGCAAAAATCTCATCASACAGAATTTCCAAGCGTTCAAACTTTTGGCTGCTGAAAGTGTTAGAGGAGCCTTGAGATTGCTACAACAGTTGCATTTTGAAAGCAAGAGAAGGGAATGCCAAAAAGTGGGTGACCTTCCAGATTTTTAAAAGTTGCTAGAATTTTATTTCATGTGATTCATGTGTCATGGTCAGGACATCCAGTCATGTGATGTGTGTTGGCGTACTGGGGCATGTGGCAGCCGCGTAGTCATGGGGAGTCCTGGCACAATGCAGACTGGCAGCACGACAGTGCACACTTTGTGCCTGCAGTGTGGTGCAGCGTTGCTGTATCCCTCCAGCAGCAGGGTGCCAGGCGCAGACCCTGTTGCCTACCAAAGAGCTCCTCATCGGCTGCATCTGATTCATGGGGCCATGGAGCAGGACAGTAGTTGCATTTGGCAAATGCATGACACGGAGGTAATCATAGTAGGATAGTGTATGCTGGAACCAAGAATAAACAGTCTGGAAAAATGCAAAAGGAGACAGAGGTTATAATATTATATATATAGTCTCTGTGTGTGTATATATATACACATATATGCATACACCTGTATATGTATATAAAATATGCTACCTGGATCTCCAAAACTAATTCAGAGAAAAGCAATGGCAAAAATAAAAACCATCAACAGTATCTTGCACTGGCTGTTTTGGGGGGAAGCTGCATCCACTGAATACTGGAGCAAGGATTAGGAGTACCTAGATTCTGTCTTTCTCCTCTCTGATAGAGAGGAGTAGTTTAGACCTCCAGATGCTTGCTGTTTTTAATAAGGAGTTGAGGTTCATCAGCAGTTTCCAGAGTGCTGCTACAGACAGGGAGGTTCATGGTTCTGGGCTGTCCATTTAATCTGATGTGTTTCTTCATCATTCCATTCATTTCAATGAAGGTTTTAGAACAGGGTATTTCTGGAGCTCTGAACTGACATGTGAATGAGGTGGAATTTTATACTGCACTGATTAAAGAAAAAAAAAAAAAAGGTGAAACTCTACTGTCAGCATTGCTAGAAATTACAGTAAATGATATACTTGTATCAGCAGTTTATTTGACAACATAACTACAGATTGGTGACAACTACGGAAAAAAAAAAGAAAGAAAAGGGAAAAGGAAAAAAGACATTTTGATTATATGTTAGTATCTACAGGTTTGGGGGGTGGGGGTGGGGAAGGGCTAAGAAAGCAGATATAGCCTGGATTTTTGCAAATGTTCTGTAGCAGCAAAGGACTAAAATCTTCTGTTAAGATACCTGAAAGCCAGGATCTCATTTTCTTTATTATAACTATGTCCCAGTGCTGAGAATAGGACATTTCAGACTGAGTTTCTTCATGGCTCTATAAAGACTGGGGTGCTGTGGGAGGAGGCACAAAGGCACAGGGTGTGCATTAAAGAAGAACGTAAGTGCTACTACGAGCTGTATTAATCTCTCTAGGGTTTTACAGTGTGTAGAATAGCACTCAGGAATAATAGAGCTTCTTAATAAATGGCCAGTCTCTTGACCTTGCTGTATGCTATCAAACAGTGGGGAAAATTAAAATAAACATAACAGCCCATTCTAAATTTTAAACATAATGAAAGAGAATTACAAGGGGTTGGCCTGCCCTTTTGGCAGGCTCAGGGTACAATTGCCAAAAGGAGGAGCAGCGTAAATGTTTGGAAACTGTAATGAACATTACTAAATAGAGCAGTTTCATGATAAAGGAAGGTATGAGTTTTGACTCTTGTACCAGTGTGTTGGAGCTCTGGAGACCACCCAGAATGGGGAGAAAGTTTGTCTGGCATCTGGATCATATAAGTAGATATATAAATGGACCATATCTCAGCATCCATTTATAAACATGAATTTTCAGTTTAAAGCAGTTAGGTGTCCCTTGCTGCTTTCTGCTTATTACTCCTGTCTCCTCCTGGACTGAACATGTCTTCCAACTTCTTATCTCTGTTCTATCACTATCACTGTTTGTGGTCAAGTTCTTAATGAAGATACTTAACTTGATTAGTCCCATGAATGATCCTTCAAGAAATCTTCTGCTCATTTCCTTCCAGCTTGCTGAGCACCTTTTAACCCTGTCCCTGGCATCTCTTTGGAGCCTGTTCTTAACCCCTTTTATAGTGACTATACAAATTTCTGCTTTCCGAACTTCATGACTAGTCTGCCCTGCTTGAAATGATCATTTCGAATGCTTTACTGAGTTTGGGAAGGATGAATGGATATCTGTAGCTTTTTCTCCTGATATGAATTAGAGTAGCCTTCAGGCTGCAGTTGGTAGCCCTGGCGCTCAGTAGGGTGCAGGTACCCYGGGGACAGGGAGCTGTATGTTTCTTTGGTGCTGAAGGTCTATTCTGCTTCAGAAGGGGTAGGGGTGAGAGCAGGATATATCTGACTGGTTCTTTCCAGACAACTCTTTCCCTCTGAAGTATGCAGAAGTACTTGATAGATGCTTACAATAGCGCTCAACCTAAATATTTCTGCTGGAATCGAGAAACAAATATCTCTTTAAAATGACTTTCAAAAATTGTCTGCAGATTTACCCTCCGTTATAACTGGTCCCAGATTTGACAGTCTCATGCAATTGTAACAGGTGCTTTAGGAAACTATAAACCTTCTTAAAAAGAAATACCAGAGAAATACTAAGGACTGCAAAGATATTACTAAAAATGGCAGCATGTTAGGACACTTGGACTAAATTTTTGGTTGTATATTTTTTACTTATAGTGTTTCCCCTAGATTCTGATGGCTTTGTCTTTCAGTGGCGTAAATGGCTTAGATGTACCAAGGGTTTGGCCTTCTTCATACAAAATGGACAGCTAAGATTTAGAGGAAAGATTTATCTTCATGAGCAAGGGGAAATTTTCCTTCTTTATGACGGGCCCAGCCCTTTAAAGCCTCTGAAAGGAAACCAAATATCTGTAATTCCCAGGAGGCGTCTCAGAGGATCAGAGCTAAAATGTTACTCTCTGAACTATCAGATACAGAGACCTCTGCGTGACCCTTTGCATCTGAGAGTCTAGCCAGCCTGGCTGTGGATTTGCCAGAAGAACCTATTTCTCCTATAACCAGAGGCTGAATGAGAGTGCACTGTTACAGAAGTTTAAATAAACCACATAAGGTCAGCCGCTGCTTAAATCCTTACTACCAGGTCTGTAGATATTTTTGCTTTGTTTCTAAGTGAGCCGAGAGTCCTGGTGCCAAAGGGCAGCATGTAAATTGTGCTGTTTTTCTGAAGCATGCAGGGTAATAAATGGTGCTGTCAGTTGTTTTCACTCAAGTGACAGATTTATTCTCTTCAGAATGAATGACCAGGAATGGCCATTATTGCAAAAATTCACTGTGTATCATCTTAGGCCTGTTGTTTAACAAATAATGCTGAAGTCTAATTGCCTTACTCTATGGCCAAGTATCTATGACCTAATGTGTTTTTTATTGAAGACATGTAATTTGCCATTGCTTTTGATGTACCATCAGATTGAATGTCTCCGTGAATCACATTTGCAATCTAGTTCCACACGTCTCAGAGGAATACTCCTTATCCCATTGTTTTCTAGTGATCAGGGTAAAAACAATCCTTTCTAACATGAACTATTAAGCTTCTGTTTCTCGATTTCTAGGCTGAAATTCCAGCTCCTGGCAGATGCACTGAAGTTTAGTAAATCGGTTGSGTGTGGGAATATACTATGTTTTATAGTACTATCAAGGAGCAGTTTTAAATCTCAATAGCGCTCTTTCCAGAGTCAACCTGGTATTAACCTGGAATTTGATCCTGCAGTTCTGCCCAAAGGCCCCCGAAATCTGACTGCAGCCCTTTCTAATAGCGCCTTGTTTTCCAACATGAAATTGCTGCAGCTGGTTAACAAGTCACCTCAGAATACAAACCTCATCACTTCTTTAAGGCCTTGTGATTCAGTAAAGCTCTTTTTCCTGTAAGCCTGTGTTCCATTTTACCAATCAACATTGCAATCTTTTTAATGTTTTGGTAAACATGTGAGATTAGAAAAGAGCATCTAAAACTGAAAGGCTTACATAAAGCTTTTGCTCCACAGTATATTTTAGAAAGAGCTGATTGCAGACAAAYGTTGTTGAAATTTAGTTTAGTTTCATTTTGAAACAATACAGCTCCCATGTGCCAAAAAGAAGGCAATAGGGATCAGAGATTAAACTTTTACTTGCAACAAACTTCTTGCTTGCTTGTAGCTATGGAAATCCATTGTGGCTGGAGAATGCAGTAAATTGGTAACAAAAAAGTGTATCAGAGATGTTCAGAGACTTGATCATTACCGTAGTTTGATCCATTTCATGGTTGTATTCTCTGTAGTTGGTTTTACCCACAGAAGATGTGAGATAAAGCACATTACCCATCTTTCCCAATGACTGTGATGGACCAAGAGGATCATTTCCCACGTTTTAGCTGCCGCCTGGCGAGCTGTTGAGCTGCAGCTTTGTCTTTTCAGTAGGATGGACCAGACATCTGCCGCTGGGCTGGCACATGGGGCAGTAGCTGTGGGATGGAGCGCCTTGGGGGCCGGAGGAGGAGTTTGCCTGGGGGGCTGAGGTCTGCCTTAACAGCCATTTCTTGCCTCTTTTGAGGCAAAGTGGCAGAGGCAGCTTGTGGGCTGTCTGCTGTTGGGCCACCTGGGGTAGTGTGTTACAAGCTTCCTCCGTTATTAAGATTTGGGCAACATGCAGGTTTTGCACTGGTGTAGTGGGCTCAATTAGGTACGCAGTGATTTAATTTGAAGTTGTTTTGAATGGTCATATCAACACGTCATTAGTGTGAATTCCGTACTAGTTAAAGATGCCTCATGCTACTGGTGTAGTTTTCGTCATCTGTAGTTGTACCGAAATACTTCTACACTGGAAAACCTGTTTTTACAATAGCATCAAACTGTTTTAGTCACACTGGTATAGTTGCATCAGTACAACTTTTTCTGTGGAGAAAAACTTTTAGCAGACGTTTACCACCTGGGTTTGCATTTGCTTTTTTATTACAATAATGCTCCAATAATGGACTTTCTCTAGCAGCAAAAGCCAAGGTCTGGTTTGTCAGTAGGTGAGGGTGAAAAAGGGGAAATAAGATGGGGAAAGAAATACCAGGGTTGCAAGTAAGACAAGACCTCAGGCTTGTGTTACAGGCATTCAGAAATCGTGGAAGCACGATGGACTGTCAGTGGCATGTGTGGCTCAGTCCCTGTGCCACCACCGTTAGCACCCTGTGGGGTGGGRAGTGAAGTCCTTCAGGCATGGGAAATCCCCACCAGAGCGAGCAGAAACCTGCACTTGCCRGAGGAAGCATCTCTGAGGATGCTGCTGAGGATGCTCGCTCAGCGAGCAGTTACTCTTCAGCTAGAGCCATTTGCTAGCTACAGCCCAAGCACCAGTTGTTTTGTTCTGTTAAAACAAATATCCAGGAATTTCAGCTACAAACTTTTCCTATCACTCAGCTCTTATCTTGCTCCATTGCAATAGCTATTTGATGACCTCAGTAGGGGCCTTGAATCCAGTATTCAGTTCTTCAAGTGTGCAACAAAACTTAGGTTTTTTTCCTAAACAAACAACTTCGCGTAGCAAAGAGGTTGTCTCGACCTTATATCTGTTTTGACAAACTGATGGCCTGGCCCTCCTCCTCCACGTTTGAGGGTCTGAAGGAAGGACGTGGCTTGGCTTGCCAGACTCTCTGCTTGGTGAGGACATGTCTCATGTAACTGCCTGGCCAAGCAAAGGAGCGAACTATATCCCTGACCTGAAAGGCAACTGCGGCTGATTGGTTTTACCTGAGCTACTGCCCAAGCTTAGCTGGCAGCTAGGGACAGTGCAGACTCATGGTGCTGCAAAGCATTTGTCTGAGCGCTGCGGCCGTGCTTATCTTTTCACTGTGAAATATTATCCCTTCATGGTTAACAACTAGCAGCGAACCTGCTCATTGTGGAAGCCGTTTGGCATAATTAGCCGGTTAAAGAAGTCTGCCTATTGATTAACTGAACTAAATGACCCATAATTAACAGCACAACTGCGGAGCTAATCTATTTGGTGGTGTTTTCCTTCCCCTTAAAGATTTGGACCCTGCAAGTCTGTTCATTATTCGGGGATGGGTTGGTGAGGAGTCCGCGTCGTGCGGTAATTGAGTTAGTGTGCCCCTGCGGGGCTCTAAAGCACACGCTGATGCGCTGCAAAAGGCCTGCTGGCGTATTGCTTTAATCTCTCGGGCTGCGGAGGTATCGGGATGAATCCTGCCGACTCTGGGCACGTTTCTTCTCTTTTTGATAGCGCCCTGAGACACCTGCTCCAGATCACCTCCGGTTTAGGGGGGGTGTATGTGTGGAGGGTGTTAGCTTCAGACCACAAGAAGGGCCCCGCAACGATGGGCTTTTGTGCGCTGCCGTGCTGCTGTTAGAGGTCCCTGTGTGCTGTAGGCAGGTCCAGCAAAGGCTGGGCCCTGGTTAACGAGAGACGCTGTTAAGGAGAGAAGCTGTTTGTTTAGTGTGCACTGACGCTTCCTTATTAAAAGCTGCCTATTTATAGTTGTGATTTTTTTATCAAGCGTGATACACTGTCTCTATAAAACACACAGACTGGAACTTAAGCTGAAGAGTTTAGGGGAACTCGTATTTAGACCTAAATACCATTGAATCTCTCATGACTATCTCGGTAAAATGTTGCTTTCTTCTCAATCTTCTTTTCTCAGATGTCCCATTTAAAAAAACTTTATGTCAAAGGGAGTTCGTTGCTCTGCTCTCCTTTTGGTGTAATGTTATAAAAACTAAAATCAATGGCTTGCACTAACTTTCGCAGCCAGTGGTGAGACCACCCGGCCTGCGTGACACTAGCTAGTACCACTGCTGTACCAGGCTGAGTTACTGATGGAATTAAGTTACAGTTTCAAATAGTCAGAAAGAAATTAATTAAAAAAAAAAAAACCTCTCAATTTTCCTTCCTTCCCTTCACCTTCCCAAACAATCCCCCAGGAAAAAAAGCAGAATTAGAAATCTGACCATATCACCTCTGAGTTTACAGTTAAATGCGTCCTTAAGTATTAGTCTTTGCTCAGTTAGGCCCACTGAAATAATCATAAATATTTCCACTGACTTTACATCCTCTCCTGTGCAGTAAAAGCTCTAGGCTGTGTGCTGTTTTGGCACTGAAGGGGGATTCTTTCTCCACGTTATTTCCCTTAACCTGTAAAACGTCTCAGTCAACCACAATGAAAAGCGCTGGCCGCAGCATTTGCTCTGCTGGTGTCCTCAACCTGAACCAGGAAAGGAGCCTCTCATACAGCAGCGTAGAGAGACCAGGCTTTGTCCTTGCCCTGGTCCCATARCAGCGAGTGAAACGCCCGCCAGCACGGGGACGGGGGCTGAAATCTCAGTGGGAATGTTTGGGGAATTCCTCCGTCGCTGAGAGGGGACACCTTCGGCCCTGCCATGTAGTGCTGCTGGGAGAAAACTGGGGCAGCGGCACACCGAGGTTGTGGTGATTCTGAGCTCATCTGCACCCCACAGAAAGACTACGAGAGCCAGAGCTGCTTAGTGCCAGCTGGGATGTGCGTGGGACACAGAAGTGCGGGGCAGGAGCCCGAGRTGCTGCTCCTTTGGGCTGGGAATTTCATGTTTTTTCCTCCCTCGTCTCCATCTTGCTCTGAGTTTTTAGGCTTCTGTGTCAAAATGGCCTCCAGCTTAGTGAGGCAGTTTCTAAACTTAGCCCCAGCTCTGATGGTTTGAACTACAGTTTTGGAAGCTGCGTTTGTGTCTCTGCTGTAAAATACTTTGGTTCGTATCCAGCCAGGGAATAGCCTTACTGCAGAGATCCTCTACAGGAATCATGCAAGGAGTGTAGCTGGAGCTGCAGAGAAACATTATAAGCAGTTATAAGAGAGCTTGTAAGTGAAGCAGGTTGAGAATAAAACCCTATAGTTTCCCTTTAAAGCTGATTTTAGTTCATTCTGTCTTTCTTTCTTTCATAAACATTGCCATGAGGTAATATTTAATTACCTCCCATTAATATTTTGACACCTTCATGCAATGTCTGACTGGCAGAGATGAGTCCAACTCAACATTTGACCAAGATCCAGGAGGCCGCTTTGGTCGTGATGGTGGGAAGGAACTTCTGACAAACCCTGGGGAGACAGAGGGCTGTTTTCTTTCCCCAGTTGCAAAAAGCTATGATGCCATTTGCATCACATCACTCCCCCACAGCTGGAAATCCCGCCAGTGGCGCACAAGTTTTTCTGACTGTAAGTCCACTAAGAGGCAATGAATTTGCTCCTTGCAAAGATGCAAGCAAGAGCTTAGAGTTGCATGAAATCCCCCAGAAGCTCTGCTGTGGGCTTCCCTTACGCGTGTATGTTTGAAAGACTTTGGTTAGGGATTCTTCTTTAGATGTTGAACAAACATCTTGGAAGGCAGGAATCGCTGAAATGCCTAGTTTGGCATCTTGCCAGCCAGTGAAAAGTTCCTTAGTTGTAATGTCATCAGAAAGAGAATGAAATGTCTCCTCTCCCATTCTTTGCAGGAATGATATATTTTTTGCCATATTTGATACTTTTTAAAATTTCAGATTTGCTCAGTATTGGATTTCCCCCCTCACCAGGTTAATCTTTCTTCCAGGTATTATTTCATGAACAGATATAGATCTCTTTCTTACCTTTTGTTATCCAAAATGATGTTTTAGAAGAATCATCTTCTCTTAACAGTTATCTTTCAAAGTGAATCACAGGTATCTGAAAAAATTGTGTCTGAGAGAAGTATTCCTGCTCCCGTTTCACTGGTGGGCTGAAGCATGGAGAAATCTTTCCAGGGACATCTGAACAGCTGGTGGCCCTTGATTCCAGCTTTGGTGCTTTCTTTCCACAAGCCCCTGCTGTCAGGTATTTCCAGTCAACCAAAATGTGAGGTTAGGTGAAAAAGTGTGAGGGCTTTTGCTTTGGAGGACAAGCAGTGAGTGACTTGTTGCTTGCAGTAGCTTGCAGATCCCACTGGCAAACCTTGAGCTTGAAAGATTTTATTCTTTTTCACTATATATAATTTATATGTTATTAAAGAGGCTATGACTGCATCAGCAATCATTTCTTAGCAACTCACTTTATACCTCATGTATCATCATACAGCAAAGAGATACTGTTAGAAGTGCCTTGCTTGCATAACATAGCTTTAATAGCTATAACAAGGCAATTAGAACATCATTCCACTTGAACTTTAACGTAGTAATTTGCAGTAAGTAATCCCACTCTGAATCTATACACAGCCTGCGTTGTGAACAAATATCAGAGTGACCTTGTTTATGAAAGACAAAAATGTCACAGCTGCCGTTTCTGGCCAATGGGATGGAATTTGGGTTGATGTTCCACCATGCCGAACTTGCCGCGGACGCTAGRTGTGGCGCATGTTCACTGTGAGATTGCTTGCCGAAGGCAGCATCCGGACTTGTTGCGTTTCTGCGACTCGGAGACAACTGGGCGCTGGCGAGGTGCGTGTCACTCAGTGCCCAGGTGTCCTTAGCGGTCAAGGCCRTGGAGTCTGCAGCATTGCACTCCTTCAGCCATTTCGTGGAGGGCAGAGGGAGGGTTTTGTGCTTCTTCCCTCAGGGTGAGGAGGAGTGGATCCCTGCATCAGTAAGAGCAGGGAGCCCTGCTTTGACAGCTCTCCTGGGACTTTTTCTGCTAATGCTGCCCAGAGCTGTGTCATAGTGGAATCAAAATGCTCGTCTACTTGTCTATTAGTGTAACCGTTACGGTAAGATTTTGTCCCTTGTGGGTGTTTTAGCCCGGATGTTCTGCACCTAGTGGTAGGCACTGCTGTATCGTGTTATCTGAACTGAGCTGTACGCCGTGCCCCAAGGGAAGGGACAGAATTATCCTCCAGGTGTGGCACTGAGGCTCAGAGCAGATTCTTCTCTCGTACTCCTTGCCCAGAGAGAGACTGGCTTTGAAAAGGGGACATTTAGATAGCAGAGATCCTTTTGGTATCAAAYGAAAAAGAGCCTTGGGAGAGACCAGTAAAGCTAAGAGCAGAATAATGGTTGCATCTTTTGCAGCATGGAGCGCTTAACCCCAAACATTTCTGAATTTCCAAGCAAGTTTCCTACCCTCTGTTGCAGAGGGGATAGTGGAGAAATACAGGTACTAATGAAGCCTTGTGATCTGAGATTACGTATCTAAATTGTGTCCCAATGCTTCCATATTGGGGAAAAGCATTTCTGTTTCATGACGGGTCAAGCGTATGCCAGCTGACTGCTGCTTTTGTGCCCAAGAGCTAAGTGGCGCTGCCAATGCAAGTTCTTGCTTGTCTTGAGAAACCACTGCTCATATCAGGAAAGTTTCTCCAGGTTACCCTAAGGAGGTTCACGTGCCTCTGAAAAGAGAAGGAAGGGGGAGAGAGGAAATGTTTGAGCCTGTGTCTCACCTGATCTCTCCTCTCCGGTGATCAGATCCTATCTCTTATCCCATCCTTCTGAATATCTTTAATGCTGAAATTTAGAYTGTTAGTGTCCTTTTGCTAGCAACCATGTGTTCAGCTTGGTAAAATGCATAGGTATAAGAGTGCTTACGGTGAGGAGCTTATGATCTGGAGAAAACAGGAAGTGATATTTTGGGTATCAGCACTACAGCAGATGTTTTTTTCTTGACCTCATGCGTTTGGACAGAATAGGTTGTAGTATCATCCAGGACCAGATGTAGAGTTAATGATTTATTCCATTTCTTGCAGATTTTTTATGACATGGGCATAGTAAAAATGTTTCCAGCCAAGGAGGGTAAGGAATATGCCTCCCAAACTTCTGAAGTAATAACCAAGTGCTTAGTTTGATAGCAGTTAGAAAAAGCTTTCCATGGGATGGTTATCAGACACATGAATCACAGTAATATTGACAGAAACCAGAGTCACCTGTGCTGGGTGTTGAACCTGTAGCACGAGAGACACCCCATCTTCCAGAGCGAGTGCTTGGCAGGGTCAGCTAGGATGGTGGCTCAGGGTCCTGGACAGGGAAGGCAGGGATGGCTGGGTGAAAGGAGTGAGGGAGTCCCTGACGCACACAGTCTTCCCCCAGCACAGGCAGACATGGATGGAGAAGGTGGCTGCAGTTCACAAAGCCTCTGGCAGGACCCCACGGTTACCATGTCCCAGGCAGTGCTTTAACCCCAACGCCTCCTACGGCCCCCACGTGTGCACCACCCACGTTGCTGGCCCCCAGCATTGCTGGGGGGCAAAACCTGTAGCTGGCTATGCAGCTGCCACAAAAGGCCCTGTACATGCCAGGAGGATGCTCTGGCTGCACTCCTGCCATGCACTTAGGAGAAAGCCCCAGTGACTAATTTGAGTTTTTCTCATCAGAGCATCTCGGGACCTGCTCTGTGAGGCAGAGTATCTGCAAGCGAACATCAGGTGCAACAGGGAGTAAGGGAATAGGAAGGGAAATGTGTCAAGAGCTCCAGGCACTGCTTTCCTTCAAACCAAATTCCTTCAACAGCTGGATCCCCCACTGCTCCTGTTCATAAAAAGTAAATGACTTCTCAGATTTATTAGTTACCTCCAGGTGCAATTTATCAATTCCAGGCTTGGCCCTGCCCAGGCAGCTAGGGAGAGGCCTGTGTCTTTGATTAATGTGCTATCCCGCACAATGGTGGCAGATTTCTTACAGGGGTTTAATTCTAACAGATTCTTAAAAATAACAAGAAGCATATTCAGCAAGCTGTTTAAGAGGACACAGAGCCGAAGCACAGTTCGTTCTCTAAAGCTTTGAAGTGTTTGCAGGAGGGATTGAAGAAACCTTTGCCAAAGCTGGGGAGGATAACGGGCGCTCTTATTGTAGGATAAATGGGGAAGGGGGGAAAAAAGGAACGCATACAACAGCTCATAATGAAAACAGGAAACTGAGTGTTTTCTAGACAGAGTAGAAGAATAACCAAAAAAGGTTAAGGATTGGGCTCTTGGAAAAAAGAAGGTGTTCCTCTGAAAGATGCGACTTTTGGTTCTGAAGTTGTGAAAGAGTAGAGGGAAAATCAGTGGAAGCAGGTAAGAAAAAATAGAAAAAAATAGGAAAAAAAGGATAAAAAACAAAACCGTGGACTGTTGTACGGAAAAACACCAAAGCTTCACTGTAGCCCTTCCCCCTTTTCTAATGGTGTATCATCCATAAATATGCAGGACTGCATCAAGAGAATGCTTTTTTTCCATCTTTAGTTTCTTCTCCTTTTAGCCGTTGCCAAAAAGGAAAATGTTACACGTGGATACCTTTTGGAGGCTGAGCCAAGGTGAATTCTTGATCCTTTGGCCCCTTTTCACAGATGGGATTATATTTACTTTTCCCTTTTCAAATACACTAGAGTAGTTCTTTTTAACAGTTCAGTGTCATTGAAGGAAACAATGCAAGCCCATATGAATGCAAAGGCAAAGTAGTTTGCTATTTTCCCGTGGCATTAGGATGTTGGACCACGAATGGTCTTATGATGGTTTACAAGAATTCCAGTACCATGCTGTGCCTGCATTGGCTGCTGATGGCCCTCCTAGGTGCTGTAGTTTAGATTTCAGTGTGACAGAGTGTTTTCACACCCTTTTTAAGCAAGAACATCATAACCCAGTTAAAGGGCAGTGTACTTCAAGACTTCAATGCATATTTATACCACCTATTTTAGGTATCTACTTTCAGATATTTCTATATGGTCAGTGCAAAAAGGATGCGCATCTCTGGAAGGTGACTCACAACACTAAAATAGACTCCTATTCTCAGACATTCTCTCTCTGCACTAGTTATAGAAGGAGGCTAGAGATATTAAGATCCTAGTTTCAGCACGGTGGTTGCCTGAAGTAGAGAGCATTAATACCCTCTTTGTTTTCCTTGATGCTAGAAGTGAGATGGCTGGATAATGGCAAGCTATCTATAACACAGGTCATTTGGTTTACATCTTCACTGTGCTGTTACCACAAGCTTCAGGAAAGGGAGTTCAAGGCCACACAGGTACTTGAGGCTTGTTCAGGTTGTCAGTTTGTTCTGAAGCTTGCACTGCTGTATCTCCAATGCATGGCTGTTGAGGTTGGCTGAGTTACTGCTATCTGGAGTACTTCCAGTTGTGGTGTAGACATACTAAGTGTTTTAGGAAGGCAAGTTAAAGTGCCTTCCCCTAGCACACTGATATTTCTGTGAAATGCCGAAGGAAGTTGGTTGAGATTCCTGGCTCCATGCCTTTCCCACTGAAAGAATTCTGGAGGAGACATTCACTGTGGTCTCCCCTCATGTCAAGGCACCATCCTCAGCATCAGACTGTGTAGCAGCAAAGTTGGCTTTGAGAAGGACGCACAAAAATGTTAAGACATGGGAGTTAGTCTGAGGGCTGACGTTCATTCACTTACTTTCTTGCTAGTGGAAGGAACACAAAATGGTGTGCCTGTGGACAAGGTGACAGGAGTACGAGGCAGATTGTGCCCCATCATGTTCATCCCTCGGAACAGGAACACAGCAGCTCAGGGTGGCGCAGCCTGGAGTTCCTCTCCCCTCACCCCCACTTTGCATAGCTCCTCTGGAGCCACGGTTGAAAATTAACCCAAGAGTTAGCCATTTGTAAACCAAGCTGACAGGAAATTGCTGGCTTTGTGCTGAAGAAGTCATTACCTTAAGCTTTATTGCTGTGTGCAGAGTTTACTTGTGACAAAGTAAATGCGCAGAGATGTCTGTAAATAGGGCTGGGATATTGCTGTGTTAACAGCTCCATGGTAAGCTATCAATCAGCAGAACAGTATGTAAGAAAGCATTAAAAGCCACTGCTGTAAACACAGTCACACACACACGTGCACACGTGCACGCACACCCGCTCACTCAGACTGTGCGAGCTCTGCACGCATCCCAACAGTGCAGCAAACTTGCAGGCTTTCATCGCTACTGCTGTAGCCATGTTGAGGAGAAGCACACTTTTGTATGGTTTTTAGAGGGCTGTGCAAAGTACATCTGGGAATACGAGGGAAACCATACAAAGGATATTTGGACCTAGAGATTTTTGGACTTCGGTCAGCTCTCCACGGGTTTGCGGGCTCCCAGCTAGTCTGTACTTCTTTCCACTGAAGGCAGTGGTGTGACGCTGATTTACACTAGTTGAGGCTCTCCATTGCTCACCGTCTAGAGTTACACTGGGGTGTGGCCTTCGCCAAAAAGAAATATTCTGCCATTTGACTTTAGCAGTATCCTAAGAGGTGTACAAATGCAATTATTATTGATTCTCTCCAAATGATCCAAACTTTTTGGCCAGTGGGCTGCTGTTGATTCTCCATCTTCTCTGTTGACTTTCATGCTCCAGTTTTGAACTTTTTATGGACCAGATGCAGACAATGGTTTGGGAACCAGTAGACTAAACTGGCATGGTGATCTTTGTGCATTAAAAATTGCTGAACAAAGAATGATAGAAATGTCACAAATGAATAGTTCATCACTGGATGAAATCCAAAACCCTTGCCAGTTTTTTTGCATTGCAATCAATACAGATTGGTAACAAGCTCAGGTTCTCAGTTAGTGTGTATATATGGATTTTTTTTTTCTGATCTGCAGTCTGTAGTAATCTGAACCCCTCTTCACTGAGAGCTAGCTGGACTGCAGTGTAACATTAAAATGTGTAATCACCTTGCACTGCAAGCTGGGTGTCTGTGGCCAGGGAACTACCTGAATTGTGCATGTTGGTCAGGATGCTTCATAGCCCTGACTTGTCATTAGAGATGGTGATGGTATTGGGGAGCAGGGAGCACTGGGCTGAGGGCAGCCCTCAGAAAGAGCTGGGCTGAATGCGGTGTGAGCTTTGGCAGCCCTGTTGCTTTGGATGGAGGAGCATTGCCCAAGAGCTAGTGTGAGATCTTGGTATTCTTTGAGCTTTAGGTCCTGTCTGTTAACTGTATGGGTGTGAAGGGGAAGAGGTTTTTTTTCATAATGCCAGGACTGGTCTTGTTTAAAATAAATGAGCTAACGGGATGCRCTGTTCAGGCTACTCGAACTATAGTAGAAGTGGTGCTGTGGGGAGAACGCATGCACTGAAAATAGGTTGATGTCTATGTGCTCATGTGGTTGGTATGTGTTTAAAGGACATAGGTGGTGCCCAGAAGGAACATCTCCCCTCTGCCTATGTTCCCCAGGCTGCTGGTTAAAAGTGTCTGGCCACCAGGCAGCTTTAGCTGCAGAGCTGTTAAGCTCTTCTCCAGCTCACAAAGCTCTGGCAAGGGAAAGATGTGGGTTTCTGGCTTATCTGTGTTTTCTCAGCCTCCCTTTACACCGTCTGAGCACTTCAGGATGTCTGCTGCTTTTTATGTGCTGCTTCCCTGAGAGCCAGCCCCCCATTTTTGATGCCGTTTTGTTTTTTGCCAAAACCATAGCAGCCCACTGCAAACACATGTTTCTGGCCTTTTCCGGCTTCTGCCACTTCTGTGAGTGATAAGGTCAGACAGGAAATAAAAGCGCGTCACTTGGGGGTCAGCAGAGGGGCAGGCTGAAGGGATTTCGCAGGCAGCAGCCGTGCGGGGCTGGCCAGCCGTGCTCAGGCAAGGGCAGCTCCTTAGGAAGCTGGAGCCCTGCGGTTGCTGTTGGAGAGCAACTGCTTCCTCCAGGACAGCAGAACCGCTGCATTCGAGGGACTCCTGCGGGTGCTACAGCTACGTGCGGGAACGGGACGCAAAGGGTGAAAGGTGACAACATAAATCAGATGACACTGCCGCCTTCCTACCTCTTTCAGCCTGCATTCTCACAGCTCTTGCCAGTCCTGGGCTGAGAAGCTGCAGGRTTTTGCACGGACTGATAAAATCATGTTTCCCCATAAATAAACCCTGCCACTGGCCTGAGAGACTCAGTACAGGTCCTGCCACTTGGACAGGGAGACAAAGAAACAGAGCTGTGCTTTTTGTTGCCTTCCAGCCTTGGCTTGGGACTGCCTGTGCTCTCTTCGCATCCACAGCCACATCCTCCTGGATCCCTTGGCTCCATGAGGTGCAGAAAAGAGATCCAGCGGCTCCTGGATCCCTGGCTGAGGCAGGGAGGCTGTCTCACCAGTGCCAGCCGCCGAGGGCTGCAGCGTGCTCCCTGCCCAGGCCTGGGAACGCATTCCCCAGCAAACGCAGCAGAAGCAGCTGCTGCCCCGAGGAGTGCAATAGCAAGAGCTGCTTGGGAATTTTTCCATCAAACGCTTTTAATCAGAAAATGCTTACCTTTCCCTTCAAAACCCAACTCAGTGGGATAAATATTCTGAATGTAAATATTCAAAAAATAATACTGAACTTGCCATGTTTTCTTGTATTTGAAATGACTTGGTGTTGAAACTTCAGTTAATTGATACCAAAAACACTTAGAAAATAACCCAGGAGTTCTACGATGTCTGGAATGAATTGAGCCTAGTTTACTCTGGATGTGTGTGTCTTTGCTGATGTTGAGTTTGGGAAAACTGTCCCCAGGGCTGGGGTCTAAGCGATCTGTAACAGCTCTTTCCCCCATAGATTCTCTGGTGTCTGATCAAGGTTGAGCACGCACTGCAGCCTTTTGTTCAGTTGAGGTTACTCATAGTATCTCTCTCCTTTACGTGGATGTCTATTTTTATGAACCTTTGAGGAACTGAATCAACTCTGAGGCTGTTATCTCTCTGTCAAATTCGGCTGAAATTGCTCAATGAGTTCAAAGTTGTTGAGGGAGACACAGACAGACATAGCTGGTGTGAATGCATGAGCTATAGGAAACCAGACTGACAGGTTGAAATGAGAAACACTTTAAAATTGTCAAAACAAAAAGCTTCTCAGTGGCCTGCCCTGACTTTTTGTCCAGATTATTGTTTCCTAAACCCCCCTGAGATTCTGCTAGCTGCCCCAGCCCCATGGGGCTCCCAAGGACCCCACGTTGCAAAGCATAGCACCAGCTGTGTTGACAGCACAAGGGACACTTGAGATTAGCAAAAGATTTGGCACTGGCTTTTCTTGTGGCCTCTCAAGTCTGAGAGTGGAAGTTCATGGCCGGAAGCCCATCCATGGCTGGAAGCCCATCCATGCCATTACCAACCCACCCCCTGAGAGGAGTCCGCATGAGAAACTCATTTGATTTGTGTTTCCTTTTGCCAGATGCCTTTGAATGAAAAGGGATCTGACACTAGTTAATTAGACACAGGTGCGGTTAGAAAAATAGTTACAATAATGAATCTCCTTTTACTGATGCCTGCTGCTGTTTCAGTACTATCACATCCATTCACAGGATGGTTAATCTTTTAGCCAATGTTTTGGGCAGGGAGCTAAACACCATCAAGAAGAACAAATGGCCCTGTTTCTCTTCCCTATCATGGCTATCAACCAGAGCCGTCTCTGGCATAGCTAGTAGGTTGATTTCTGGTTGAGCATTAGAGGCAAAATTCATCTGTCCAAATGTGGACACATAGTTGTGGATGTCTACATTTGAGTTAGTTGTCTAGACTCTTGTTTATAGGAAAGAAATGGGCAACCCTAGGACATGAGTCATTGTATGCTGGAGTAAATGTCTAAAATAGGTCAGATGAATCATTCTCTAAATGTGCCTTTTTCTCTTCTGTGACTATAAAGGGAGTCCAAAGTCACCAGGCTGGGGGAAAACACAGAGATAGCTTTAAAGTATGGTAAGATGAATCCCAAGTCAGATAGCTTGTTTCTGGATAGGTTAAGTTAGCTGCTCTTCTGTTTGCATATCTTTCTGACATCCATTGGCCCTACGCTTTTGTTTTTCCTGTTGTAAATTAACCTGGGACTGAGATGCCATTTTGTCCCTTTAGCTTCCACTGCAGTTACTTCAAGGATGAGTCCCAAGCACCTGCCTTTTCTCTCTTCTCAGTGCCATCAGACTGGACTCAACTTCTTAGCTTATTTCAAACCTACCCCTGGGCCTGGGCCTTTCCTTAGTGCTGCTGTGCATCTCTGCTTTTCTCTCTGTTGTGAAACACTGCAGGGGACCTACTTTTCCTGCAGCCAGTTACATGGATTGCTTTGTCCTTTCACATGATGTGGCTGCAAATGTTTCAAGTGTACTTGTGTTCCCTAGGCCAACACAACCTTCTCTGAATTGCTCAAAATATCCTTAAGCCACTGGTAAGCAGCCAGAGTCCCCACCTGTGGGCAGTGGCACCTAACTGGCTGAGATGGACTAACAGTAGCTTAGTGTTACTGCTATTCTGATGAACTGTCATAACGAACATATAAGACTGTCTCAGCCGGGAGGTTAGGTAGGTATATTATCCTGAATCTCCTTGCTGACTGACTTCCATCTTGTTGCTGTTTGTCGAACAAAAGAAATGTATTTGACTTCCAACTGACCCAAATCCTTCCAAGTAGGCTTGGAGCCTAGTCGTAGAAATGCAGCATTATTTTAACAAAACCAGCACTATGCTGATAAACAGAATGGTGGGAGGAGGGAAAGAAACTATTCATAACACATGGTGCAGGAGATGAGAGAAAGAAGAAAAGAAAACAGAAGAGTGCAGATAAGATTTTTGCTGCAGGTGTTTTCTCAAGTTTTGGCTAGGAGATAAAGGAAAACCTGCAGAACATCCAGATAAGCCCATTAGTCAGGTTAGCTGAGCACTGTTTTATTTCTCATTAGTGTTATCTAGACCCTCTGGCCCCAGAAAAATCCCAACTTTATTCTTTTCTCAAATAGTATTTTATTAAAAAATCCTCTGTGTGATTTTTTTTTTTTTTTTTACCTTATTAGAACCTGGGAATACTTTCAAATGCTGGCAAGCTGCATCCTGGTGTAAGTGTAGGCAGAACGTGGAGGTGCCTACAGTCTTTCAGCTTGAATCTCTCCCTCAGTGGCACTGAGACTTCAGTTGGCTAGATTAAGCCTTGGACCAGCCTGTCCAGCTCTGACCTTTGTGCGACTCAGTTCCTTGCACCAAGAGCTTATTGGGGTTGAGAGATGTGGGACTAAAACAAGGGCTGTGTGAGCAGCTTGGGAGGAAGAAAGAAACAGTCCTCTCCCCCTGGAGACTTGAGCAACAAGAAAGGTTGTTAGGCAGCAACTGCCTTTCTCAGCGTGGGAAACAGCTGGGACTGGAAGCCGTTGAATTAGGTGCAACAATCTTTCTGAGCAGTTCAGCTGAGTGCTTGAGTGAGAATCCCAGCTGAACTCCCCACTAGAGAAGTTAAATTATGTATTATAATACATATATTCCTGAGAACTGGGTGTGCACCAGCACTCGCTCGAGATGAAAGCTGATGGAACACACAAACTGAAACCACAGCAAGCCTTGCTCTGCTCTGAACTGTTTCCCACTAGGAAACTTCTTTCCGCAGCAGCCTGCCTTTCTATTTGCTCTGCAAAGCACCATCCATTTGTATGTGGGGTGCAAGAGAAGCTCTGTAGCAAGAGATGCTCCAGGAGATTGCTCCCTTCTCAGTGCTCTTTGCTAGCAGTCAACAGAGAGATGGGATGACTCAGAGGTGTTTTCCCTTCCATCATGTACGTTCAAAATCAGCCCATGTTACTAACGAGTGAACATCTTCATCATCCATCTGATGGTGTTTAGTGCTCTCATATGAAATGAGTTGGCAATTCCTGTCCAGTTCCTAGCAGGCTGGCATCTACTTCGTAGAAAGACCAGTCATAACACTGATCAGACAGGCTGATGTTTGACTGAATTAGCTGCCCAGCATAGGAGGTGACGCCTCTCAGTGCATAAGGGTGCTTGTCAGGACCTATCTTCTCTGCTCTTGCACCATTCCACACCTCTTTGTCTAATCCAGCTCCTCTCCTGACAGCTTCCTGGCCCTCTGTGTTTTCTTCTTATATCCATAGTTAACCTGACAACTAAAGTTCAGCAAATCTCTTGAAATCTGCCTGTTCCTGGAAACATTCTCACTGCAGTGGTACTTGTGGGTGCTCTATTGTCCTGCAAATACTGAGTTAGAGATTTTCACTGATGCTAAGAAATGTCCTTACTAAAACTGAAGAAGACGGCAGAGTGGGATTCAAATAATAATATGGAGACTTTCCCAAAGTGCAGAGAAAGCTTTGTATTTCTCACAGTTGTGAAGAATATAACAGCTCATCTGAGAAGGCTGCGAGACCTCCACTTCAAGGAGATCTTTAAGAACAGATTGGTGGCCATTTGTCAGGAATGACCTAATTACCTAATGACCTTATTATGGAAGGAAGATGAACTATGTGGTCTCCTGGGGTTCATTCCAGCCCTAGGAAACCTGACTGAGAAAGTCAACAAATACTGAAAGGGGTGTAGGTTTTAGCACTGGAGCGGAAACCGTTCAAGGAAAAGAATGTATTTCAAATTCAGATCCGCTTTCTCAGCAGTGTAGAGTTTGACTAGAGCAAATCCTATCATGTTAGGCATTTGAAATGCTCAGCCAATCAATTATATCCGCAATTATATCTCATTGTCAGTGCAGCCAGAAATCAGAGTGTAGTGTCCTTGGGGCAGAGCATGTGGGGTTTTGCTTTGTATTCTGTCTGGCCCATGTTGGGGAAAATATGCCATTAACAACAGTTGGAACTTCCTCCTATCACTTCCTTAGCATTTAGAGACTTCTAAATAAGCAATAATAAAATACATGGGGAGCAGTCACTAGGTGCAATCTGGTCCTAGGTTAATTTGCATTAAGTGCTTTTCAATTCTCTCTCTTTAACATCATTTTCATGCCTAGCCTGTGTGTTGCTCATTTCCTCTGATGGAGAAGTGAGAAGCACATGCAGCGGAAACCAAGCAAGCCAATAAAAATGATGTGACAGAGGGAAAGAGAAGAACGTTACAAACAATCACTGTTTTGGCTGATAAAGGCATTCTCAGGAAGCTTGCATGTTGTAGGAGTCTGCCATTTTCCTGGGTTGGCAAGAGGAATGGAAGAGAAATCTATGCACAAAATATAGCGTTTCTACCTTCAGCTCATTTTCCACAATATTTAGTACCTCTTCTGTTTTTGCATGTACGTGAAGCAAAAAAGTCTTATTATTCCTGTATTCACTCCGCCTAGAAATACAAACTCTGGAGTATGCTGCAATGACTGATTAACAGCTACTGTGGGCAAGGAACCRGTGACACCATATCCCAAAATCTGCTGGCGCCTTTATCAATGCTGACCTGCTTGTAAGTGTTAACTGTCCTACTTTGTGTCTGGTCAATCTTTTAAACTGTGCCCCTGCCTTTGTTTATTTTATTTAATGTCCTCATTTATTGGTTCCTTTTATCAGTTTGGAACACATGCATCTCTGGTTTATGCGAAGCAGAAGGATGGGAAGTAATTGTGCCTAAAACTTGCATGTGCTTTGGACCAGTGCAAAGTGACTGTAACCTGGACCAATGCAGAGGGAGGCAGGAGCTCCCTAGTCCCAATGCAGGTCTCCTGATGCTTTGACAGAGATGCAGGACTTCCAGTCTCCTCTTACTGCGTTCTCCAGCTGCAGAAAGTCGACTTGGAGTGGAGTGGGGGAACAGGAGAGTCCTACAATTGATGCTACCTTRTTTTCCAAATTGTTGTATTTCCCCAGACTAAGCGGCACGTTATCACTGGGATGCCCTTTCTGAGCATCTCCAGTTATATAAGAAACACAGACCAACATGGTAAGTGAAATAACATCCCAAAGTGTCATGTTGTGCATCACAACTCTGTGCTGCTGAGTCAAGAAACCACCAGTAGAGCAGTCCCTCTAACCTGCCAGTCCTTGGCTTATCCCAGGCCCTCACTAAATGCCAGGCCCGCTGATCGGCAGGTTGCTATGTCAAGCTGCATGGTTTTCACCCACTCTAAATAGTGTAAGTGGCAATGCTGCTTGTAGTGACATGGCATCAGAAATCCCCAACATGCAATTGCGCGGGAAGGTCACAGCTCAGTCAGAACAGCACATTAAACATTAAACGCCCCATTTATACGCACTAGTGGCATCTTGCCAAGATGAATTTGAAATGATTAAATCTCCAGCAGTGTCAGTTCCTTTCACAGCAACATAAAACATTTTGCTCCGCTAGTCAATGCGATGATGTTGTGCTGAGGACAACGGACTCGGGCTCTGAGCTGTGTTCATCTTGGTGATTTGTCATTAAAATGCATCTCTTGCTGAGACATGCTACTGGGGTTCCCAGAGGTTCAAGCTGCCACTTGGTTAAGATGCATAGCAGTTTCCACTGGCCAGATGACTCACCTCAGCCCCTCTCATCACCCGAGCGAGACAAAGGCAATTGGAAGGCAGAGAAGAAAATAACAAACTGTTGACCACATCGTAAATCCAAAGACGTGGCAACAACAGGGTTTAGCTCGTTCATGCAGGAAATATTGTAAATGAAACCACAGTGTTCAAATTCAGTGTCTGCTGAGAAGGAACTCTCTTTTGGTAGCTTGCACCTGCTAGATATAAAAAGAAATAAAAGGGACTGGATTTCTTAATTTTGCAGGAGTCTATTTTTTCCTCAAAAGGCAACATATTTATAACTCTAGTAAAAGTGCAAAAACCCAAAAATATAAAGAACCGTACGAGAAGAAGGAATTGATTTCTGGACCTGATTAGAGCAAAGCTCTTAATCTTTGCTCCTCTTTTATAGAATCGCTGCTTCTTGCAGGCTGCCTCTGTGGACCCAGGACCTATCACTTTACTTCATCCATACTCAAAAGAAAAACTGCCAGGAAAGGAAAAGTATCTTCAAATTTGTTTTTTCTCTCTCCTTTTGATTAAAAAATAGAATTCGGGTGAATTGCTCTCCTTTGTTTTTTGTGCTCCTCAGGTGATCTCTTAACTGGGAATTGTAACCTCTTTACTGGGAATAAGTAACCTCTTAATTGGGAATTTCATAACAGCAGTCCTCAGAGCACAGAGATGGGATCTCCAATCCTGTCCCTGCTGCAGGGCAAGGAAAGGTGCAGTATGAGATTACACAGATGGGGAATAGGTGCATTGATCCTGAGCAGGCTCCAGCTGTTGGCTAATCTTTTAGAGATTGTTGCCAGTGGACACATGAGCGCAACTCTCTGATCGCTCTTGTATGTGCCTGGGCATTTTAGGTGGACTGGTATCAAGTGAATCCTAGTCAAAATCAGCAGATTTGAAAAAGATATTCCAAAGGGTGTAGAAGAGGTTAAAAATAGTCCTAGAGGCTCTTGGTGATGTACACACTTCTCCATCCTACACTTCTGTCCCAGTGGTTTCAGTCCTTGGCCTGCTTGTGGTGCACCTAATTTTTCAAGCTCACTTGAAAAAATGATTGCTAGTGTGACAGCTTGCCTAAATATCACGAGCATGTATATGTGTCTCGGGTGTATGAGATTCACCATATGAACAGCGAATTTAACCTCAAGGCCACTCTGTAGAGCCTCACCAATAACACTCAAGTTAAGTGGTGCGGCTATGGATGATGCAGCATACTGAGTGCAGATGGTGTGCCCCCATACTGAGCTGATGTGCGTAAGCAAACCCATGACTTGTGCAATCTCATGAACCATTTAGCACTGTGGTCTAAAGACCAGACCACATGGAAAAACAGATCTGTAATCACTCAGGTGTGTCCAGATGTTCAGAAAACCAGGCAGCTGACCTTCATGTAACATGCAGAGCTCTTTAGATATGTAAAGTCAGCCTGCTGCCTTTGTATAAGTAGGTAGCTTTGTATAAGTATGCAGCAAAGGGAATACAGCTTCATTTATAACTTAAGGACCTTGGAGTTTTAAGTAGCAGCAGAAACAAGTTCTGCAAAAGGYTCTGGAAGGGCCTGCAGAAATCTTCTGTGACAGCTTTGAAAAGGATCTGCTTCATCTTCAGTTGAAAAGATTGAAAGGCTTTAACCTTAAGGAAAAAAAAAAAAATAGGATCAGGTTTTATTAAAATAAAAATGAGGACAATTAACTTTGCAAACAGAGAAAATGCAAAGTGGCCATCTCTCCCTTCTGCCCCCTGCAGATGTGTCTTTGTTTCTGTGTCTTTGTTTTTAGCTCAGTGACTACCTGAGTTCCAGCAAACTCTGCCTGGTTCCCTTTGCCCCTGTGACTTCCCTCCATCTCCAGCATGGCCTGGCTGCCTGTGCTTGGCAGCCCCTTGCCTCCCTTGCCTGGTGCACCCTGGTGTCTCACAGAAACCTTCTCCCCAGGGCATCAGAGATCTCATCCTCTTTCCAGGTGTCTGGCTGAACTCTTCTTCTTACTGGAGCAAAATATTTGTATGAACAAGGAAGCAAAGCCCTACGTACTGAATGCCACGCTGTTGCAATGGAGTCTTCCTGATGGGAAGCATGTACCACAGTGACATGCTGAGGAGGAAGGTATCTAGGAATTTGGCAGGAAATCTACTCTGCAGACTGGCATGCAATTAGAAGATAGGCAAGCACCAAAGAAAGGGATATTAGCGTCTATATGTCTGTTTCTTTTTGCTGTAACTGAGTCATCCTAGTATGAAGTTTTGTGTTGATGCCTGAACGCTGGAAAATGCTCTCTTGCCTCTCCTCTCTCCTGGCACTGAGATCTCACAGGTGTCTCCAGTAGTGCCTCAGTATTTCAGTTTCCTATTTGTTAAAAAAGCTAGAGGCTTTGAAAAGTCCTGTCTGACTTAATCCCTATTGATCACAGATCCGAGAGCCCTGATGTGAAGGAATTTTAAATTTGCAGTCGCTGGCTGTTTAACAACTTCTAACTTCAAAAGCTCTAGAAGCTGCCTTCTCCTTTTAAATACACTTTGCACTTAAGGAAAATATAGTTGGTCCCTCATTAATGTGTGCTTCTCCCATAATTATACTAGTGTTTGTAGCGCAGACTCTCAGTTCTCACGCCATGTGCACATACTTCATTCATGAAATCAATAGGCAATAAGTAATGGCCATTTCTGATGTTTATAGAAGTCCTTTGCTGCAAGTGCAAATTTTTATTCAGTCTCACAAAGTAGATGCAAGGTAGCTAGTGTTAAAAAACAAGCAAGTCTCCTGAGCCCAAAGCCCATTGCCCCCAAATAAACCAATGCATGTGTTTTCTAGTACAAGGTAGATGAAAGCCCGGGGCTGTTTTTTTTTCTCTGTTGCAGCCCTTATGCTGTCCTCAGGCAGGGGCAATTTTCTGTAGCATGCTACACCGGTCCTGCTGCAAGCAGGAGCTCATCAGGGCTACGGTAGGCATCCCCAGAGTGCTCAGAGGTCTGGGAAGATTTTGTGTAATGCCCAGCTCCGAAGCAGATCTCAGTCAGATCACGGCAGGCTATCTCTATCCGCTGAACTGTGAAAGGCACCAGCCCTCAGAGCTGTTCAGAAATAAGGAGGCTGTAGGGCAATTTAATGCCATCCCCATCTCCTGTGTTCTGATCTTCAGGGTCTTGTGTGCAGAGCGCTTGCCCTGGCACGCTGATGCACACCCGTTGCGGTTTGGCTGGCAAAGCTTTCGCGGGGCGCAGGAGGCCCAGCTGTTCGCCAGCTGCAGCGCTCCCCTGTCCAGCTGGTAGCAGAGGCTGCTGCAGTTGCCACAAGCGGCTCCGGCTGGCTGTGCGGAGCCACCCCACACGGCACTGGCACTGTGTCCCTCCCGTCCATCCGGAGACACAGCTCTCGACGAAGGCTGTTCCCCTGCTGCTGTTGGGGAGGGAGCTGCGCTTCTGCTGCCCCAGGTCCTGGGAGAGGACAAGCTGAGGAGTCACCCAAGAGGCCTCTCAAGCACACAGGATGACGGTCTGAGTTATATCCACGAGTCAGGGAGCATGAAGGAAGCTGGAAATAATTACAGAGCTTATGGGGGAGCTCGAATAGCAGAGAGACTGCAGAAACCATGATAATCCCCAGGGAACTCAAACCGTATAATTTACACAGGTTTATGCCTGAACTTACCTTTACAGTCATGCTCCTGGAAAAGAGTTTACTTAAAACTGAGGGGATACATAAATCTCTGGGGCTAAAAGAGAGGCAGAGCAGAGGCAGGCTTATGCTTCTGAGATTTGCATGCCTCCAAATACACACAGCTTTCCTACGCTTTCTTACAGCAGACACAGAGCCAGTAAGGGAAAGAGTCAGCTAGGTCTGCCCTGTGCTAGCGTGAGCACCAGGTGTCAGGAGGTGATGGGTGACTGCAGGGAGCACACCGAAATACTGAAATGTGCTGGGCGATGCTTAATGGAAAGTGGTGGGAGTGGGCGTTAGAGGCTCCTGAAGACAGAGTTATTTTGGATGCAAGCACTCAGCGGAGCTCTGTGAAGGTTTTCGCATAAAATTGATACTTGGTACTTTTGAGGGGGTTTTTTGCTGGTTTTATCAAAAAGAGAAAAGAAAAATTCTCACCTCCCCAAGCCTCCCCTTCCCAAATTGCCAGAGGAAACTCGAAAGAAAGTGATCCAAAAAAACATGGGAAGTGCAAAGCGTAATTATGCATCTTCCAACTTCCGAAACAAATGAAGTGGGGGGGGGTCCTAGACACAACAGCTTTCTTCATTGCCCAGTTCTGACTCATCCTCTTTCTGGAGAAGACATGAGACATAGTGAAACCCCATGGTCTCAAACTGTTTACAAAATATGCAGGAAGGCATTAGTCCAGCTAACCTAAYAATGTTTTTTGGTACTGAGACACACTCAGCTGTGCAACCAAAGACACAAAACCAAAACTCTGTGGGTGGAGCTGATCGGGAAGCTGCATAAAGCTACACAGAACTGCATGCAAGCCTGGGACTGGTGCTGGGCTTAAAAAAGATCTCCAGTGATTCCCGGATCAAGCTTTTCCTTGAAGGTGGCAGAAAAAACTGGCACTGAGCTGTTAGTAGGTYTTCTCCTCTGATTACTTTATTTTCAGGCATATGTGAACAGAAGCCAATGAGATACAATCGCATTCCTTTTCAGCTCAGATGAATGCTGTGGTTCAGGAGGAAATAGTTACAATGCTTGCTTTCGGATAATTAGGAGAGGAGGGTTTTTTGCAGTGTCTTGGAGGGGAAGAAACTTACTGGAGTCGCATTCATGCTCGATCATATTTTTAAGGGACAAAGGATTGTGCAGGACTAACATGCAAACTGGGTCTTACATCTCTAGTGATGGTATATGCAGGGATCAGGCCTCCTTCAGGCTGTTCGTGCATATACACCCTTGCACCCTATGTGCATAACTCCTGCACTTGTGCCAGTCTGCTCTGCCCAGAAGGTCAAGTTTCACTCTGTTATGCCACATTTTCATGGCCTGTGGATACCTTTCTAAACCCAACTTTGTATCTTGAGGAAACTTTTGACAGGCAGTGAGTAACAGGGGCATTATTTATTCATGTTAGATGGGATTGAAACATTCCTGGTTTCTTGTTTATCCTGCCAAAATAGTAAACTGAAAAAAATGGACTTTTTTTTTTAACCTTGGTTTTGGTTTGTTTTGAAGGTCCCCAAAGACTGAGAAAAGGAAGGAAATATCTCAGTAGTAAGTGTCTTATTAACAGAAAGCATCTGCAGAAAGAAGGAACAATGAGTTCTGGCCCAAATCCACAGCTGTAGACACCAGCTGTGACAGTCCCATTGTTCCAACTTTGCCCTTACTACACTATTGCAGGGATAGTTTTAAAGAAGACAGACAGAAGAGCCCATAGGGAGTGTGGCTTAGAAACAACCTGCTGCAGTTATTGGGTCTGTGAAGGACTTCAGCAGGCCTGATCTAACGGCTTAGCAGCCAAGGGGATAACTTGGCACTTGGCACTCAGGCCTTCACAGGCTAGCCAGGGAATGCTATAAAATCTGGGGATCTGGCAAATGAAGATACATTTAATAGTAGATGTGAAGTGTGTGTCTTCTAGTCACATAAGGTATACAAAACCTCTGGCCAGACTCTAAACTTCTCTTTGGAGACCATTTCTGTTCTCGTTCTGTAACTTCGGATCTTTCATACTTAAGCTTGATTTTAGATATTGTGGAGTGTTCAAAGGCTTTTGGAATGGATCTTGTATGGGCACTTCCAAAATAACTGTCTGCTCCTCAGGTAGTCCATGACTGCTGTGGACTTGTCCTCTAGGTGGTTCTTCCCAGTCCTGTTCTTCTTTGGAACAAATATTCCTAATTTCTCCTGGATGGTTGGCTTTGTGGAGATTTAAAGGGCAATTTCTCTCTCTTTCTCTCCAGCTCTCACAAAGTATTACAATAAGGAACTACAGTGACAGACAATTCTTAAAGGTATGGTTTAGAAGTGATTCATCTGTGAAACACAGTATAGCATATTTTATTGTATTTTAGGTAGTAAAAGCTGCACATTCTAGCCCAGCTCTGTCATACTGCATGGTAAATTATGCTTACAGGAATCCCAGCCACCTAGCTGAACATAAGTACCCTCTATACAAGAGGTAATGCAGCAGATTTGTACTTAGACATGTATTTGTAAAATATTTAAGCTGCATGAAAAGGGCATCCGTAGGAAGATATGATTGCAGGATCACATAAGTGCAGCACAGTGCYGTCATATTTTAAGGTTAAACAGCAATCATTAGGCACTGTTGGCCTAACATTGCATACACTGGGGAAGTGGAGCCCTTTCAAAGGCTACATGGGCTGTGGGGCAGGAGAAAGTGGGGAACAGCTTGCATTTTGCATTGACTCCTCCAGCCCACCATCCGCAATGTGGCCCCAGCTTGAAGGATGGTCTGTTTGCTGCTTCTGGGACCCTCTTATATCGTCTCCTTATGGCAAGAGAAAAGAGCTATGGGAAATTGCCTTCTTGTTGTTCTGCTTTATGCCTGCTACATCTAGGCAGAAAAGCACAGATGATTGTGAGATGCTCTTCTCAACTTTATAGCAGTAACGTGTCATTCCAAGGCTGCAAGTACTTTCCAAATGCACACAGCAATTTCACAAGCTCTCCAACATATCTGGGCAATGCCTTGTAGCCTCTTGGCACAAAGCAGCGCAATCTGCTAGTGCAACAGCTTTCAGGAAAGCAGAAAACTGTGGTATTGCTCCTTRCTGCAGAGTGGCTATATTAGACCTGCAAAAAACAACACACATCTCCACACAGTGATCACAAAGCTCTACTGAACTTTAAGCAAGCCGAACCTGAACCTTATATAGGCTTGAGTCCTACTTATTTGCACAGTGCTAGCAATTTTCCAGGCTGAAGAGAAAGGAGGAGATGTTCAGGTACTACAGTAAGAAGTAAAGTATTGGAAGATCTGCAAACGCATAGCCCTAAACTGCACACAATCTAAATAAGCTCCAATTCATTGAAGCATTTTAGCAGTCTCTTCCATTGGCTTCACTGAGTTTTAAACGTACGTTTAAAGTTAAGTGCATTTTTGAGATTGCTGAATCATACAGCAAATAAAATATGCAGAGCTGGTCTTTAGTATAACTTGCTGATTCATGTGAAAACTACACATTTCCCGCATAGTCTACTTTGAGTTAATTAACGGGCATTAAGGACTCACATTTTTCTAGTGAAGAAGGGCCCCAAGGGATTGCAGCAATTTATGTTCATACCCTGAACGATATCATTGCAATTTTCCCATGGAGACAAAGCCCCAAGCACTCTCTCTGTGCTAGCCAAGCACTTACATTTGATGGATGGGTTCTAGCTGCCTCTGGCACCCCATAGGTCGGGAGGGAGGACCTGGCCTTTGACCCATTCCTTTCATTCCCTCTGGCTGGAAGTGTGCCCACCACATCACCAATTTGGGGGGGAACAAGGGGTGTCTGCACTCAGGGGAAGCAGGGGGGGTAGCAGAGGGTCTGCCTTCTTGAACATAAGGTCCCAACATTGTACACAATCACACCATCCCCCATTGCTGTCATCACAACCTTCTTCCCTAGCTTGACAAAAGAAGGCTACAATCTGCATCTGCAGAGCACGCCGGCCACAGGAAACCCTTGCTATTAATTTATTTCAGTAGCAGAGCCAAATGAATTGGAGCAGTTGGGTGTGACAGAGGGAGAGAGGCCAAGTGCCATTGGAGCGAGGGACTGCCAACACGCTACGGCAAAGCGTTCCAGTGCCTCATTAAGGTGGGACTGTCCTAATGCAGCCCCTGCCAAGGGAAGGACAGGAGTATTCCTTAAGGTAGAAGGGGGGAAATAAAGACATAAATTCCCAAGGTGCCAGGGAGCACAGCTGGAGCTGACAGTTGCAATGCAATTTTCTTGATTGCCACTTCGGAGTCTGGCTTTGTTTGCTTGGCAGACAAGGTTTTAAAGAAATGAACCTTGGCAGCTGTAAGCTGAACAGCTCAGTGCTTTCAAGAAAGCCAGAGGGAGCACCAGGCTGGAGAGACCTCCTTGGTCAGCAGGTCTGATCCCATGCAGTCACCCTTTCATAATTTATCAAGCTCCATCTTAAAACTATGTAGGTTGGCTGAGGTTTTTTTTCTCCTTGTTTTTTTACCCCCCACCATTGCTATTTCGGGTCTGTTCCAGAAGCTAACTCTGCTGGTGAGAAACTGTTTAATTTCCATTCTGATTCGATTCATTCTTATGTCAACATTGCCTGGTAGTTGTTTCCCTCCTTTCTATTTATCCTCATAAAAATCATCCCTCAGCCTCATTCCAGCCCTGTGTGGTCCTCCTTCAGGTGGAAAAGCAGGAGAAGGGGAGGGGATTATTATGGGCAATAAAACTGGCAGTGTGGTGAGAAGGACGTGAGGAGCAAGCCCAGCAAGGACAAATGCTTGGAGTAGTTGTGGCAGGCAGGGCTGGGTGAGAGGGTTGTCTGAGGGAAAGGGGTCGGCCCTCTGGGGACTCCAGCTGCCCCTGCCGGGTGAAGCTACCTCATGCTTGACCTCTAGCCAACCTTTTTGGCAAGAGGGCTGAGGATGCCCTATGTCTCTGTGGCAAGTATAAGGAGCAGTAGAACAAGGTTGGTAAGAAGGGGGATTACTAAAAGATATTTTTTGGGGGGAGAAATGAGTGAGGCAAAAAATTATGCTGACCAGCTGTCAAGTATTTGGCCTTGCGGGTGCCACTTTTCAGCCTCCTTTTCCCCATCTGTGAAAAACAGGATAATAATAGTCACTCGCCTCTCCCCAGGGTATTGTGAGGGTCGGTCAGTTAACGTCTTTAGAGGGTATAGGCCATTTAAAGCATTAAAGAAATGTTAAGTATCATTATTATTAATCTTCCTGTGCCTCGGTTCCCCATTTGTAAACTCCCACCTAGTACATGTTGACTTTCAGCTCCTCAGAGCAGAAGAGGCTCCTGTTTCCGCACGGAGCCCTGCCCAAGGAGGCCTTGGCTGCAGATGTGCCCTCCCGCCACTGCTGCTCGTAAGCTGAGCCTGCTTGGGAAAGACCCAGGGAAGTACTGAGAATGCAAAGTTTTGCTGTTTGGGGGGTTTTAATCCTATTTATAAAGTGGATTTAACAGTATTGTTAATGTTGTGTGTTAATGTCACCATTGCGGAAGAAAACAAAGCTGTTGCTCATGTGCAGAGAGGGCAAAGCAGAAGTGGTGTCACGATGCTCATCCTCTGTTGCCCACCACTGTCTGCCCTGCCCTCCTTCGCTGCAAGCTTCCCCGCGGCTCGGGGCGGTCTGATGCCGGTGCTGCTGGGCAGGGGAGTTCCATGCTCCTCCGAGGTCATCGCTGCTGGGAGTCAGCGGGAGCGAGGCGGTGACACTGCCCTGAGACACAGGGCGAACACGCAGCCACCTCTTCCCCCGGCTTGGCTGACCAGCTGGGTACAAATGTGCCACCGTGCATGCATCCCTTTGAGGACCAGAAGCTGGTTTCCCCCCCACCCTGGTCATGGGGCCTCCCATGTCACACTCCTTGAGAAGTCTGATTCTTCCTTTTTAGGAGATTTATGCTTTCTGGTGTCAAGTTTATAGCCTTTACCCATTTGCTTTAAGCCCATTCACAGTGTAACTGTTGACATCTGAATTGATTTCCAAGGCAGAGCTGCAAGTGGTCTTGTAAACAGTTGTCGACAACAACAGTTGTAATTAAAGAGTAGAGAGCGCAAACACAAACCACAATAGCAGACTGTAGGAGTTACACTGCTGTATCAGCTTTAATGTGGAGAAGCCCTTAGGGCCATATCACTGCTTACCAGGGCTTGTTGTTGGTTTTCCCTCCCCCTCCCCCCATTCTGAAAGGGACAAAAAAATTAGCTAGCAAACCTTCTCCTTAGGGAAAGCCAAGGAGCTGACAGTGTGAAAAATGCCACGTGCCTGTTTGATCATGCCCTGTAGTGCTCCTCTGCAGCAGAGAGACGGGGACAGAACTGACTCATCTCCCTCCTGCCAAAGGACCCCCAAGAGTAGGGAATGTCCATGTGGACCCTGAGCAGCAGACGTCTCGCTGGGGTGGGAGGGGGAAGGAGCTGAAGGAGGTCAAGACATGAAGGGAGTGCACTAGGAATGGACCTCCTGGCCCCAAAAGTCTAGATGTCATTGCAGTAGGGACTACCTATACTTTTAACTGGTTACATGAAAATAACATGCGTATTAAAATAACACACGTCTATCAGTTTATTTTGTTTCATGTGGATTATTTGACATTTTAGTGCACAATATTAAACTCACTCTAGAAAGGGTTTGCTGAAATCTACCTGCAGCAAAAGTGAAGTAGATCTCAAAACAGCTGTTGAACCTCTGCCAGTTTCTTAGGACAGCCCACACCTTTCTGCTTGTCAGCTGGAACCACTGATCTCTTCACCTGTGTGGTCTCTCCTGCTGCAAGGTCTCCCAGAATGGGCATCCCTTGTCCATATAAAAGGTAGTTCTCAAACAGCAATGGTCTTTTCTGCATCCTAGTTCTGTGCTTGGGTCCTGGATGATGTTTCTTGGTGAGTGTGGACTCATGGGACCTTGTGTACAAACAAATACAGCCAGTGTAGCTGGGAGCACAGCCAAAGTGCTGTGGGAAAGAAAAGGTGTTTGAACAACATGGTAAGAGTGTGAAGGGTAATAATGGGATTTCTGGGGCTGTTTGGGAAGCAGGAATACTTCTGCACTAAAAGAAGGCCTTGGTATTTGCCATCCTCTCCTGAGCCTTGTTTTCTCTGGGAAGATGCAGCCACCTAAAAGGAAGCCATAGCTCACTCCAGTTAGGTTCTTCGGTCTGGACTGTGTGGATAGAGTTGTAAAGCATGCCACAACTTTGCTGTATAAATATAGTGTTGTAAGGCACAATTAAAGGTCTATATATTTGTTACTGGTCATGCTGTAGAGTTAATCCTGCTCCTCTTAGTCTCATTATCCCATTTAATGCCAAGACAGCTACTCAGCCCCTTTGTAGAAGAAGGGTTGGTCTGGCTGATCCATGCAGGCAGTGGAGTGCTTTGCAGGGTACTGTGGGGTGCTATGCATAGGGATGATGACTCTGTACCGCTGGGGCTGCTGTAGCCTCTCCATTTTCAAGGCTTTACACCTTGCTGCTGTGTGGCTGTGTGGCAGATTTCCACAAACTTTCCTTCTTGTTTCACCTCTAAATATGCAAACTCAAAACCACCATGTGCTGAGTCCTTCTCCACCCCTGCCTGGCCCTGGTGGTGGTTTCCTGTCCAGCTGCTTTGCTCCCTGCTGCAGTTTTTGGGCAAAATGGTGGGATTTTCTAGGTTAAGAAGAGAGAGTTAGCTGAAAGAGTACTTTCTTGAAGCAGCAGACATAGAAAAGAGCCAACATGAGACTCATTCTTCTATAATGGGGTTTCATTAGTGCTTCCTACTTCAAACCAGTTCAAAATGCAAAGCTGATTTGAAGACACTTTACAGGGATTTCCTTTCCTTTCTGTGACTGCTGAATCCTATTTATTTTTGCAGTGCTCTCCTATTGCCTATTCTCTCAAAACTTTCCAGCTGTTTTCTGATAGCTGGTTCAGGAAGAATGACTTGGAGGATTAAGGAAGAGGGTGTAATTTGATCTGCAGTATAATGGCAGGTCTTACCCTTTGGTTACATGTCCCATCCTTTGGGAGAGCTGAAATGAACCTCCTCCTTCAAGCAGCTGCAGCACCATGATTTTAGGTAGGGTGAAGACACTCATGAAACCACTGCTGAGGCAGTGGGTCAGGAGGATGAGAAATGCAAGGAAAAGAGAATAGATTTCATGAGACATAAGCCTCTTGCTGGCCAGAAAGCTCAGTAAAGCCATGGGTTTGTAGTGGGATGCTGACTTGTGTGTCTATTTTGTGCTGCTGTAAGGAGGTGTAACTACACTTATGCACTTTTTTGGGGACTCCTTGTAATGAATTTCTATTGTTGTTGTGTTTTTGTTGAAAATGTCCCCCTGAACTTTCTGGCTTGATTTCTGAGTTACTCAGAATAGCCTTCTGTTCAGCTTTTAAAGCTCTAGATAAGTAGGCTATATACTTTCTTCTTGGGTAGGGGGAGCAGCACAGAGGTATCTCGATCAGTCCCAGAATTAGAGGTTGTAGGGTTCTGTCTTGGCTGCAGAGCTAACAGTGCCCTCATCCCTGCTTTTGGTGTATTCTGTTTCAGATCACATGTTTCTGTCTCTTCTTGGGGTGAAGTTTCCACTTGCGCATTTCTAAGTCATGCTGGGATTATACTGCCTTGTGGTGCAGCTCTGCTCCCCTGCTCGTCCCAGGAGAGAGTAGGCATTGTCATTTACTACTTTGAAAGATGTCAACCAGCTATGTGCATAGTGATCACTACACTTCTTGAAATAAAGTATTTTTGACTTTGCAGTTTTTTCAAACAGTGAGGAAAAGTTTCTCTTTAAGTCTATCTACTTTGTCCAAAGTCTGACTGTTCTCTTGCAGTAAAATAAACCCTGTATTTGGTGGGCTCTGTGTGTCAGTTTAGTTCTCCGTGATTGTTCCTTGTTCTGCTAATCTAGCAAGGTTGTTTTTCTTGAGCTTGGCTTGTTTGTCAAGCGAAGCATCACACATTGCCTGTAGCCAGGATGAAGCTCCTGAAACCCAGTAGTTTGCAGGCTGCTTCTTCAAAGCTCAACTTACTTGTGATGAGTTATTCTGAAGCAATATTTTCTTTCCTGTTTATTTTTCCTGACAGATCTTCTGCTCTCTGTGCCCTATCACATTAAACCACTTATGCACACAGTAAGCAGACTGAGTTTGTCCTTATGACTTTACTGGAACCAGTTGCTTATTCCTATCATGATTCTGCCAGCAAGTTTTTCAGCAAAAGAAATGATAAACTACCCACTGCAGTTACTACACATCACTGCAGAGTTATAAGGGAAATCATATCCTCATCTTAAGTTAATGGTCTGATATGTGAATGCTGAAAGCTCTCTTTAAATTTCATCTTGTTCTGGATGCTGCAACATTTCACAAGGAGCAAGCCTGAAGCAGACCACATCCTTTTCAGAAGTTAGCCACTGATGCTGCAGTGGTACCTCTTCCCAAAATAGGTGATGAGGGTGGTGTTGCCACTGAACAGAAACACAGATCATACCCAGCAGGAGGAGAAAGGCAAATCTTGAAATCTAACCAAGTCATGTCTGAGACATTCCTTCATTCTATCTAGCACTGACTTACATGGGCTGCAAAGAAGCATTTCTTCCTTCCTCCGTGTTTGAAACATCCTCCAAACACCAATTTCACTTTATTTCCACAACACTAGAAATAATGGAAACACCAGGCTTCTTTCTTTGCAGTATTTATTTTTTCTAGACTGCCATATTCTCCTGTCTTTTCAATCTATTATCTCTCAATATTTGTAAGCAAAGAATTACTCACAGGGACTGAATTTTTTGTATTGAAGAGAGTCCCTATTACTCTACAGCATGGAAAGCAACTGGGAAAGCAATCTATGTAAATTACATGTACTCTTCTTGTTGAATCATGTTCCCGCCACTCACGGTAATGAGTCACTTGGCATAAAGTGGACGGTTATTATGAATGGAGAGAGCATATCAGTGCTCTGCTACTCAAGAATTATTTCCACTAGCTGAATCTCATTTAGGCCTGGAACCACAAGGGGTTAGATTGTGCTGTCAACTTCCCTGTGCTTAAGGGACTAAAGTTACTTGGATTTTCACTCACATAACCAGGAGAACCAGTCCCAGACTCTGTTAGCCTTCAACACTGAAGATGATGGTTTGCAGGTAGTTAACAAAGCTGTCTCATGCAGTTTTCAAATAGTGGCCAGAAGGTCCTTTACCTGCAGTAATACTGAGATAAACCAACAACTGAACTCGCTGAAGAGGAAAGCAGAAGCAAGACAGCCTACATGTAGTGACTGAGAAGTGGCTATTCAAGATGCAGCCATTTTGGGATGTCTAGCTTAGGGGATTGATTCCTGCAGAGTCAGTTGTCATCTAAAAACTGGTCCTTTTTGAATTTGGACACTGAAACAGAGAAACCTAAATCAAATTATCACTCTGGAATTTTTTGTTTTCATGTTTTTTCCCCTTTTTGTTTTATCATAATCAACCCAAAGACCAGAGGGTGAGGTCTGTTGCTTAGGTCAAAAGCATGGGTGACAGAAGACCTACTATTCCTGTTCGCAGATTCATAAGCTCTACAACAAAAGTAACTCCCATAGGCATGACATGTTACATCTCTCCCAATCTTACTTAGGTTTACACCGCTTTTTCTTCTCTAGAATACCTAATTCTTATGATTGTAATGGAAAAAGACAGCCGACACCAAAGTATTATGACACTACTGATTGATAGCAGAATGACATGTTGCAATGTCACTTTCTTATGAGAATAACTATCCTGTATTACAAGGGTAGTGAATTGAAACACATCCTTTAGAAAGATGCCTAATCTGATTTTTAAAGCTCCAAGTGATGGCGAGGCCCTAACTTGTAAAATAAGGTCTTTAATTGCCCTTACTGCTAGAATAGTGCATCTTCTTCTTCTTCTTCTTCTTCTTTTTTTTTTTTTAATCTAATGGCATTGACTTGTTGTGTGACCTTGTACGTGAAGGAATGGATCAGTTTAAGGCTAAATTGATCCTGGAATTTAGGTAGTAATATACCTACTCTGGAGAGCCTCCAGGATTGTCTTAAATGGGTCAAACCTGGATGGTGGTTTGGACTTGGTTCTTTTTCTTTTTGCATGTACTTTGTGGCTATCACCTTGCATTATCAGTGGCCTAAGTTTTAGATTTTGTTAAGCAGGTGGCCTGGGCTCAGTCTGTGCCAATAATGGCAGGTAAGACATTTGATCTGGCTTGTGTGTTCTTTTTGCTTTGGCAGAATAGCAATATTGTTTCCTGACCTTTAGGAGGAGCAATAAGGATGAACCCCTGCATGCTTTTGGAGCTGTGATACTACGATACAAGTGATCCTGTAAATACCAAAGGGAATGAACACCATATTTATGTTTTCATCTAAGCTGTGCATTGCTTAACATGCCCTTAAAAAGCCTGATTGCCTCATTTTGCACCATTTTGCAACAAATCTCACTGCAAATTAGAAGAAATAGGTATAGTCTGAATGACAGCCCAGGTGAACTGTCAGATATCTGTCATCAGAGCAGCATTTAACTAATTAGTAGATAACCCATAATGCTATTAAGAGTATATTGAGACCAGTGAAAAATGTTCTGATGTCAATAGTAATCACATAAAGTAACAGTCATTAAAGTAGCTTGTTGAGTCTACATTCTGTTTTCAGAACATTACTTTACATGAGGGAGCCTATAAGCTTTGAAGAATCATCTCTCTACTCTAGAAAAATTACCTTTGTACCTTGATCTAAACAAACCCTGATCTCTCTGATGCCATTGAACTCACCTTGTTTGAAACCTAATCTGAGTACTTTATTCTACCTCTGCACTGGGAATTCACTCTGTCATTAGCATTTCAATCTATTTAATTCACTGAGGGTCGCTGAGCAATGTAACTGAATCCATGCTAAGCTACCACGGGCAATTTAGCTGTCAGATAGTCTCACCTTCTATTTTTAGTTACACTCAAATTGCTTGCTTAAGGGGGTGTACACTGAATTTCTGGATTAGCCTCCCCCGACCCCTCTATTGTATCACTGTCAGTCATCTTTTATTTAGAGTCATATTTACATTGTTCTACTATACTAATTACAGCTTGTCAAAAGTATGGACAGAATACTCGGACAGTTTATCTACTATGTCAGTAACTGGGATTAAGCCTTTGCATTTAGAGCTGCAAGCACTCTGTATCACTGTAGTGAAGAAAGTCTTGGCTAAAAGCAGACTTTTAGGTTGCACAGCCAAGACACCTAAAATCTTGAGACCTGATGGCTTGGGCTGCCCGGCGCTGGGATTGACATCTTCCAAATCTGCTGCAAAAGATGGAAACCATGCATGAGCTGATTCCCTTTGCCAAAGAAATGCTCAGCCAGAAGCCCAACAGGAAAATGGTCAAGCCGTCTATGCTGGGCAGCGTGCTGGCTTTCTTTGGTGTGGTTACTGGTCTGGTGGAGACGGTGTGCAGTCCTTTGTCAGGCTCACCTTTGTCTCTCTCTAGTGTACTCTGCAGTGCCAGATTCCTATGCTCGGGTAGGCCAGGAATAGCATTGGCAAGGTTCATACCTTTTAGAGGCAGGGGTTTAGCATAAGGCATGCAAACGTACCATTTCTTTTCTAAAGAGTTATTCCTAACAAGCCACTATGCTCTCTGGTTTCCCTTGTCTTTCACTCCTTTACTCTTGCACAGATTCCCCTGCATGTTATTTTTGTATTTATTTTCTCATGCTCCTTCACTCTCCCCAAGCTGTATGATCTTCTTAGCAGGCATATATGCTGTAGCATGGATTTTGTTTTCAGTGAGCTTATGGTTCTCCTTAGGTGTAATTCAGGGCAGGAAGCAATTCATTCTTGTTAATGAAGCTGTGTACACAGGCACACTCTGCCCTTGTTAGCTACAATCTGGTTGCCTGTTGAACCTGCTTTAGCCCTGTATTCAGATTGCCTTTTAGAGTAATTCAAAAATTAGGCAGAGAAGAGTAAAATATGAGTATATAGGCAGAAAGCAGGCTTTCTTGGGAGGAAAACAGAGGCTGGGTATTTATGTTCTCAAGTTCATTGGTAAATTAACTAAATTATATTATTTCACTGGTTACTTCTGTTGTACTTTGGAGATCGGATTTTGCAGCCTTTCACAGTAAATTTATGAAGGTGGTAGCACGTAACAGAATATTTGATTAGAAGATGTGAGAGACTGGGCTATTCCAGCTCTGTTGCTGATCTGCCCTGTGAGTCTGTCACTTCCTTCCTCTCACCTTCTTCAGCCTTCACCTACCAGCTCCTCATCCGGCTTGCAAGTTCTGGTGCTGTGGCCTGTGATGTGTGCTCAGTGCATGCAGCAGCGAAGTCCTGGGCTGAGCTGCGCCATCAGTGTGAGGCTGACAGGGGTTTACGTTCAGAGGTAACTGATGCAAGATCGCCCCACTTTTTTCTAGTTCCCATACTACCTGCCAGGGAATAAATATTTTCTTGTGCAAGTGCTATGCAAAGCTGAGTAAAGAACTGTGGCTATTCTAGGAGGATCATTGCTGGGGATGAAACTGGAAAATTAATCGGACCCTCAGTAATATCCAATTCAGGTTGCTGATGAATACATCCTGACTTTGGGTGCATACCTCCTGTTAATACTAATGGGAATGTCACACATGAATGCTGAAGAATATTGCCCATTATTTTTGGTCCCAGAGCTCTGAGCTGAGAGATTCCCTGAGAAAAATGGCCATTTGCTGTGTGTTACAGACTGCAATTCATTACCTACAGTGCATGGTGACTGTTATTTACCTTACAGAACGATAATGTGATAAGGATTCTATGTAAGCCACTTAATAGTCTGTCTACCTTAAAGAAAATATGTACCTGATCAGCCTCTGATTTATGCCACTTTTACTCTAGTGCAATTCTGTTGGTTTCAGTGGTGTTATCCATGATTTACACCAGTCTTACTTAGTTGGACTTCATGAGTTTATCTACTTTATATGACTCAAGTACGCAAGGAAATGTAGGTTAATAAAATATCTGTGCATCATGGCTGCAAGTTTTTTGTAGAACCATTAAGAGGGGTATTACAGAAACACATTCTACTCCTTTACAGTGCCTATATATTCTAGGGGGTTATATCTCATGTGTACAGAGATGTAACTTAATGGTATCCTACTCAATGTGCTGCCCTCTGGGCATGGTGGAGTGTTGGAGCTAGGCAGCAGGTATGTCAAACACATAGGATAAGAATAAGGATTTGACTGCAGTAATTAGGGCAGATTAAGCTCCTTGTCTAAAAACATGAACTTCACACAGATTTTTATGTCCCTTCACTCTAAACACAACTGCTCCTTATCTCAATTGTCTTGCTGCATCAGCACGTATCTTCTAGYTTTGGGGTAGGAAAGCAATCCCTTTATGATGTTTATATTGCAGTAACACCCAGGACACACAGATGCAGGACTCCTTGTGCTAAAGAAAGTACAAACAGAGCGGGAAGCTGTTCTCTGCTCCAAAGATCCTGTGCTCCCGTTAATAAGGGCTTCTCTGACTGCTGTGGCAGCCTTTCGTCAGCTGGCCTCTCTGCAAGGAAAGTGACCCTCTGGAGTGGGAGGGTCAGTCTCCGGTCTGGTAAAGATGTTGGAGAGATGTCTGTTACTTCCAGTACATTTCAGGTCAGCTCATCTTCTCTGCTATAGGTGGTTGCTGTTGGTCAGCCTTGATACCCGAGACCACTCTGTAGTTGATCGTTGCTTCCTTCATTGTCTTTCCTTATGAACTTTGTTTGCTGTTCTGTGAAGCTCTCAAGCACATTTTCATTTAATGAATGTGAATGAAAGGTATATTTAGGTGTCAGGTGTTAAAATAGAGGCATAGTTGCTGGGTGAAGGCTTCAGGGAGAAAGGGCCTCCACTTCAGTCTGCACTGCAAGGACAGCATGACACATACTTATGTGCAAAGATGTGCATCTTAGAGATGTAATGCCAGTCTAATTTTGATAGGCTTGTGGGTAGCCTTTGCCTGGCAGTGTGGTGGTAAATGGAGATACTTTTATGTTCTGTTATAGTATTTCACCAACTGCATTGGCTCTTTTCATAAAATAAAATACAGCTGCTAAGTTCTTAAAATGGAAAGTGCATTTTTCTTTGCACGGTAAAGCAGTAAGTTGAAGGCTTGCTTGCTCTGCCTGTACTTAGCTGTTATTTATGCCCTTGCTCTTGTAAGGGGTCTGCTTGCCCTTGATGCATGTGCATAAGTCCCATTAATGTTAATAGGAGCTGAATGCAAGCATTAGCTGATGAAGAATTCACTAAACGCTGCCTTCAGCTCCAAAGCCAAGATTTGGTCTCTGCCTCTGCAGCTAATCAGCTTCTCACAGCTTGGAACGGTTCCCCCTCCTCTCCAGGCAGGCGGCAGCCAAACAAGGCTTTTGTCAGCACTGGGTCACTACAGTCATCCTCAGATTATGCAGGCTGAGGGCTGTGCGTGGGGACAGCTGTGGGGCGGTATCAGGGTTCCTCAGAAAGGCATGGGCTGCACAAGAACAGGAAAGAGATTTATCGGCAAAGGATGTTTTCTGCTCAGCTGACATTGTAATGAGCTCAAGCCCCTGGGTGGAGAAAAAGGGGGTGACAGGAGGAGATGAGGGGAGGGGAACAACTTGTTTCAGGCAACAAATCAGTTGCTAACTCTGATCCAAAGCCATTTGCATAGACGATGTTGGCCTGGGGTGGGTTGGAAATATAAGGCATTCTGTAGTCAGCTGCCCAAGGGAATGCTAATTAGCTGGCAGGCAATTAATAATTAATCAGACTTTTGTTCATTGTGAAGACAGTGTTTTCTTTGGCAGCTTTATAACGTTCTGAGTTTGCCCTGCTTTTCCTTCGCAGGCTGATATCATCACGCTGGAACTAGATTTTGCAGYGACATGCTTCTCTTTCTCTTTGGCATCCAGCTGGCCCTGTCCACATGTGTAGCCCAGGCCGTGACCTTAGCACTTGGCTGGGCTATGACGGCCTGTTTAACAGGCATAGGCAGCAAAAACTAAGGGAGTTGCTGGTGTGCTATTTTTAACCATCTGGACAGTTAAATGATTCACACAGGCGCATAGTGTTCTGGCTGGTGCCTTAGATTTGAAAGGGGAGAAGAGCATTGGATTGCCCCAACTAGACCTGCTTAACCTTATCAAGCAACCGATTCCCAGATGCTTTAAAACAAAAAACAATCAACAAACCCAGGACTGAAATCTCAGACCCACTGATGTCAGTGGGACTCCTGGCTTTGACTGCAGTGGAACCTGGATCACATGAAGTTAGCTGCAAGGCATGAGCAGTTCAATACTTCCTTTCTTTTTGATGCTGCAAAACTCTTTCTCTCCATGACAATAAGACCCAGTTATAGTTTGAATAGGAATTCAGTTTGGGAATTGTCGAAACTTCTGCTGAAAACAGGAACAATTTCAAGAAAGCTCATTAGAAACAGGAAGCTGTGGGTATAGCTTCTCCCCCTGATTTTGGGCCTAAGAAAGAAATTGCACAGAAAAATAATACATTCCTTCCCCCTCCCTCCCCCAGCCCCAACCCTCTCCTATTTGCTATTCTGTAAATTGGTTCACAGCTTACTGAAAGGCCTTCCCTCTCATACAGGGATGTCTAGGAAAGCATACAGCCATGTTTTTCCTACCAATTAGACTTAATCTGGAGTACCAGGATCACTGCTTTTGGAGAAGGAGAGTGTGGCAATGGTTTGGCTCTGAAAGCTTCAGGAAGAACATTTGCACCTGAAGTTGTTCTGTAGAACAACACAACTGTCAGTGTATTATCGAAAGACAAGCAAAGAAACAGTGGTCACGTACTCTAAATTTGGGCAATTGGGTGCTTGCTAATTCTCACTCACTAAACAGGTGAAATTATTTACTTTCATTTATTAGAGATACATACATTTCCCTGAGCATTTTTTCACTCTCAATTAGAGCAAAAATGAGATTTACTGCCACTGAAGTTGATTTGAACATAAATTATCTATCCTGGTCTGCAGATGTCTTTTATTATATTAAAAATTTCACAGTATTAGTGTGGAACAGGAAGATGCTATCCTCATTTTACTGAAGGGGAAGTGCTGGAACAGTTTATAATAATTCACTTGTACCCAAAAAATCTTTGATCTGGGAACTGAATGAACTGAAGTTCTTGGACTTCTATAAATAAGCCCATTCTTGTATTCTCCTTGTCCTCCAAGTCTGGTAGGTTGCCTTCATCAATGGGCAATGCTTCATATTTCCAAGGGAGATGCAGCCTATTGTTTAATTTCAGGCAGATTTGATTTGGGGGGGATGAGTTTTTACAGATTAAGAAAATATACCACATTGTGTAGGCAAAAGAGACCCTACTAAACTCTTGTCCATTAAACAAAAGGCATGAACTCAGTCTTTTAGACATGAGAGAATCCACAGAGGAGCTCAACTTTGAAAGACAAATGCACAGTAAACCAGGTTTCACTGATTCTGCTGTTAATAGGACTGCTTGTTTCCTTTGATTCCTAGTGTTAGCTCAGCTGTGTTTTGGGACTGAACAAGATCTTTCCACTAGTTCAATTTCAAACACATGGTAAATGACTCTGTGCCTGAAGCACCCAAGATTCCCGGGTGGTCCCTGAGCAAAGACCAAGAGTGCTTTACTTCTGAGATCAGGCGAGACTGGGCTCGCTTGTTCTGGCACGGTTACAGCCCGCCATATCATCACAGAGATAATGCGAAGAGGAGGGAGTTACGATTCCCTTGTGCGTTCCAGGAGGTTTGAGGTTCTCATTATGTCTCCACGTCCAAAATCATGACAATATTTGTTAATGGAGGCATGTGAAGTCTCGTTAAAAGAATGCAGCTTGTGAAGATCTTTGGTGGCTTTAATGAATCATCTGTGGCCTCGATGACTCAGCCAAATCAGGCTCACATCCAGCAGCTGGTCAAAGGAGGCCTGCCGAAAGACATAAGCTTTGGCTGCTGTATAGATATCATGTGTTAAGAGCGTAGCATTTTTAAAAGGCCAGATCTAACTGATGTAAGGTCTGCATACTTCTGAAAGACCATTAGTGGAACACCAGTGAAGAAAATGAATTTGGCATTAGAGGTATAATGTTCTAGCCAAAAGTCTAGCCAAGTGGGTGGGAAGGTTGTATGTCCAGTGTTCACATTTGAAAATGGGAGTTAAGTACACTTGAAAAACATGACCCTGTGTTTACCAAATTCTAATTCTTTTCCTACAACTGCATGATATCTCTCTTTCCTTCCTTGCAATCTACAAGAAGACCTTCCTGYGGGAGGCAAATGTCCTGCCTGTCTGCAAGTGCGTGCAGAATAGCATGCTGTTCTCTGTACAGTACAGAAGTTCAGTTTTCACATAATACAGAATTGGGATATCTTATCTAATACTGCTGGCAGACTCTCCTGAGAGTCTGCATGGGAAAATTCACCTGCATAGTTATTTCATTTAAATCACTGGAGCAACACTGGTAAAACTCTCCTGTGCAGAACCTCATTCAGGACTAAAGTCCTTGAGTAATTATTCTGTAATAAAGTCACTTAAATTTTAGAATACAGTGTCCATGTGGAAAAGTTATGCAGGCATAGCTATAACAGCATAATTATTTTGTTATAGCTATGCCAGTCAATTTCTCAAGGCCTCAGTCACATGGGAAACTTGAAATGATGTGTTTTTTACAGTCTCCAGCAATTCTTTATTTTTTAATGTCCATTAGTGCTTGATGAATGCTGAACGATGGTGGAAATTCTACAGGACAAAGACAGCTCTCACAATTTCCTTGTGGTTATCAAAGGAATTTGGATCTATTCTGTTAAAGCTAAAATGTAATGAATTACTGGTGATTGGGGGTTTATAGCTCGATTCATTGAGAAGTATGAAGCAATTGTTTACTAAATTCAATTCAAATAGCTGAAATGTAGAAATTTATAGAGAAGGTCCTTATATATTTATGTGTTAAGAATTCTTAAGATTTTAAAAGAGTAAATACTAAGAATGGATTAGGATACAAAATTTATTTCTTCCCGCTCAGTATTGGACTAAGCCTATCAATTTTGCGGGTGTCTGAAAAAGTCTAGTTTCTTTGTAAATTGTTGCAAGATATATGCATTATGGTTAATTATTAACTGCAGTGGAAACAGTGCTTTGGGATAAAACTGCACCTGTCAAAGTACAATTGCATGTATGAGATTTCTGCAGAGATATGCCTGAGCTAGCTTGAGATAAAAGCATAGTAGGAACTCAGCGACTGGATCCTCTCAGAGCTTTCTGGTGAAATGCTAGATGCAGCAAACAGGTGCCAACTGAATTTGTCACAGTCATATTTGAATCTAAATTGAAGAGTTAGTGGAACAGCGAAGGCCAAAAGTTTTTGTGCACATGAATACATTGTGTGGTTCCTGCATGACAGTCGCACCACACAGCAAGCTTCTTGGGGATCTAAGGCTCATGCACAAGGAAGAAGACCTGATATGTGCTTAATCAAAAGTATGACTCAAAAAGAAACTTGTCTAGAGTTGTCAGTCTGTCTTGCAGCAAAATGTGATCTAATGACACATATAAGTTCTCCCTTCTTAGAAAAGGAAAATGTGCTTGGGTTCGAGGTAGAGGACTCCAACACACATGTCCAAATGGATGTACCAGCTGGGATGTACACATGAACAAGAAAGAGTGTGGTCTGTAGGGCTTGTATATTGTATGGGCCCATATACTGTACACACCCCTGGGTAAATGGATGGCTTGCTGGTTCCATCATTGTCTCCCTAGGCACAGCCCACTGGGTCACAAGGATGCTTGTTTGTCAACCTCTTCCAGCATCACCACATCTGAAGGAAAGCTGCTGTCTTAGCTCTAGCCTTTCTTGCAGCCATGTATGCCCTACTAGCTCAGGCAGGATAAAACTAATTAGTTTTGATTTCAGTTTTTCTTCACATGCTCACCTCTTTTGCAGTTTCTCTGAATTTGAGTTATACTCACATGGCTGGAGGGGAAGGCCTGTGTTACAATGTATGTGCACAAGGATAAGAAAAGGATATCCATTTCCCAGGCTGTGATGCAAAAGCTTAATCATGTTTTAGAATAACTGGAATTATAAACTGATGGGGCATTTAAAATGTTATCTAGTTCCAAACATCAAATGTTCCAATTCTGCCTTAAGGGGACATTAGCTGATTGTTAAATCACAATGATATTCCTATCACTTTATTTTAATAAACAGTTTTCATAAATGTTAACATTTTAATGGATGATTACATTCATATTTAGCTAGCAGATGCATTCATTTTGATTGATGTTATTTCCATGAGTATCAAAGGAATTAAATAATGATTTGTCACTTTTGGTAAAGAGCTGCTCAAATATCTTTTAAATAAACAACTTTATTTGTGGTATTTGATCAAATGGCGACGCAGCACTGCGGCGCGCCATGGGTGTAGCAGCCAGAATCTGAGATTCAGGGCAGCTGTGGGTGGTATCTGGGATTGAGCTATGGTTTTCCACCTCGCTGCAGCCCGTGCAGCAGGCAGTCAGGCCCATCAACTTGTCAACAGCAAAAGGGAGCGGCCCTACACCCCACAACCCCCAGCATCCGGGGAACGGCCTGGAGCGAGGGGAACCTCCTCTTCRCCGTTCACTGCATTTCATGCTGTCTTCACCCTGACTTTGTGTCGTATAGTGAAGGGGCTAGCCAAGGCGGGAAGGGGAGATGGTGAATTAACGTGGGAGCCTGGGAGCATCACGACTAGTTTTGGTAACCCCAGTGAGTGAGGGGCAGAGGGGATGCTCGCACTGGGGTGGGCTTGCTGACACACACAGGTTTAATCCACTCAGTGCAGTGCTCTGTCCCCCTCTTGTGGTAAGCGAGCCAGAGACGGAGGGCTGAGGCCGCTGCGAGCAAGCATGGTGGGGGTGCTGCTATAAGTACCAAGCAGGGCAGGGTTTGCTGTTGGCACCAGGCAGGGCTGGACTCCCGGCTCGAGCGCCGAGGCGTTACGTGCTGGCCTGCAGGCTGGAGGTGCCTCTCCGGAGCTGCGGGCCCTTGCAACTGCAGCGCTCCTCTTGTCCCTCCTGTTCCCCGGGGCTTTCCTGCAGGCAGGATTTGGTGTCTTTGCCCAGGTTCTTGCCCTCCCTGCCTCGGGCGATGCGCGCAGCACATTCCTCAGCATGACACCCTGTGCAAGACCAGCCCGGGAGCTGCTCTGTGCCAAGCGACCCCGTCATGCACGTGAAACAATCGGACGCTGGGCCTCACTGTAAAATACCCCCGCTCCCTGCCTCCAAACTGCAGGCCTGGCATTTAACCCCCCATCAGCCGATTGCTAGTTTCCTACTATTTATTAGTACTAGTTAAGCGAAAGAGGATGCTTAAGAGAAAATTTAAAATGCCTTTGCCTCTAGAAACCAGTTTTGATAGTCTCACTGCCTGCATAGGCTGTGGGGCTAAGGCCTGGCAATGTGAACCTGTGAAAGTTTACCTTCCTGGCATACACGTGTACACCTGCCCACATGTGGGGAAACAYTGAAAAAATCAGAGTTAAGGTTTTGCTTTGCTTTTAAGTATGGCTGCCTGGGGGCTTCGCAAGGATGCCAGAGAGGCGCTTGGGGAGGCGAGGTGCTGAGGGGGCTTTGAGGGAGTGCGAGGTGCAGGAGCTGGCACTTCAGCTGCTGGGGGGCGCACAGGAAGCTTTTCCCGGCACTTGTGGGCCCCGCCCCAACGGCTCCAACGGCCCTAACGGCCCCGCCCCAACGGCTCCAACGGCCGCCACCCCGCCGGCCCTTTAAGAGGGGCAGGCGGCGGCGGCAGTGCCCGCTAGGAGAACATGGCTGCCGCGGCGGCCTGCTCGTGGCTGCGGAGCCGCTTCGAGAGGCGGGAGCTGCCTGTGGGCTGCAGACGTGCGAGGCCCGGTGCGAGGTACGCCGGGGAGGCGGGCGGCTCGGTTCCCTGCCTCCGGGGGGAAGGGCAAGCGGCGGCTCCTCGCGGGCTGGGGCGGCGGGAGCCCTCGTTCCGCCTCGCGGGCCCCTCGTGCACCGCCGCCCGGGGCGCGGGCTGCGGCGGAAGGCGGCCCTGGGCCGCTCGAGCTGGGACCCCCGGGCAGGGGCGGCGCTCCGCGGGCAGCCGTGGCCGATAGCCTGGTGTGAGGCGCTGGGGAGGCGCCGAGAACCTCTTTTCCGAGGGCTGTCCTCGGCCTCTAGTGGAATGGCTTTTGGGCAGCCCACCAGGAGGATCTCTTGGGGTTTTATCCTGCGGTAATTTTTGTGGCTTGACTGCTTTCAGAGGCATGAGAGGAATCTTCGATGCCTTAAAGGCTTTTTGGACCTAGGTCGCTCTTCTCTGCCACAGRGTGGAAAAGAGAGGCTGTATCTTTAAAAGTTGTAATTAAGCAAGTGTTTTTCTTCTGCTTTCCAGAAGTAGTTATTAGGTTTGATGGATCAGTTATTTGATCCAGCATGACAGATAGATGCAGTGTTTTTGTCTATGACTAAACCTACAGAGGTTGCATAAATAACTCCATAGTAAATGTTCTGTTTTCATTGTAAACTTGTATATATGTAGGTGTATACATGCACATTTTTTGAATGTACTGAAAATCTTCCTGAGGATCCTCTGCCGCATACTGCTTTGAAAATCCTTCTCCTTTTTACATCTGTACCACATTGTCTTCTCTGCAGTGCTCTAAATAACTAATATGTGAATTTAGCCTAACTCCTGTGGTCTGTGAGCAGCCTAAGGCTTTCTGAAAGCCAGCTCCAAAGACTGAGGTGGCTCCAGGCTGTTGTCTGCAGAGCTTGGCCTCCTGGTCTGTGTGAGCGTCTGTTCTGGGTGGCAGTGCTTGGTGTCCTGGCCGGCTGGGGTTGGAGGGTGTCAGCTGTGGCTTATTTCTCTCCTTGACTGACAAAGGCTGATAACTGGTATCCATTTTACTGGTGCAGATAACTTTTGTTATTTGCAACATGTATTTTTGTTATTTTATGTTGTACTAATGAAGCTTGCCTGAGGCAAGTACATTCAAATATTGTGTTTAAATATGTAAATTTGAAGGTGTGGCTCTACATGTGCCACATGTACAGGCAGTTATTTGAGAAGCAATAGTTACAACCTCCCTGGTTAGCAGTACGGTCTAAGCAGTAGCAGGTTGCTTGCTAGGGGGCCTCTTACTTACCTGCAGACCTGTTAATCTTAGATTTGTAAGCAGTTGGTTCCTGTCATGCATTTATCTGCTGTTATACTTGTATTTTACTCTTTTCTGGGAGCAGACTGTGGCTTTTTTACCATTTGGTGATGTTATGTGCTGTGGGCAGCAGTTCAGCCTGAGGTTATGCTGTATCTAGCACTAGGCCACACAGGAAGCTTCCTGGGTCAGCAAAAACGACCTGCTCTGTTGTTGTCTACTTTACTTGAGCAAGGTACCTGTTCAGACCCCTGCTAGAAGCAGCCTAACTTTTCATCTTTTCTGGAGTGCTCCTGGGAGAAACTCTTGTCATGAGATCGCTGCAGACCTCCAGAATCACTGAAGCGATTCTTTGTCTACTGGAGATCATGTCTAATGAGGGCAGGCTGGAATGTTTGGATTTGGAACTCCATCTCTGCAGGTGGACGAGTTTCTTAGGGAAACAAATATCCTTACTGACAGGTTACCAAGTCAGCCTCTAGAAGCAATGGTTAACATTGCCTTCTTTTGTAAGTAACCACCAAAGTTGCTTGGTGACAGAGTTGCATTTGACTTTGAACTTGTTTATCAAGAAATACCAGTTGAAATGAAAAAGGAGTTTCTGACTGTTTATAAAACAGTTTGCCTGTAAAACCAGTTCCTGTACAAGCAGCTTTTATGTAGATTCTTGTCATGTTGATGTCATAGGGCATCATTAAAGATCTTTACAAGAATCATTAACAAGTCTTGACTGCTCATTTTAAATGGCTGCATTTAGCCATGAGGAAAGATGGATTTTAACAGCTAATTGGGCTGTCAATATGGTGTGTGTGTGTGTGTGTTGTTTTTTTCCCCTTCCCCCCCCCCCCAAAAAGACTTTTTTCAGAAATGACCGATAACATTGGATGGGGGAGAAGAACTGTTCTGGGTAGGTGTCATGTTGACCAGCTAAGATTTCCAGTAGATTTGGATTATATAAATGGACTTTCCTGGATGGTGGACAAAGTAAAGAAAACTTTATATCCAAGATAGTGT
>NW_020447752.1:5525397-5570886 GCF_003343035.1 Apteryx rowi | reverse complement strand
AGCCAAAGGTACTGTAGCTGTAAAATACAATAGATAGCATGGAGAAGATAAAAAGGCCACAATCTACTCTGGACAAGAGCCTGGTAGAAAATCTGGCTGCATCTCTTTAGTGTACTTTTAAGACTAGCCTGTGCTATTTTGATCCCTGACTTTTGCTGTAAGAGGGAACATTATTAAATAAATCATGGCCTTTACTTCTGCCATGTAAAACTAGTTATGTTGTGTGTCTCCAGGGTGTCCGCATGGCAGATCTGTCTATGCCTTGAAGCCCTTTCTGATGGAAAGTTTTGTAAATGCCAACTATAGAACTTCAAACTGTTTCCCACGCACTTAAGGGGGATTAGGTAATGCATGTTGGTGCAGTGCTTCAATTGTGAAGAACAGCGTTGGTAGAATTAGCCTTGAACTGGAAAATCAATAGAGCAAGGATATTATTAGTTCCTGGCTCTACTGAAAGGTTTCATTGGTGCCTTGGGCAGTGTGTAGTCCTAAGTGAAGGTCAAAAGGGCCTTAGGCAGTATGCAAGCACTGCAGTTCTAGTCCTCAGGGGCTTAGCTTCTGTCTGGTCTTGGAGGTGCTGACCTGAAGTGGCATGTGGCTGTAAAGCTTTCTAAATGCATGTGCAAGCTCTTCGCAGCTGTCCAGAAATGTTCAGCTTTCACAAGGCTGAGCAGCTCTGTGCTCAGCCCAAACCTAAGGAAGCTAAAAAGTGAAACCCAGTGCCTGTATAAACAAAGACTTGCCCAGACCTATCAGTAATTGAAAGAAATGTGGCATGAAAAGCAGCTGACCAAAGCATTGTCTTCTGGGAATTGAATTTTGCACAGAGTGGATGGGAAATGGAAGGAGAGACATTACCTTCCTGCAGTGTAGTACTCCTTAACCAAAGGAGGGCTTTCAGAATCCAACTTCTAAGCCAGGAATCCCCCCCCCCCCCCCCCCCGGGCAGATCCAGAGTACTAGACCTCCTTGCCAGCTCATGATCCCTTCAAGAAGTATTCCTTGGTGCAGTCAGGATAACATTTTACTGAGTGTTGTGATATTCGGCAGCCTGAGCTCAGCTGCCCTGGAGTAGCTGTGCTTCCTTGAGCCTCTTGACTCTGTATCTCTCTCTCCCTTCCCTCCAGTGCGAGGTTGGTGATGCAGCTTGCTGAGAAGGGTCTCAGCAGTACAAGGAGGTGGAGCCAAGAAACAGAATTCCTTCTGTGAGTTTAGGGACTTTGATTCTGTTTTCACATAGCCTTTTTCATGACCCCACTAGGATCCAAATGTGACCCATCAACTCAACCTGGAATTTGGAACTCAGGAGGTAAAATGAACTTTCCAGATAGTGGCACACAGGTCTATGGGCTGTATAAGCTATATGTCACAGGGCAGAGCAGTGAGCAAAACTGCTGCTTGCACCAAGAATAAAAAAAGAAGCAACATACACCAGATTGTAAAGAGGAACTAATTCAGTTTTGCAAACCAGCTGTATGGGGCTGAACTAGCCAAGAGAAAGGAAAATTGGATACTTGGAAGGGTAGCAGTGGTTAAGGTACTAACAGCAACAGCAGTAGAAGCCATAAAACAAATATTAGAGATGTTTGCAGAAAAAGATCAGTGTGAAGCCTGCTTTCTTTGAAGCAGACTGGTCTAGCTGACTCATGCAAGGTCCTTTCCACCTCCTATCATCTGTGATTAACTTAAACTTTAGCTTCATAGTGTCTCTGCTGTTCTTGACATATTTCATACTGGGATCTCCTCAACTCCTGGTGGCCAGAGGTTGACTCAGATGAGAGCTGGCTTCCACTGAAATGTGCCTACTTTCTCAAGACTAGGTTTGTGCTTTTAACAGATGTCTAATTCTCTTTTCTCTCTAGGCCAAGGAGGTTAATTGGAGGAAAGTGACTGTACATCGGGCCCAAGAGCCTCCTACAGAGATACTTGGCACAAATAAATCAGCCTATTTTTGATGAATAACAAGGCCCCAAAGGCTCTAGTTCTTGCTGCCTGCACAAATTGCAGGTATAAATTTCACAGCTGATCACAGGGACTCCAGAATTCAATTAACTCTCTACTCATTTAMAAAAAAGTGCTGCCTGCCTATTTAATTATGAGTGTCACTGATACTACACATGCTGTTCAGGAAAACTCCAATTAATAAAGCATTGCATCATTAATATGAATGACAGCATGAAGCTTGTGACTCAGGAGTCTGTCTTGACCCTCTGCAATGACAGACTTGGGATTTATTGGAAAGTGGCATCCCTTTCCTCAGACTTGGGTGATGCTGGGGGAGTTTGGTGACTGTGTATGTACTTGCAGGCTGTACTGATTGCTCATTTTCAAGTGGCAGTTGGGGCGTAGTGTAATGCTGCTAACTGATTTGGATTGTCTGGTGCTCATGTAACCTCGGATTGTGGGATAGGGTGTGTGTGGAGAGACACAGAGCAGAAATCTAGAGATGAACCTGGTCAAGGCACATCGAGAAGAACAATGAGAAGAGCAGCAATATTCTTCTAGCGTTGCCTTTACCACATTAAAACACCTTTCACTGCCAGGAAGGGTGTTAACCAAAGCTGTACAAATAACCACATCTCTAAAGAATGTTTCATTTTCGAGTGTTCTTGATATTAAATTTAGCTCAGTTTCAAAGATCTATCAATAAACAGAAATGTTTCATTTTGACTTGCTCAGGTTGTCTCTTGTTTTAAGCTATAACTGATCTGACTTTTTCTCTGGCTCTACCTGTGCTTTGTTCTTCACTCTTGATTTAGCACCTTGTTGGCTGTGTTATTGGAGGTGGTCTCTGATTTTGTTGCTGCATCTTCCCACTTTAGGCATGTCTGTTCCAAATGGTTCTTACCACAACCTGAAGATCAGCATGGTAAACAAAAGGCATTTGGCCTTTCTCTGCAAACTTTGTCCCCCCTCCCCCCCTTAGTTGCTATGTGTAACCCACCAAGATCATAATCTAGCATTTTCTTTACTCTTTTTTTCAGGCTATGTCTAGTTTATGCCTCAGTGCTGAGTTTCCTGACTACTTTCTCTGCATGCTAATACATCGCCCCCCTCCCCCTCCAGCAGCTCTGTTCTGGACTACAGCGACCTTCTTTCCAGCAGTGGCAAAAAAAATCTTACTGCTCTAGCCAGGAGCAGATGCCACCCCAATCTAGATGTCATGGCTTCATCATTGCTCCAGCTCCATTCATCTCCCTGGGAATTCACACACAGCAGTGCATTCGGCAAATGTGTATTCCAGATGCAATTGTAAAAAGGTGCTGGTCGCTTTGGTTGCCTTACCTTTTTCCAGCCCGTTGTCATAAGCTGCTTGCCTTCTTGCCCTTTTCTACTTGCCACTGTTTCCTGTTGTCGGTCAGAGATGCAGCTTTCATTGCCAGTTTGCCACATTTCAGTGGAACACCATCACAGTTTGCTTTCAGACACTGGGAGAAGTTGTTCCATAAATCCCTGCAGGACCACCTCTCTTGTCCACAGTCTAATTGTAATACCAAAACCAGAAGAGAAGTTCTCCCACCCTCCGGTCTGGCTCTGTATTTCTGGTCCCTTCCTGGCAGCTACTTTGGTGCTAGAACAGGGAGTGAGTGTTTTGGCTGAGTTTATTTTTGCTCGGTGAATGGCTGCGCAAGCCCTAGAGCTTGTTTCAATGGATATGTAGCAAGGCCAGCACCTCTGACAGTAGTGAAAGTTTAGATTTAAGTCTATCTTTAAGCTGATGCAATCTGCAAGTAAGTGGCTGATATCCTAGGACTGCTCCTTTCATGCTGCCTACTTTCATTTTTTTTCTTTCTTTTCCTGTTGTCTCATCTTTAACTGAAATAACCTCTGTCCTGGGCCTGGAGCCACCTGTCTCTCATGTTTGTACAGCCTTAGGCTTAACAGGACTTTTATCTATGACATGGGGCCCCAGGGCAGTGCTAACGCAGCTGTTGGATTCAAACACTGATGTTTGCCCTACCTTCACTGCAGAATACAAGCTTGCATTGTAAATACGGCTGTCGCTTGACTGTGACCAAACTCCCCTGGGAGAGAGGTGAGAACTGTGCTAAGTGACTGTAACCCACTTGAATCAGCAGGGGATGGTGGCTGCTGTTGCAGCTATGCTGTTACATGTGGTTACATGGTGAATTCTAGCTCTCTTGCTCCAGTTGTGGAAGCTTTGGAGGCCACCATTTCCTATCTTTTTCAGGTAGGTCTCAGTAGCTGTAATGCAGCACTTGGCTTGAAAAAACTGGCTAAGACTCAACAGTCAAGGGGATAGGATACTTCTTACCAGAAGGCTGAGTTTCTCCTCCTTGTTTTCCTTTCCTGTCATGTGTCTTCACAATTCATTTGTTTCCTTACTGTTTTCTCATCTGCAAAATAAGAATAGCAGAGTAAACAACCTCAGTGTTAAATGGACTGAACTTTAAATTACCTTGAGCATAGTGTGTACAGCATTTGTCAATGATTTAGGAGAATTGAATTCAGGTCTTTGTTTTGGCAGAACTGAGACACGTAGGCTCTTCTGTATGAAGGTAACAGGACATTTCTGGTTTTGACAATTATAGTACCTGTCCAAACTGTTCTGCAAAAAGTTTTGATTGTTATTTTTTGTTGCAAAGTGTCATTTTATAAGTTGCCAGACTTCCTGACCTGCTGTAGCCAGGCATGTAGGTTTTTGCTTTTACTTGCCTTATAGGAGTAGATGGTTTGCTTCCTACAGAAAGGGCAGTACCTCAAACTGCAAGGCAAAAGCAGTGAACTTCCTGTTTGTTGTCTTCTGGCTACCTGTGGGAGTGAGGGATGAGTAAAAGTGGTGAGCCACTTCAGTCTGTGCCCCTGGAACAGCAATGACTTTGCCAGTAGAGCTATGCTGTTGTTTGTGCAGCCTTCCCACATCTGTCTTTCTGAAAACATCACTCATCTGCAGTGAAATTCCTTGTAATGCTGGAGGAAATGAGAATGTGAGACTGCACCACAATGGTATGCAGATAATGGGAGCTCCCCTGTGAAAGGCTGAAACACTGAGAATTCCTGCCTCCAGTTTTCCTGGCTTTGAAGTTAGGCTTTTACAAGCCAGCCTTGCTATGGTGCCAACTTAATCCTGATAGCTGATTTACTACTCTTAAAAGGCCCCTCCTTGCTTCTTTGCACTCCCCTCCTCTCTTCCTTCTCTGAAACAGCCACAATGCAATGGAAATGACACCCACACTGGCCAAACGTGTTGGGAGGGAGGAAGGTGAAGAGAAGGAAGATAAAGGGCTCTCAGTGCTGCTTCATAACTGTGTTTTACCCTGGTAAGTAGTGTGGGTGAATTCTTTGGCAGTAAATGCAGTTGGAGACAGTGTCATCCAGCGCTCAGGTTACTCCCAGGCTGGGATACCGAGTCCTTCCAGCTCCTTCTGGGTAAACCTGCAGTGCCTTGTCTCCAGCACGTGTTGGCTTCCAGGCAGCTTATTCACTTTGCAAGACACAGCTCTCTTGCCAGTGTAACTCATGGAGGAAAAACGCTCTGCATTTTCTTCTTTGTCCGATACGGTAAAAACTGTTCTTTGCTTTCTGTGTAATGAGCTTTGGCCTAAGGAAACTGAGGAGCTAACTTTCAATGCTCTTTGTCCCTTTTAGATGCCAGGAAGCTGCTGGTGCAGGGGCTCCCTGCTCACATTCTCAGGTTCATTATATTTTGGAATTAGATGGGTATTCTACACGAGAGTCTTCCCTTCTCCCTTTTATGTCCTTTGCGGACATCTACAACACTTCCAGGGAGGACAGGGAGCCCTTTAGGTGTTTCACATGTGTGAAATTGCTGTGTGCTCATTCTTTTTTTGCAACACCTGCTAGAAGGTGTGTGGGGCCTCTAGGGATTTGCAGCCCACTGTTTGAAAACCATTCTTTGACAGTGTGTGGGAACACATGACAGAGAGGTGAGGGCCAGTGAGACTTGTAGCATCCCAGATTTTATCAGTTTATGCTGCTATGAAACTATGTTCTAAGCAGTGAATAAAGTACTTCAGCTCTAATTTTAAGGAAGTGACAGTAACGTATACTAGCCAAAGATCAAGTCTTGCTCTTAAACAGGCTGGGATAAGGAGGGCATGTACTTCACACTCATAGATGCTTTTTCCTTTGGCTGAATTCCATTTACCACTCAGAGATAGTATAAATACCCATGCATACTTACAACTTCAGCTTTCTGTTGAGTGCTGTTGACCACATTTCACCAGAACAACTCCTAGATCACAACACTTAGAAATATAGCAGATAAATCTAGCATATTATAATACAGCTCTTGAACAAGACCCAGAGGCCTGGGATTCTGATTCAGTTTGGATTGGCAACAAATTCAGAGGCTTATCTGAACCTGGGGAATGGGAATCAAAAACATGTGAGCACTGGCTTTCCTGGGAGGCTTCTGAAACTTTTGCTTCTATGCTTAGCTCAATCTCAGGGTATTTGCTTTTGTTTCAGCACTGTGTTCCTATCCGAGCCTGAAATCAGAAGCATGAGACAGGCAAAAATAAGTGACTGAGAGTGTGGATTAAAGTCTGACCTTTGGGTTATCTCAGTATCAGAAGATTCAGGGTGTGTATATATTTCTTTTTACATGTCTGCTCATTCTAATCAGAATCAACATTTAGATGAAACAAAATTGACTTGAATACTTGCCCAAACTGTGAAGTTCTTAGATTTTGAGATTTGATGAAGTGTGGTTCAGTTCTCTTTAATGTTTCTGCAGCTCTGTGCTATCTAGTTGCAGCTGGGATCAATAGTGAAGGTGCCAAAATAAAGCTGGAGTGGCTGTTTTTGGGCTTTTCCAAGCCTGATGGAAAGAAAATAAGAAAGCGAGAGGGCCTGTTGTTAACTGGAGTGTTTTCTTACCTCATGGTGCAACAATCTGCCTTAAAGGAGTACAGCGGTCAAGACCAGTACAAAGAATTGTTTTCCTTCCAGCCCTCTTGGGAAGCTCTGTGAGGATAATCAGTGGGCTTTATTTGAAATATTCATCTCCGTCTTGGAGGCATTGGGCCCTTTGGATAAATTGCTGAGGAAAGCACACATTAAGAAGTTTTGTTTGTTTGTTTTTTCTGGTGAGAAACTGAAGTAGCCCAGTGATTTGATCTGCTTTTGAAAGAGGTCACTCTTTGTGGCTCCCAAAGGAAGGTTCTTGCTCTTAGAGATGTTGCTCAGGAGATACCTAAATAGTAATTATTGTCGTTTGAGAAATGTGTATTTCTGCACTGCTAGAATATTTGTCATGGCTTTTTAAGAAAACAGAATGCCTTAAAAGCCTCAAAAGAAAAGTACCATTTCTCTAAGTTAAATTATAATAGCATTCCCTTATTACATAGGAGGCTGATATTTTTAAAAGCCCAGAATTTAGGATTAAAAAGAACTTTCAGCTTTTTCATTGGCTTTCTCCTGGGCTGTAAGCAGACTGAATTTCCTGGCAGTGCCTTTAGCAGTGTTATCCAGAGTGCTGTGTTGGGAAGGTGGGTTTGTGTGTAGATTCTTTGCACTGAATCATTGAAACCCATCATAGAATTCTGTATTCTGCCAGTCTCTAGGGCTGCCTAAACAGTGCCTAAAGYTTGCAAATAAACTATCAGGCCCTTATCTTGAATGAACCTAACGTTTCTCCTTTGCAAAAATTGCATACTGTGGTGTCAGCTTTGCCAGAGAAGACAGAATCCGAAATTACTGTGTCTTGTGGGTGCTTCAAACCTTTTGTCATGAGCTGAAGCTGATATTCCTCATGCTTTAATTTTATGAGCAGCTAGGTGGAGGATGGGGTGATTCCACTGGAAAGGACTGGCAATGCAGCTAAATATGCAGACTTTACATCCTGCCATTTCCCCCCACAGAAGTTTGTGTTAGCCATTGTGCTGATATATAGGGAATGGAAGAATAGTTAGTATCTTGCTGCAGTTGCAGAGGTAGGAAGCTGGGTTTATGCTAAAGATTCTTTTTTTTTTTTTTTTTTTTTTTTTTTGCCGCCTAGCTGTAAAACAGCTCAGGCTTGGGACTTGGGGCAAGTAAGCATCTTAGGTTTGATATTACTGTTATACGCTGATTTAGAAACATGTGATGTTGAGCACAATGAGAGGTGGGAACCTCTTAATTTCTTCCAAACTCTTCTCTTTAGCAGACTTTTTCTTTTCTATTCAGAAAGGAATGTGAACTTTGTCATGTAGAACCAGAAATACAGATTCAACATTAAGCAGCCAGATTTTGCCAAATTCTTCAATTTCCTTGCTTCAGGTCCTGGACCTTGGCCTTTCTATAGCAGTCTCAGCTTGTATTATTTTGCTGGATTAATACTATGGATGATTTTTTGTGACCTAAGTTAGGTGCTCTGGTTCTCAAGTCTGTTGAGCCTTGCAATATGTTGGTTTGGTGCTCTTCTGTAATGTTGTTCTTCCCATACAATATCCCTTCATAGATAGGGACTAATTAAGGGGTTTATAAAGTTTTATTAAAATCTGTAAGCCCTTTGAAGACATATTTAACAAATTGCATGCACTGCTTAGCTTAATCAGGGCTGTTCATTTTTGTATCCTAAGACACTTATGTGAAGGAATATCTGGACACACAGGAGGTACAGCAAGTTGCTATAGCTCACTCAGCAGTGAAGTCTGGGCAAGACTACTGGTCTTCTGGGCAGGATGGTTATTTTTACAAGACATGGCGAAGTGAGTATCTGGCTGAGCTATGTGAAGATCTGGCCTGATTACACTAGTGGTGTTAGAAGCATGTTCTTGAAAGCAGAATTTGGCACTGCTTGCTACCACTGCACCACACTGGCTTCATGTACTCTCACTCTTGGCACTGAGTTTCTACTACTGGAAATAGGGTGGAATAATGTTGGGCAGCAAATCTTTTACAACCTAGTAAATTTAGGAGGTGGAAAAGTCTTCAAATGGCTGATTGAACTTGTCTGGAACAGTTATGAAATTCTGCTTGGAGCTAGAGCAAGGTAAATAGCTTAGGTGTCCCCTCTGCTCCCTCACTTGTATTTCTAGGGCAAAAAATTAGAATTTCTTCAGACTAAACAAAACTCTGACCTCTTGATTTAGCACCCCACCCCCCTTTTTTGTAAGCAACAATTTGTCTATGCAAACAGTAATTACAAAAGCTTTTGGAACTGCTGAAGTTGGGCTCTCCACCCTCATTCCCCAAATTCACTTGGTTCCATTTAGAAGAGTTTATTGGCAAAGATACTTCATGCTGTGAAGAATTTGTTTCTTAATAGAACATGGAGCAGAAGTGGAATTGTGCTAGTTGCATGTATTTTGCCTTCTCAGGATTAGCCCCGAGCAATTATCTGACTACGGCCTGTGCCAAAAAAACACAACAGAACAATTTTAGCAGTGCCAACGAAAACTCCAGAATGTGTTGCACTCAAGAGTGTAATTTTAGATTCTGTTTTCAAGTCGTATTTCTGTGACATCACTGACTTTAGGAAAAATAATACCCCAGGGCTTGCTTTGCAAACAGGATGGAGCTTTATGATTTGGCAGCTTTCTGTACACAGAAAGACAAATGTTCATCACTTAAAACCTCTGTATAACAACAGGCTTTGTTTCTATCAGAAGTTGAAAGTAATAAGAAAAAGTTGAAACTAATATGGAAAGGAAGGTGGTTAGGCACTTGTCTGCGCCCTTGGAGCAGGGATGCTTATATCACTTCTAGGAAAACCTGAGCTGTGTGAAGATTTGTTCTGGGAGCAAGAGCACTTCTGGCTAAATTTTGTGCGTAGAGATGGCCTGGGCAAGATTTGAGCTCTCAGAAATAGTTGTTTCTGCTTGTGCTTCCCTGTGGTCTCTGTTCAGCACACAGACATGTCTGAATCCCATGAGAGGATGGGAGGGCTCTGCTGCTCCCCTGAGCAGGTCCCCCGCTGCCTTCTTGAGCTCTGGCATTTCAGTGTGGCCTGTTTGATATCAGCTTGAGGGATTTAGATGTAGTGGTGACACCCCCAAGCATACTCAGCTCAGAGCTCTACTGTCAGGAGAAGTTTCTTAACTTCTTTCAGGAGTTCCCTGTTGATTGTAGGCCTGGCAGGGACTCGGAGAAGCTATCTGGTCCTTCCTCCCAGCCTGCATTTGGGTCATGTCCACTTGAATGATGCTTGTCAAATCAGTTCCTACAGATCTCCGTAGCTGAGATGCCACAGCCTCTCCTGTTCATAAACTTTCTTTCTGTTAGAGAGGTTTTTCTTCATTGTATTTCAAATTTCCCTTTCTGCAATTTTAAGCCTGTTGCTTCTTTGTTCTACACAGGCACTGCAGATGGAATAAGAACTCCTTTCCAGCCTACAGTAGGTCATTTTGCATTTTATCCTTACTAGACCTTCCCCTTCTACCCATCCCAGCCCTTTCCTGAGACTGAACAGTCTGTGTGCTTCTACTCCCCCCCCTTTTTTTTCCTTCTTTTTTGTAGGTGCCTATTTTAGAACTCTCCACAGTATCTGCACCAGGTGCTTTTGGGTAAATCGGAAGTGAATTAAAGGAAACATAATGTTTGTATAAGCCTTTTTAATTCTAGAAGGCTCAGTAGGCTGTATGGGTGCCTTCAGGGGTCTCAGATCCCACCTGGTTTCTTGGTTCGGGCAATTCTTGACACGGTCTCCTCTGGCTCCCCCATGATACTCCTTTCACCTGGTTCAGGTTTCGCTGATAGCACATCCTTTTATGTGCTTTTGAACTCCCCAGAGCATTTCCCTATGTGAATACTTTTTTTCCATAGGAAACCCCTTACTGAAGGGAAACAAGGTGTTTTCTTGCTCTAGTGTGAGCCATGCTGCAACCTTTCCTTTGCTCTGTGCCCCTCATCATGCACAAATGCAAAGCTGGTCACATAAGCCACAAGTGATTCAAAGTAGTTAGAAGAAGAGATGACACCAGCTCTGGCAGCTGGTTGATTCAGCATGCTCTGAGATGCTCAACAAGTTCATAAAAATCAGTTGAATTACACACAGACTTCTTTCAAAATCAGCTCCAGTGRCTTCAGTGGGGTTACTTCCAGTGTATAGCGGTGCATGTGGCGCAGTATGGCTTTTCTGTTGCTTAAGAGCAGTTCTGTTTGGCAAGCTCAAGCACAGCAAATATTATCTGAATGAGTAGGCTCATTGTTTGCAGGAGTGGTCAGACGTAGGCATCAGGTTGTCTCTGGGTGTGTGAACTAATAGTTCTGTTCCAGAAAAACATGTGAAGCTTGTGCTCATTTCCAAGGAAGTGAATAATTTGCTGTGAGCATGAACCCTGTCAGGGAGGGGCTATGTCTTCCCCTGAATGTGTGCAGTGTCCAAAAATCTTGGGCACTGTTGTAATATAAATAACAGATCCTCATAGTCTCATCAGCTTGTAGACTCCCTTGGGGAACTTTGCATTCTTCTGTAAATATGAGCTTTGTGGGAGAAGTCTGATGCTACATGAGTGTGTGAGTTTCCTTCCCAATTGGCATGAAAAGGCTATAAATCTGTGGAGATACAAGCCCTTCCCCCTCTCTGTTCTTACAAAATTAATGGGTGTTCAGTTAAGCTAAAACAAAGAGTGGTTTCCCTCGGGCAAAGTTGTCTTAAATTGGAGAAGGGAGGGAAAAAAGAAAGCATTTTAGCATACAAATAGAAAACCTTGTTTAAATCTGTGTGTAATAAAGCAGTAAGTGTCCAAGAAAAGAAATTGTATCTTTTGCTCTGCTTTGGGCTTTCTGCTTCCTGGGAGTGTAGGGGTTGAAAAATAAACAAGGGCTAATGGTAATGGATATTAAGGGTGACCTTGGCCTGTATGGTGATTTGCATGACCCTTGTACAGTTTCCGAGTTTGATAATGGAGACTTTCAAACTCTACCTCTGTCTGACAGAGGTCAACTGCTTCTCTTTGACTGCAGATTTCTCTCCTCACTTTCTACTTCTGCATTAAAGTGACATTTTAAGGGATAGCAGCAGAGAGCTAATAGCAAAGTCATTAAAACTTCAGTTTTTCCTCTGTACCTCAAAGTCTCTTTGAACAAAGTGGTGGCAGGTGCCAACATGGCAGTGTGTGGGTTTTTTTTTGTTTTTTGTCTAATCTTGAAGAAGCCAATTGGGGGGGGGGAACCTACCCAGCTGGCACCTGATCTGCTCCTGCTTGACAGCAGGGAACAGGGATCATCTGGAAAAGAGACTGGAGGTTATGAAAACCAGCCTGGCTTTAAATGCTTCCTACCACTAAATTCAGGAGAAACTATATGGAAAAATCCTTCCTTTTCACTGTACCTGGCTTTATATTTCTTGGAGTCTAAAGTGAGCAGAAGACATACTTCTCACTTGTTAGAAACCAAATGAGACTGGTAGCCCGCAAAACAGGAAAGCAGAAAAATACTTCATTTGTATCACTGCTTAGCAAACAATGATGGATGCCTCCAGCTTTGGTAGCAATGCAGTTAAGGAATCTGGTGTCTGTAGATGTTGCTACAAAATCCCTAGCTGTGGGAGGAAGAGTTATCTCAAATGGCTAGTGGGGCTTTTGAGTTTTCCTTAGGGTAATGATGAAAAGAAATCAGTGAATAATCTAAACCATTTGTACAAACAGTCTAAAACAGAATACAACTTTCACTGGTGGCTGAGAAGGCTGAGATGCAAAATCTCTGCAGGCTCATCTGGATGTTCAAATAATATGAGTTGTGAGCCGTTTTCCTTAGTGTGGATTTGTGTTTAATGTTGCAAAGAGTTTAAGTCTTTGTTGCATTTTTTTTGTTTTGTTTTTAGATAGACTTGGAATATTCAGGTCCAAAGGGATGTTCTGATGGCAAGTGTATTTATTATTTTGGATGCGCAAAGTAATGGCTTTCAGGGCTCCAATTAATGCTCAATAGTTTACAGCAGTGTAAAGGTATAGGCAATTTCATAAGAGTAGGAGAGCTACATTTGGGAAGGGGGGGAGCATGGTCTGTGAGGAGGTAATKACACCCAGAGGATCAGAGGCACAGCTGCATTTTATGCTTGGTAATGCCCCAGGGATGTGATTATCTCTTGATAACAGAACTCCCCATGTGCCTCATTGCCCAACAAGTGTTGGGGGTGTAGTGGAAATAGCTCTTCAGTAAGTGAGTTCCCCTGAAGAGGAACCTTTTGAGAGCATTTGGGAACTTGAAGCAGCTTTTTGCTGTATAGTAAACCAGATGGTGCCCGAGAGATTTGGCTAACAATGATATTGTCATAACTGTTCTTCAGAAATCCTGAGGCATGTACTGGTTTACCAAAGGGGACCAAATATTGCCTGCTAGATAGATTAAGTCTGCTCTGTGGCTCCAGAATAGGGCTGCCTTTAGGCACAGCCAAAGCAAGCAGCTGCTTTGAGTAGCAGATCACTGGGTGGCAAAATGGGTGGGGAGAGTGTCTCAGCCCTGGTAAGTATGGCCTGTGAACCTGCTCTTTCTGATTAAGAAGCCGCTATGTGGATGGAAYGACTGTGCCATGAGGAGATGCCTGGTCTTGTGCCTTTTCTTCCTCAGTCTGKCCTTCTCCCTCTTCCCTCTCCTTGCAACAGGTGAAGCTATCATCCTTGGAGTAAGGCAACTCCATTTTACTTGTGATTGCCCTTGAGCCATCTCCATTCAGAAATCCTCTCTAGGTACTCTGTGGCAGCGGGTATTCTTATTCTCTTTCTGTCTCTCTTGACTTGATCTACATCTACTCTCCTAAAYGTAGCTCACCGCAGGAAGTAGTTGCTGAGAGCAATGTGATACGGCAAGGGTTTCACTTCTGCTGTCTATCAATAGCATGGTAAAGAAGATTAAGACTTTTGATGTGTTTGACTAGAACTATGGGATTCTCTACCTTGAGGCACCAATCCTCCCAGATCCCAAATGCGTTAGTGCTCATTTACAGAAAGTCAATTGGCACATTGCRACTGTGTTTTGATCCTACATCAAGGGCTTATCAACTAAATGACTGCAAGRGAGCTAGTGTTCCTAGATGTGGGCTCAGCATATGTTTGCATAGAGCCGAGGCAGATATCTGAAAGCATTTTTCAGCATTTTCTTGGTTAGATTAAAAAGAGGGGAAATATTACCTACTGCTTTTGGAAGACCCCCCCCCCCAAAAAAAAAAAAAGAAGCCCTCCCCAGTCTGTAATCCAAGGTTCTCAAAGCCTGTTGCATGTTCCCTTTCTTACAYGTTCTGTCCTCTCTATCCTGGAAGGGGAAGCAAGAGGGGTAAGGCTGGCTGCCTTATTTTTCTTTTTTGCCATTATCTTGCAGTGAGTTTTTGCACTAGCCTACAGACAGAGGGAAGAGCTGGGTGGGTGGTGATGAAACAATCATCACTTAAAACTATTTGCTGATAATGAGTCACTCTTTGTGGAGTCCCAATCTGTTCTCCCTTCTGTCAGATATTCCAAGTACAGCAAATCTGCTTGTTTTGCTGCAGAAAAATTTCCTTTTTCCAAAGGATGGATTCTAGCAGGAGATTTTGTTGGGAAGGGGGGGGGAATAAAAGATGCCTTTTTGTGCCAAACCTGAGTGTGAACCTTATGGCAGCGCGAGGGGGAGGAGCTGAGAGGGTTATCTGCATTCTGTAAGCTGGATACTCAGTAGTTGGCATGAGTCTCACTGAATCCCCGTGGCCTGCACTCCTCAAATGAAATTGTTATCTAATGTAAAACCTTTAGGTTGGATGCTGAGATAAAGGGCTTTCGCCAGCAGATAGGATGGTATCAGAATTTCTCAAGAGATGAAGCAGGCTCTTCATTTACCAGATTGCTCAGACCTAGAGCCTGGTAGGGAAGAACTCTGAGGTGTTTCTGTATGTTGCCTAGTGCAATAATGCCCTGAGCCTGACTTTGTTAAATTGGTTTCCATCATCTTAGCTTTTTAATTTCCATTTGCCAAGAAGAAGCCTGGAAACTGCTGCAACAGCCAGCAGTCTCTGGTACATGTGCTCCTGTCTACCAGTTACATAGCTGCTCCCCAGGCATCTATTCCCCAAGCTGAATAGGTGCTTGACATTCTCTGATCAGCAGTCAATTGAGAAGAAAATGAATAGGAACTTCCTACTGGAGAATGAAAYAGCCAGCAAAAGCTGCTAGAAGTGAAAACATCCAGAAGCTCCCAGAAGTTTTCTGCAGAAGAGGCCTGGAAATTGCTGTGACAATTGCTACATCTGTTAGCTGCCTCAGTTTGCTGCAGGGTATTGGAAGAATTTAAAGTTCTTGGAGAAGACAAATCTAGAGATCACCCAGCATAAAGTGAAATAAAGCCTGCATGATAGGAATAGTCAGTTATGCTTCCCTTTCTCTTGCAGTTCAAACTGTAATGATATATAGTTGATATCTTGATAAATGCCATCTGGTGTGTTAACTACTGTCTGGCTTGTGTTCGGATGGCTATGATGTCTTCCCCAGTAAGATTCCTAAACTAACAGACCAGTCCTGTAGATTTCAATGAAAACTCAATTTTCTTGTAAAAGGTTTAATGGGAAGTTTATTGGAGTATTGATAATGGAGAATGCAATAGAGGTGTCACAGAGTTAATATATTGGAAGACATTAGAGCATACATTGCATGTTTATCACTGTCAAATTCAATTAAGATTTTAATTATAAATAAAAAGAGGTGGGCATTCAAGCACAGGAAAGTATGTGCAAGGGAAGGGCTGAAAGTTGGAGCTGAGGTAAAGGAGGCTGAAAGGGGCCAGTCAAGAGGAGAATTCAGGGAGGCTGGGATTTTATTGCAAGAATTGTGGGGGCCTGTGTAATAAATTCAGATGTGCTTGTTCAGTGATTATCTTGTCAAGTGAGCTGGGGAYTGGCAGTGAACTGGATTCGTGTCACATGTTGAAATCATCCCTAAAAGATCTGGAGCACYCTCCCAATGTATGGATGAATCTTTGCTAATGCCTGTGATACACTGCTCTCAATCTGCTCTGTCACAAATCCAGTGAAACCTTCTACCGGCATATTACAGCCTTTCAGTTTATCCTGATTCTACTCTACCCACTTCAAACACAATAATCCTTCTTGTGGATCAGATATACAGTAATCCTCCTTTACAAGTGGGAGCACAATAGGCCTGTGCAATCAGACATGATGTCATCCTGCAGTATCAGATAGAGGATTTCTTTCATACATCATATGAAACTGTCCTCTGACTTGTAGTACACAGCAGTCTTTCTGTCAGACAACTTTCACATCCATGCTGTGTGGTTCTTCTCTAGGCTTAAGGCAATGAACTCACTTGTTTTTGTCATGCTCTGCTACAACTTATGTCCCTAGAAATGTTAGCAATAGGTATAGCAAGAATCCCCACGTTTTATGTATACTCTTTGGAGTGGGGGGCTTTTTCAGTCTTCTGCTTGTGCAGGACTTGGTACAGTTTGGAGATCAGAAAACTCTGGGCATTACTGGAATATTCAGGAAAAAAAGCTGACTGTGGTGTCTCTTGCTTATTATTCTCCACAATGCCTAGCTTCTGTACACTGCACCGCTCTCTTCTACGTTGTGAAGTCTATCTCTGAGCTGTGTTGGTAACAGGTGCTGCAGTCTTCTTAAACTAGACACTGTGCAAATTGTTGGCTGTGTGGTGTTAAACAGCTGCCAGCTCTTCCAGCTGCACCCTGTTCTCCTCCTGCTAGCTCAGGTGTGTTTGCCCTGTCTTGCACAGACTGCTGTTTTATAATCCTTTTGCTGGGGATGATACAGGAGAGGTGTCTTTGCATGTTCTCTGTAACCTTTCTCTAATCCTTCTTGTGGGTTCTGAGTACTGTAAATCCTCTCCTCTTTAAGTACATACTCTGCAATTTCTTGGTTGGGGTGGGGGAGGAGGGAGATGCTGTCATGTGGAAGGAAAGCATGTATCCTATTGCTTTCTTAATCCTCTAGTCTGTTAGAAAGCAGCTACACATCCTGCCTGATTGAATACCTGCCTTGTAATTCAATCTAGGGGTTCCGCTGCCATTCATAAATAGATTACATTGTTCTGCTGCGGTGTACTGCTAGGCAGGCTGCTTGATTGAATGGTGGGTTTGTGTATCGCACCAGGCAATGCGAAATGTTTTTTTTTTCTGCCTCTCTTATGGGAAACTGGAGGGACCAAGCAAGAAGCTGAGTCAGGGTGCAGAAGAGTTGGGGCTTTCAGCCTTCTTGACTTTAGGAGATGCATACCCAAATATTTCCATGGCTAAGAGCCACATAACGCATTGTACATCAGTGAGGAGTTGGGTGGATGGAGTGCCAGGAATGGTTTGCAAGTGGGAAATGATAATGGTTGCTCAAAGATCCCACTGCTGCATTCATTATATGACTAGGTTAGTGTGTCTGGCTGCTGCTGGGCCAGTGACAGCAGGATGACTGCATGACCTGACAGCCCGTGAGGAAGCACCTCTTTGCTGACTGCATAACATTTGTTTGTTAGCCATGTGAAGCTCCAAGGTAGCTCTCATCATTGAGGAGCATAAAGTGGTCCTTCAAAAGGTAACTGCATTTGGGCTGTGCTGTTAGAAGGCTCTAGATACTGATCGTGGGATGGGTGCTGTCTTTCTCTGCTTTATATTTGTCCTGCTGACTAAAAGCTTGGTGACTTGTGCTGTACTGACCTTCTGCTTCCACACAAATGACTGCACAGTGCAACATGGCTTGGCTGTGATACTTTTAGTATCTTCATCATCCGATGCAATATCTATCAGCACTGACTGGCACTTTCTTGGTAACATCAGCACAAGTTTCTCTTGGTGGGACAGAGAATGATGGATGTAGATTTCTTGCATACTGAAGACCACTTCAGATAGCATGCTGCCAGTGAGCACTTTGAGAGGCTGAAATGAACTCTGCTTGCAAAATGGATGTCTCTCTGCTGCCAAGGAAAAGACTGAAGTTGAGCTGGTAAGCCATAATCAGTGTTTTTATTAAAAAAAGAAAAGAAAAAGAAAAAAACCAACAGCAACAAAAATTCCTACTTCTCACTRTTGTTGCTGGGAAGAGAACCATGAGATGGTGTTTGCTCGTGGGTTCCTCTCTCATTCTAAAGCTGTTCTAGGTTCATGGCACAATGGAAGTGGGGGACCTTACAGGTGAAATTGGTTTCCCTGTTGGTTACACAGTACTGATTTGATCTTCCCCAATGTTTGTTCTTCCTGAGTTGTGAGGTGGGTGATGATCTTTACTTGAGGAGAAGCTTGATGGTTCCTTCTCAGGAGGAGCCTTYTTAAGCACCTCTTTGAACAGAGTAAACTGATCTTGCCACAGTGTTACTGCCCCCTGCTTTTTATTTTCATTAAATACTATATATTCACATGAAGGTGCTAAAATAAATCACTTGCAGAAGCACCTTTTAAAACTTGTCAGCTGTGGGATTTTCCCCCCAGGACCTTTGCCTCTTAGGACTGTAAATGGCTTCCGAAAGCAGGGGAAAGCCATTATTAATTACACTGCCTAATGAACTCATTTGGCTTTCTGCCCAGCTTCCAAAAACAGGACTAGCACCAGGCTGGATATACTGTTGTCTCACTGTAATTATGTTTATATGCAAAGTTAATTTTTGTTTTCATAAATTGATTTGAGGCTTCTGGAAGCTATTTGGAGATAATTAACTTTGCCCACACAGACCTATATAAGGACTTTTGTTTACAAGGTAGTGTGTGGTGCTGGAACATGGGTGTAAGTTCCTGGATTCATCTGGAACTATTCAGTTAGCAGCTTTGTGCAGCCATTTCCAGATTAGATTCCCTTCTCTCTGTGGACAACAATAGCAAGCAAATACCATAGTTCTGCGGTTGTGCAGACTGGTAACAACACTCAAGGTGGACCTGCAGTTTCGAGCTGTGATCCAAACAAATTGCAATCCAAATAATTCAAATACTGTGAAAATTAGAGCTAGAATGGTGAACTCCCTTAACATGAACAATAAACACAACAGTCTCAAATGGCCCAGGTCTATAAGGGTACAAGACCAGGCTTCCACAAATAAGTAAGCTGTTGAGGAAAAGCATCTTTCACATATCTTTCGTAATGGTCAGGATAGAGAACAAGCAACGAAAATGGAAGGTGATTTTAATGGGACCTTCAACAGCAGGACAGACAGATTATCGCAGAAGTAACTTATTTGTTCAGTCACAGGAGTGTGTCTTTGGGTTCCTGGCCCATTCAGTGAACTCTTTCTTCGAATCAGTTCATGAATGAGCAAATTTATTATGCATTGGGATCCATTAGAGAACTGTGTAATAACCTCAGGATGCAGAGCCCTGCTCTCTAGACATGGCTGCTGAAGAGCAATAGCGGGGGAAAGCCAGATCTCTTTAACAGCTCTAAACCTGTTTGGAAGCTTGTTTGACCGCTTTACAACATAGGGGAATGCTGAGTCCTGTGTAATAAAGCAGAGGACGGCCTGGCTGAGTGAAGCAGCTTGTGTAGGTCACTGCCCATTTTTAAATTGCCAGTGCTAACTTTTTAAGCTGCGGAGTTCCTGTGTTAGTGCACTGCAAATTTTCTTTAAAAAGATTTGTTCCCTGAAGGCCTAAAAATATACCAACTCCTTACTGCATGCTTCAATACCATGAACAAAACTACATCAGAAGGCCTTTAGGCTAGATTGGCATAAGGTGTGTCTCTGCTTTTGCTAGGAAAGAATGGTATAGGCTTCATAGTTCTGGGTCTACAGGCAATTCTGTCCGTTCTAGTCTGTCTTGCTTGTAATGAACAACTTTTCCCAACCCTTGCAGAATACCAGTGTCCATCCCGTAGCCAGACTGCCAGCAAGCTCATAAATTCCATCTTTGCCTACTTGAATCTTTACGTTCCTGTTTCCTGAGCAAATCCCCAGGGTTAGTGTTTTCTAAGTTTTATCTAGTGTTTCAGTCGGGATCAGGAAACTTTTGCAGGTTGAAGGTGAGCATGTTGGAACAGCAACCCTGGATGAGATCAGGAAAAAACCAAAAACTTCCGGAGGACACTTGTAGTGTTTCATCTGCAATTCTTCTTGCTGTAAAAGAAGAGGCAAGGCGAAGGGTTAGCAGAGGGTTTGCATATTTCCAAAGTTTAACTTATTTCTTTTTCTCCCCTGTTATTCAGAAGCAGAGTTATAAGTTTCATTCCCTATGTGCTAGTGCACTTGCTGGCAGTGGTCATTTCAGTGGGTTCAGTTGGAGGTCAACTGCTCTTCTAAGATTTTAAGAAAGGAGATGGTTCCACAGAGGAAACTTACCATTGCTCTTGTATCTTGTATTTATTAGTAGGTGTTCAGAGATGTCCGGGAAGTAAATGGAACTTCTAGCTTTGTGCTAGGAAGGTAGATGGGGTGGAGAATTGGTGCTACACCAACAAAATAATACCTGGGTGATTTTCCTAGTTATTTGGATAATGCTATTTTAAATATTTTACATATTTTAAATTATCACTAAGCACTAAATAGCCAAATCCTTTTCCAAGTGAAATGAGAGCGTTGTATGTTAAATCATTATGCAACTATATTAAAGATGTAATGGGGGAGTGGCTAATTGGGTGTCAGGTTTTTGTGGGGGGGGTGGGAGGGAGAAAGAATCATGGCCTGGTTTGAACTGAAGGAAGTTAATGCTGCTTTTCAGTGAGGCTTGCATTTGGGAGAGCCACTAAATCTGTGTTGCTTAGCCCTAAGTGCTAAGGTGCTGATCCTTAACTCTAAAGCAAATGCTCCTTTAGGGTCATGTGCAGACTTGGACAGAAATTCAGCTGGAAATTTAAACCAGTGGTAAGTGACTCTCTGGTGCTCCGGATCTGTGCGGTATGTTGGCTCCCAAGAGCTCTGCTTTCTCTCCTGCTGCACAAACAGAGCTGTGTTCCAGGAGGCTCTGTGCGGCCTGCGGGGAGGAGGCAGCGGCGGCTGTCTGTGCAGCCAGACATGTTTGTAGATCGTTCCCAGAGCTCTGTGTTTCCAGAGCTAAATTCCATCTCATAACATAGGCATTTGAATGTCTCCAGGTCGTCTTATTTTTGGTTGCCTCCAGCGAGGTTGCAACATGGGCTAAGCCGCTGGCTTTCCTGGTAATGTGCTTTATGTTCACACCAGTGTTTCTTGGTATAAAGTATCAAGGGATGCTAAGAGACAGTCCCTGGGGAAATGGCTGATATCTCTCTGGCTGCCCTAAGATAATTGCAGTGAATATTTGATGTTGTCTGAGGCATCTCAGCTGCTTAGGGGGCTTCTGGGATGGGATCAGTGGGTTAGTGCACTCTGCTTTCCCTGCTTGTAGATCTAGTGCAGATTAGGTGACTGATAGTGATTGTCCTGCTAGTCGTCTCCGGATGGGCTGTCTCACGTTGCCTTGTGAACATATGCCTGGAAGGTGATGTGTGAGGTGCTGTAATTGATGGGGTTTGCCTAGCTAGATAAAACACTACAGTGGATGTGATGATATATGTGAGCCCTGTGGTCATGTACCAGACAGACAGCATTCACTGATCAGGCAGCTTTACCGTTTCTTGCTTTGCTTGCTCAGTATTTGAGCCAAACAGGTATTTGTGTCCCTCCTTAGCCTGAAGTGCACCAGCAATCCTGTTGACTAGAATAGGACTACTTGTGTTTAATTAGTTTGCTGGATCAGGGCCTGACTACCACTCTGCTTTYCTGTGCCAGAAAGTAGCTTTAGGAGTTTGCTGACAGCTCTTGCAAAGAAACCCATGTAATGTTGGCTGTCTAATCCTGTCCCTTCAGCCCAGCTCTCTTCTCAGTTTCTGTACTGGGATTAACCAGCACCTTGAGAGACATTGCAATTCAAGGCTATAAACCACAACAGCAGATAAAGTGAAACTTATTTTAGGATATCCATGCTTCAGACACCAGGTGGTAAAATGGATTGAGCATAAATGTGCACTGAAGACATAAAGCAGTAATGTTAAAGAAAAGCAGCTGGAAGCTGGAAGCTGGAAGCAGCTGTTTCTCAGGCAGGGAAGAAGAACAGTGAATTCAAAGGGCTGCTCCTTCTTCCATCTGCTGAGCTCTCCCAAATGACAGGTGAAGGGTTTGCCCTTCATTTCCCTAGTTATTTGCCTCCATGTTTTATGGAGACTGTTTATTGTGCACTACAGGCTTCTCCATAGCTGTGTTCCCATGCCAACCATCCTGCAATATGGTGTACATGCTCAGTGAAACAAAGCAGCTTTAATCCTCAACCTTTGGATTTCTCCTGCCCATCGGGCCAAGTCTCCAAAGAGGAACCCTGCTGCTTACAAAGTGGAGCTCCAGGTTGCAGTTAATTGGGCTTCATCATTAGGGGAAATTCAGTTTGTCCACTGGGACTGCGAGGGGAGTGGGTTTTTAATAGCAAATATCTACAGTGTGTATTGGTTGTCCTCAGGTTAAAAGAAAAAAAGCAAACTTTCAGCAGAGAAGAAATGCTCCTAATTACTTGCCTTTGGCAGAATGGCTGCCCTGCTCTTTAGAAGCTGTATTTATTTCCTGTAAGAACCAGCTCATTAACTCTATTGCTCACACAGCTAATCAACAACATAATTAATAATTATTTATATGGCACCCATGGCAGAGGGCTTTGGATCATACAACAAAACATCATTTTCTTATGATCACTCTAGCATTTCTAACTGCATCTTTTGTCTTTTTTTTGCCAGTTCTTGACTTTCTTTTGCCTTTCATGCTAATTTCTAATGGTTGGCATAGGTTTTTCAGTTGACTTTTCTACCAAGTGTCTCCCTCTTCTTTTAGAAACCTCTCAAGTTCCACTTGACCTACAAAGAATTTCAAGTGCCAAGACTGTCACCATGCAGAGCTCATCTGGGACTGGCATGAACAACCATAGCTCCTTTGACTTCAAATGCATCCACTTATTGTGATATTGTGAATTGTTGCCCTTCGAGTGTCAAAAAGCAGGATTTTCTTGCTCAAGAGCTTCTGGTATTCTGCATGTTCCCAGGTCAAAATAGTTTTTTTTGTAATCTGTTTGGGCTGTGCCTAGGAAATCTGTCCTAGGGGGAATTTTTGAGTGGTGGTCAGACATTGTTCCTAGAGTGGGATTTTATCTAAGGTATTTCTTCGCACAAAGCTCATCTCCTATTCAGTTTTCCTAGTGTGCTTTGACTCGCGCTGTACAAGACAGCTATGCTATCCAGAGTTATAGGGTGACCCACAGAGCAGCTTTCATTATGTTTTGCTAATGTGAATTTTTGCAGCTTTTGGCATTGGTGACATGCATCAGAAATCCTACAGTCAGGTCCCATAAAGCTCCTGGGCACCTCCGGCTCTATAGTGCCATCAGCCTGTGATGCATCTCTCTCTGTTCAGCCTCCGTGTTTGTGCCCTGCTGTCTGACATGACAGACCCATGATCTTATGCATGATCACAGTCAGCACTCCCCTGTGTGTGTGAGATTAGGGTATTGGTGTGGGCCTGAGCAAGTAAGCTTCTTACCTTGCCCATCACAAGGCAGCTGTGAGCTGAATGCTTGAGGAAAGCCTGACACTAAGAAGGTTGTGGGGCTCACTGGGAGATGGGAGGAAGAGCATGAGATCAGGTAGTGCCCCAGCAACTGGTCATTTACAAGGAGCTGCTACTCATGCTAGCGCAGAAAATCATTTTTTATGGAGCTGGTTTTGGATAACGGGTCAGGTGTGGAAACGTGTTTGGGAGAGTCTAAAGATATGGGCCATGCTGTTCTGGATGGCCAGTGAGGAGAAGAGGGAGAAGCTAGTCTCTGATTAGAGAAGCTCATTCTGTGCTTCAGGAAGAGCATACTTGCACAGAGGATTCCTGTACTGAAGGAACAGAGAAAGATGATGCATACTAATATTACTATAGAAGATGAGATCCTGAAGCAGGTTGTTGTGGATGTGTAGTGCTGCCCTCTGCCAAAAGGAGAAAGATAGGTGTGTCCTGCTGACTGCACTTGCCTGTTCTGGGAAGGCCACTCTTGCCCTGCCCTTTATTGGGATGCCTGTTCTTGCAGTTAGGAACCAAATGTGACTTCACCATATCTGCAAACCTCAGTGAGGCCTGGAAACAGCTCTTGCTGGCACCATGTGTTGCTGAGTAGTTGGACTGCTGCATTTGAACCTGCTGAAGTTTTAAGAGAGGGTGGCTTTGGTGTGGCATTTTGGAAACTGTTGTCAATGCAGAAGAAAAGGAAGGGAAAATCTCCAGTGTTCTTTACCACCTGCTTTTCCCCCCTCCCTGTGGCCTCCATCTGACATGGAAGTACTTGCCCACAAAAATGCATTGACCAAAAAGAAAATGCAGATTCATTTGCAAGATGCAACAGGTGAGGTTCTGGTGTGAGGAAATACTAGCAGAAACATCTTAGCTAACAGTATATGAGGGTGAGGTTGTTGAGTCCCTGAAGGGGAAAATTAAGCTACAAGTGGCCCATGAAAGAGTCTGAGTCTAAGTGGTTTGAGTCAAATTTGCTTTTGGTGTTCCCTTTCTCTACAGGCTGGTAATAGCTGGGATTGTTGGCAGTGCTGTAAGATTTGCTATCCTGATGTGGCCTGCAGAGATCGGTATTGAGGAGAGCTGGGCAGTGTGTGTATTGTATTTTCCTTTGCTGGGTCATTTAGCTTGACCCAAGGAAACTGGTGGGTCTTTTAGTGTGGTGTTTTGAAAACTGGTGAACATGCACAGAGCAGGATAAGGCTTCAGTCTGTTGCCATTTTTAACATTCTGAATACATGAATGGAATTGCATCCGACTTGTATGGGACCAAATGAAATGTCTGAATGTCCCACTGTAAGGCTTGAATAGGAGGCTCTGGTACTTAAGATCTGAAACCTTGATGCTGGTTCTGACCTTTAATTTTAGAGAGCGGTTTACTGAGTTTTGTGTTTTGTAACAACTGGAATGTAGGTTTTTTTGTGCTGTGTGTGTCTAGTCATAAGGGGTCTGTTTGGTCCATGTTAACTCAACAGTGAAGTTGGAACATTTCTGTGCTGTCCTTTCCTTTTTGAATGGAGTGGAAGAGTTGAAATAAAATCACTTTGGAATTGAGTGATTGTTTTTTTTCCTCTGAAATGTCTGAAAGAATTCTTGCCTTCCCTCATCAAATTTTCACCTCCTTAGAGCTTGTGGCTCTTTTCCCCCTAATTAAAAGGATTATTCCTCCAAAAAACAGTTTGACAGATTGCTTAGGCCTCATTGGCAAATCTGATAAAAGTCGACTCATTTTTCTTGGTTCTGGTGAGTGATCCATCTCTCTTACCCATTGATTTTTCTGTCCTTGTATTTTGAGATTTATGGAACTAGATGTATCAAAGAGCAAACTCTTGTTTCCAACCCCTTAAAAGATTAAAGTGGTTAGTATTTCATTTCTTCTGCACTTTCTTCCTCTCTTCCCCTGCCTCCCCTTACCCACCCCCCCCCCAAGTAGACCATTAGGCTTTAAAAGCTGATTACATGCCTGAGCAACAGAATTCATCTCAAAGAGAGCCCATGTACAAAACTGGGCTTTGTGGTTGCTTTTTTCTTGTCCTTCCACCCTTTGACATGCCTGTTAAAACATTTTGGTGATTCGTAGGGTAACAGGCACTAACTAGGTGGGAGATTGTGAGTTATGACACTTTATTTAAAAGAAATCAGATCTCTGTCTGATGAAGAAAGACATATTGGGAAAGAAGGTGTGGGTGAAAGGAGGACATTATCCCTGTTTTTGGCCTCATGGGTTATTTGGAGTTATTTTGTTTGAGTGCCCTCTCTTGCAGATGATCTGCCCATAAGCATCTCTTGCTTTTTGGTGATATTTCCTCCCCACAATTGTCTGCCTGTAACAAAACTGCCTCTAACAAAAAATGCTAAGGGTGTAGTGTGTGTGTGAGACCATAGACTTAATCAGTTGGATCTTTTGTTTTCCATCCACAAAGCAGGAGAAACAAGATATCTGTTCCTTCACTGTTTGTAATGTCTACTTTTGATAAAAGCTTTGGGTGGAGATGTTTTTGCCTTGTTGATGAACTGGGTCTAGCTCTGCAGGACCCCTGTGTCATTTTTGATGTTGCCATGAAATAGGTTGATTTAAGATACTTCAAAATCTGTATGGAAAATACTCTTATGTTCTTGCTATCCCAGGAAGTGTAGCTGCTGCCACATCACTGGAGGAGTGGATGTCTGCCCTTTATCTGATCATCACTTCCTCCTTCCTCAGTCTTGTGTGGCAGCATCAAGTGTGCACACTATGCGCAGCTAATGTTTGATAGGTTCTGCTGAAAGGTTGAATGATGCATTATATTGTTGAGCAAAATTGGTTGGTATGTTTATCTGGCTTATTTCATAAGCGTTTGGAGAAGCAAAATCAATAACATTTATGTAATGCTCCTGTCATCTGTTTCAGCCTCTCCCTTGCAACTGTGGATGCTTTTGCTGAAATGAATAATGAAATGTATTTGATTGTATTGTGTTGTGGCCACTGAGCAGCAGCTCCAAAGCAGTTTTGATCAACGGCAATGTACAGTAAATGCTTTAGTAATTTTTGTGTGTAAACGAGCATAAGTTAGTGTAGTGTCTTGTTTGTAAATAAGCATGCATTGCTGTGCTGGTTTCATATTTTTACTGTCAGGAATATCCCTCAGAAGGTATCGAGTCACTTGTTGCAGCTGTTTTACTGAGCAACCTGCAGAGAAGGTCCCTGGTTGAGCCAGAAGAATCCTGTTTTGAGAAGAGTTGCAGTGTTTCCACTGATTTCATAGTGTTTTCAAGTAGATGAAATGTTCACTCTTCTTATATGACCAAGAAGATCTATAGACCTACGTAAGCCTTAACCTTCGCTGAAGCTTGGTACCTTGGTCAGATTGGTAAAGTCATTGAAAGCGTTCTCTCCTGTAGTAATTTGTATGCACTGCCATTGATGCTGTTGACCAAAGAACGAATGAAAAGTCTGTCCTCTGTATTTCATCAGGGCATCTTTCACCTAAAACTTACATGGCCTTTCTCATTCTAGTCCTGGATAATGCAGTGAAATGCTGCCCCAAATCCTGAAGAGACAGATCCTTTAGGAAGGTGGCTGCTTTTTCCTAGACATCCCTGTYTCCAGAATGACTTCCTGATTCTCCAGAACATAGTAGGTCATAGTGACAAGATCATGGACTCTAGCCTGAGAAACACTGGAATGATAGTGAGGTTCTGAGAAGGTCTGATGTTGATGTACAGTCCCTTTTTCTCAGGAGTATCACTAGGAGTAAGGCAGGAAATATTTTCATGCATCTGAGGTTTAGGAAGTATTAGTCCAAAAGCATGGGCCAGCGTGTGGGGCAGGCATTGCCCCAGTGTAAATGGGAAAAGGGTGAGAAGGGCTCTCACTGTGTAACATCTGGTTTCATGCAGAGGTTTTGCTGCCAGCTGGAAACAGGCTCTATGCTGTTACACTCCTGTTCTTCTTGTGGTGGTACTTTCCTCTCCTGTTCTCAGTGCAGCAGCTTCTCTAAGGAGCCTGAGAAAAGCTATAGTACTAGCCTGGGAACATACACTTTGGCTTGGGGAGAGAGAGAAGGGCTAGTGGGGGAGATGGACTGGATACTTGAAGTGTTTCTAGCTGTTCCTTCCTTCCTGTGTAAATCTGTGGCTGGCTGACCCGAAATACTTGATTACACGCTGAGCGGTTGTCTAGTTGGAGGAGCGTGGAGAGCTGAAGGCCAGATGGCCCCACTTTCAAATGTATTTGAATGCAAATACCGTAAATGGTGTGTGTATGACTGGCCTGCTGAGTGCCCTGCATGAGGGCTGCAGAGCTAGAGGCAATATTTTGGTCTGGAGTGGACTCTTTGGCTCACTTACACAGTTGCCAAGTGCTTCTGTCAGCGAAACAGGCCCAGATTCACAGGTGGCAAGGGAAGTCAGGGATGCCATATGCCCTTGCATCCCAGTCATGCATGTTGATTTTAATGAGGAATCAGTTGCAAATGTGCATGTGGCTTTGTGCCTTTCTGGGAGACATGTTTTATTGATACATAACAGATTTTTTGAAATGCCTGCTTTCGTGTGTTGTGGATTTTTTTTTATGAGCTCCTGGGAAGGAGGAACTGCTAATTTTTATGAAGCATTTTGTGCCTGATTGAATTGATGGACTGCATTGACTAAGGGATGATTTCTTTGCCAAATATCAGTTTAAACGTAAAGTGCTGTGATAGCTAGCTTGGAACCATGCGTTACCATATGAGTGCATTACGTAGCTTGCTTACTGTCTTCTAATACTTCAAAGTTGTTCGGCATTGTTGTGGCCTCTTGCTTTCTTTACCAGTGGATTAAAGCAAACAGTAAATACCAACATTCAATATAGATTAGGCTTACAGTCATAAATCCAGGGGAAGAACAAGATGATGCAGTCTGATCATCTGACTACTAAAAATAACTTTGTATTTAAGTGTTGGACAAAGTGTGAAGTGCAAAATTAAAGAAGAAAGCAGCACAGAACAGATCAGGGGGCTTTGCTGGGATTGGGGAGGAGGGACTACCTGTGGTGGTGTTTAGTTTTTGTCCCTCTGCCTCCTCTGCGTGGAGGAGAGGTGTACTGCATGTGATGGCATTCGGGGGCCACTCTGCCATGAATGTCCTTCTCCCAGGAGGCTGTTGACAACTCTCAGCACGGAGCAGAGAAACAGAAACTTGAAGTAGTGAGGGCTGAAAGCCTGAGGAAAGACTTGTGTTGTTGGTCTCTTGTACTTGCTCTGTATTTGAAACATCCTGGGGGTCTGGAGAGGCAATTGCTGGTACATGCTCACAGGCCCTTGCTTAGTCACAGGGCTCCATGAGGCTTTGAAGATTGGGATTTTCTGTGAAATACATGTGCTGCAGGATATCCAGCCCTCTCCTCTTGTGAAGGTTCTCTGATGTTTATCCTGGGGTGGTTGTATCCCTTTGAACATGGCAACTCCCTTGTGTCTCTGTGAAGATTATACCCTTTTCTGTCTCCTCTTAAGTGAGGTCTGTGTGCTCAAGGGATGGGATGATTGCCCATTTCTAGAAAGACAAAAGGGACAAAAGCATCGACTGGTCCATAGGAACACAAATGTTTGATGTTTTTCTCAGGGACAAGTCAGATGGAAAGCTCTATTTTTAATTTTGCAAATCTTTTGTGAGTTTACCCCTCCAGAAATTGGAGGTAGAACCTTTGCAAGATCAAAACCAAGCACATCGTGGTAATTCTTATTTTTTTTAATTTAACTTAAAAATGAAATGTTCTTAGGGTTTGCCTTATTTGGAACTAGTAAATTCCCTTCTCACTGCTATATGCAAAGAGGAGATCCTCAAATAGAAGAACAGTGTCTGTCCAGGCCCATGGAAATGTTTACTCCAGCCACTTGAGGACTGGATGGAGAAATTGAACTAGTTGCAGATGTGGGGCCTGCCAACCAGCTGAACTGCCCAACCAGAATTTCTGCTACGTAATGCACTTAAAAGTATGTCCTTCAAGAAATAAAAGGAAAACTTTGGAGAAAATTGAGAAATTGCTAAAATAAGTAAGATATGATAGCTGTTTTTTTTGGTGTCTCTGATAGAAAAGTGGCAGTACCCAAAGTCTGAAGGCTTTTGCTATTTTGGTATTTAACTGTTTAGGCATCTGGGAAGTGTACATGGCTAAAAGCATCTTGATCAAAAAGATCAGGATACCTTTCATGGGAAGACAGTGGATATCTCAGCAGGAATCTCTGTTTTGAACTTGCTTTAACACTCCAAGGTCCATACAAGGAAAGGAGAGGAGAGCCCAACTTCATGTCCTCTTTAAAGAACGTTGCAAGGCAATTAGGGGAAACTCCATACCCATTTCTCCCTGAGGACCATGAGCCCTGTGGTAGAACCCCACAGAGGCAGAGACTTTGCTCTTGCTTAGTATTTCTTGTGGCTGACTGTCTTAGTGCTGAGTCTCACTGAAACCAGCTGTGTTTTGTGCGGTCATGGCAATCTGCCTGAGTGGATCTTACTTCCTGTACCTTTATGCCTTAAACACCATGTGGCCAAGTGAAGCAAGTCTTATTCATTGTAAAAGTGCTGCTTTATAAATCAGTCCTTCCAGGTCTAGAGCAACGTATTTGTCTCCTTTACATTCTCTCCCAGTTGATCTGACGCCTATCTTAAAGGTAAGAGAGGAAGTCCAGCTTCACAGCCAGGATTTGCAGGAGTCAGCCTGCAGCCCCACAACTTCACTGTGTGTATGTGTGCATGCCTGTTTAATGGATTATTCATGAAGAGCTGCATAACATCACCCAGTCTGATTCCTGAATAGTATTGGGGATGGAGCAATCTCCTCTAATTGTGTGTTGTTGCTGTATTTGTCATCTGGGCTTGGAATGACATTAGAAAGCTTGTGAAGTGTAGGAGTAGTTAGGTGTGCTGTGGACCACAGTAGATTTCCCTTTCCCTCCTTGTCCACTGCAGGCAACTGTTGGAAAATAATCACTAGTTTTAACAGAAAGATGTAAATTAACCCTTTGCCTCCTACTGCTCCTCCCAGTTGGCTCCTGTGACTTGCAAATGTTCTTGTGCTGTGCACTCTTGGGACTGTGCTATTTGGTGCAGCTAGAAAGTGTGTAGTGGCTATATGGATGTGTTTGAGAGAACAGGTATGAATTAACTGTTGTGACTACAGGGGCTCTTCTGCTGTGTTGTTCCCCCAGCTTTACTAGCACTACCTGAGCAGGAGGAAGCCTCCTGTGTCATGTCACTTGCTTCTTTACAGCTCTTGCTCAGACTGGAGCTGCATCTGGAGGCAGTGGTTTTTCCATGGGCCTTGACCATTCCTAAGAGAGCTAAGTTCACCCTAGGAAAACCATGAAGGAAACAATTGATTTGGCTCAGACCTTGCCAAAAGTAGCAGCCTGGAGCACTAAGTTGGGGGTGGGAGAGTATCTTTATTTAGCTGCAGAACCAGAATGACTTCAATAAGAGTAGCAGAAATGCTTCTGGAAGCTTATGTCCCCTAGAACTGGACATCTTTAAGCCCGGATGGTGACCCATGAAACTAGATGTAGTGGAGGAGTGCAGATAGCAGCTGTGTTCCTGGATTGTCATTCACAAATGTGTAGGATGGTAGCATGAAATCTCTTGGATAGTCTAGGTCAGTCTTAGCTGCTAGCAATTATTATGGTTCCCCAAGGTTGATATTCCATGGTTTCCTTCTTGCCCAGCAGATGTACTGTTTAAACTGATTGCTTTTTGTTTTTGTAAGAGGATTGGTGTTATATTACATGTCTAAGAAAAATATGCTGCATGTGGAATTTGGAATTGCACCTAGTAGGGGAAGAGGTGCCAATTGCTTAGTGGACAAGCGACTGCAGTTCTCAATGCACCTGTGCAGAGCACRGTGCACTCTGCTCTGATCAGTTAATGTCTGCTGTGGCAGACAGCAAATGGTAAATAGACAGCTTTTGCCCAGGAGGGAACATGCTGTCAATATGTTGTTCAGCAAAAATCTCTTCACATTGAAGACATGATTAGAAGGGTTTTTGTCTCTAGTGTGTCTTTGGCCTTGTAGATGGTGGGGAACTTGCATTCAGGTCATAGTCCGCTAAGTGGATTTGTTTTCTGAAATAAATATATCACCTGGCTAGACTAATGTTTTACAGTGACCTGTAACAAAATGAAACTGCTCCTTAAATGAGCTTGCGGGTTGGTTTGATTGTGTAGGTCAATGATTTTCAGCTTTATGAATCCCTCTGTAATGAATCTCAATCTAACAGTTTGTGTTTCTTGGTCCACTCAGAAGCTATCTGTATACCACAGCTTGAAAACCCCCAAGCAGATCACACTGAGGTCTAGTAACAGGTTGGGGAAGGCCAAGAGGCAGCAGTGAAATCAGATTACAAATATTCTTGGCAACGTTCTCAGCTCTTTAAAGAGATCGCTGCCTGTCTGTCTACCAATTATTTGTTTTCTGCTCCTTATTGTAGTGTAGGAGCATCTGATTATTATAGAAAAGATGTGGGATATCATACTGCAGCAACTAAAATGGAGTGGGACTTATTCTTGGCATGATCTGAAGCCTCTTAAAGCTGGTAACAATCTCTGCTTTCATTGCTCAGCCTTGCATAACACTGTTCAACAAGGAACAGTATGTTGGGACATATAAAGAATATGGTGGGTGCGTGTAAAGAGCTACAGGTTAAACAAGCCTGTGCAATATTTGCCAGAGGCTGCCTATTTTCACTGAAGCTCTTTGGGTAATTTTATTGCAGTTGACTCAGCAGGAAGCAGTGCGCTTTCCTCACTCTGGATCAGCTAGCCACTGTCTGGTACTTCAGCTGGTGGGACGTGTGGCTGAGACAAGGTGATACAAGGTGATCTTGTGATACAGGATCACAGGAGGACAGGATGTACTGCACATCAATCTGAGGTCCAGGCAAAAGGTACTTGTAATCCAGACAGTTTCTGGACTCCCTGATTTGGGTAGGCCTTGTCAAAAGGCCAGGTAATAGCAGTCCCATTGCTTATGAGAGCTGGAGGAGTACTTCCCTTGCATACACAGACTGCAGTGCTTAATAAAGGGGCTGTGTAGGAGAGAGCCCTGCATCCTGCTTATTGCAGTTTCTCCCTGGAGGTGTGATGGGACATCCTGCAACTTGTGACACGTTGGTATTGTAAGTTCACTTCTCACACTGTGCTTAGCAATATCCTTTATCACTTCCCAGGATGCTCTTTTCCTCTTGCTGAGGAAGATGTGCTTGAGAGGCAACTTGCTTCTAAATGAATTATACTATGAGTTTGTTCAATACAACTCAGCTCTACTCACTACTTGATTCTAATTCAGTCCCTTGCTAGGACTCCCATATTTATTATTACTATTAAGGAGCCTTCTTTAACTCCAACTGAGCAAAGCAAAGCTGGGAGGCTTAGGCTTGGAGTTATGCTGTCATGGCTGTGATTAGAGTGGGGTGGGGACCTACCTGTGCTGGGCCAAGTGTTGGCAAGAAGCTTAACATGGCTGAATACATCTGGCTAGGCTGCATGGATGGCCCTTACTGAGCTCCGTATTACTGTAACTGTGTTCCTGYTTGTGTGAGCCAGTTCAGGATGTGTCTATGCCATGCTGTGGTCCTGGCAGGGCTGGAGGTATAGACCTGCCTAGAAATGTACTGCACTTTAATGGCCAACTCCATGGAGGTTCTACAAGAGAGGTCATGGGTCCGTATTTGGTTTTTGAAGCTCTGCGTGGTACAAGCTCACCTTGTATATACTTGTTGAATTAGCTGGAGCACTGGATGTGATTTGTTACACTTCTGTACCGTCCGTGGTAGGACGGGCAGTACCTGATCTGGTATAGAGCCAAGCAGTACAGTTAACTTGTCATCATTGTTTTGAGCCAGCAAGGTGAGTTTGTACTGGATCAGCAGAGCAAGCAGAAGAGGGAGTGTGGTAATAAAATCTGTAACAGAATTACTTTGCCTTGTAGGGAATGGAGCAGTCCTTGGCACTATTTTTATACAAAATACTGATCATAATAGCTCTTAACTGCAGGGGCTTTTCAGAAGCCTCTGGGGATTTTGTACAAACATCTGCTTTTGGTAAAGCAGCTCCTTCTAGGAGTAAAGCCATGCGAATAAGTTATTTGGAAGTGCTAGATTTACAGTGCTTTCACTGCATTGCAGTGACAACTAGTCTGTCTGCAGCTGACATCAGTGTGTGTATGGTCAGTCAGTGCAAGGAAGCTAAGCATGCTATACCCCTGCGCCCTGGCTCACCTTGCAGTTGTGTGTTTGCGTAGTTATCTCTGGTCAGGAGGCTGCAAGTTGTAATGGCCTTTGAGAATGTTTTGTAGTGGAAAGAAGCACTGACCCCTCTCTTGTGGGGGTTATGGACCAGTGCCCTGTAGTTTGATTCAAGAACACAGACAAAGGGGGTGAGCGAGCACAAAGCGGGGGTGAAGGTTTGCTAGAGAGGATTGAAATCTGGGCGTGAGGCATGGAAGCTAGAATTCTTTCTTTCCATCACCTGCCCAAAGGCTTTTATACTGAAAAACACCCACTTCCAAATAAACGGGCAGGTCTTAGGAACCAGTTAAGTGAGGTCAGGCAGAATTCTCTGTTTCTATTTCTGTAGTAGAGAACATCTTCCAGGCATTTCTCTGCTGGTGTCTTCCTTGTTCTCACTTGTGTCTGCAGCCTCCTGCTGACTTTAGGTGCCTGACGCCTTGTGAAGTGTCACTTTAGAGTCTTTCTAAAATAAAGATATTCTTTGCCTGTTTGCTAATGGGTTTTCCCTGCCCCTCCAGAGGTTTAAATGATAAAATTAAATTACGCTAACGTGCAAATATGTACTGATTTCATCTACAGAGTACTTCTACAGCTTCCTCTATAAAGCTGTATAAACAACAGTAATCTATACCTCCCTGGACCTCACTTATGTCTAAAATGTCAAGTTGTGAACTTTCTGTGACACTTCTGTTTCCAAAGAAAAGTTGCCCTCAGGCATGTAGTGTGTAATGCTCTATTACTGGTGCTACAGTTGTAGTGTGAGGCCTAGTTTGTTTGGGAGGTGGGGTGGGGAAATGGTTCCTAGTTTCCAGACTTGCTCTCACCTGGTCACTGAACAACAATAACTACTACTGTTTGGTTTTGCTGTAGTGTGAGTGGACTTCATTTTAACTCCTTCACTCCAGGCAGTGAGGAGGGCAGAGGCTAGGGTGGCTCACAGAGCGAAGTTTAGCTGAGGATAGAGATGCACTTAGAGAGCTTTCATTAAATCAAAGACTTGGCATGGAAGGAAGAAAAGAGTACCCCAGGACTTCACTGCAGCTCTGTGGCCTGACATCCGTACTGCAGTCTTCCAATATTAGAAATAGCTGGGTAATTTACTGTGACTCCCTTTCTTTGCCCATGCTGCTCACCAGCTGGCAAGGAATCCCTCTGCTCCTCCCTGCAAGTGGGAAAGGCATGTTCAAAATGTACTTTTGCAGCAGCAGGAACAAATCCTCTCAGAACATCTTTTAGAAACAGGACTCCATCCTGGGTATATAGTAGAGATGGGTTGTCTTGAAATACAAGGATATGGGGATGAATACAGAACATCTGCCTTTTGGTGTGGAAGCTGGTAAGGCTGCTGTCATAAGGTACAGAGCTGGCTGTAGAACTTGGTAAAGCTAGTTTTCGTGCTAGAAGCCTTTTGTGTGTCTGTTTAATGCTGCAATTATGCTAGCGTCTTTGCAGATGAAGCCCAGCAGCTTGCTGCTCTGCACTTTAATTTTTTTGTTCTTTTAGTATATGCTTTGTTTTCTCCAAGTCTACCGTGAAGCTGACCATGGTTTTATTCCTTGGTGCCTGAGGAAAAAGAATGGCCATTAATGATGTTTTAATGATGCAGGTGGGCAATTCTTCCACAAAGACAGAGTCTTCTTTCCTGAGATGCTAAAACTGGTGGGAGAACTTCAGTGTGCACCATGACAGCACTGGTTCAGGCAGCCAAGTCAATTAAATTAGCTTTGCAGATTTTAATTGTGATTTCTTCTTGAAAGGTAGTTCTCTGCCTCGCTTTCCCCTTACATGTGTACACATGCCACCACAGCAAGATAAATTTCTTAGAGGATCACCTGAAGCCTTTTCTACCAAGTTGTGTGGAATCTAGCATGAAGTATTTGTTTAAGCATCTCTGCTTTATTTCTAATGGCCTCTAACTTCCTTACCTGCTAGAGTTACCTGCAGCACTAAGAAAAGCCACTTAGAAAAGTGCATTTCTGCACAGCAGCTGTAAGATTTCCTCACTGTTTGGCTTTTACATCATCATACTATCTGTAAGCTGGATGAATCAGAGGAATGATTGTCTGAGCAAGATTGAATCTGGAAGAGAGGCTTATGGATCCYAGGAATAAACTGGCTGTCAGAATGCAGTATTGACTTGAAGAAAGCAAGTCCTTGGAGGCAGTATTGACTGTCATTACTGATGTAGTGGAGACTGCCTAAAGTGCCATTTCTTCAGTGGCATCATTTTTTGCTGTGCCTCTTTCCTCCTTTCCCCYTCCCCTTTTCTCCCTTGCTTTGCATGGGGAGCAAAACAAGTGGCATGTGTCACAAGTGTAATAAAAATACATGCCGAGTTGGAGCCGGATCAGGGACTGGTTTCCAAATCAAGGACAGAGAAGGGATCATGAAGGACTCTTCCCCTCAGCACATATTTGAGCTGGCACTGAAAGTATTTCCAGTCTTTATTTGCAGAGAGCAAACCCTCCCCAGTGTTCACCCAAAGATGGCTTTGTCACAGCAGGAGCTCTTAGGCTTTTTATTTCTCCTGTGCTTATCAGACTTTATGCTCTTGATAGGAGAGGTCCCATTTAGGAGATACTGTGCTGGGTCACAGACAACTTGAGAGAAACCTGGTGTCTATAATAAAAAGTATGGGGGGGGTGAAGGATCTCAGTATTATTTAAAGACTTGACAGAAATAGCTGTAGGGAAAGTGAATGCAGCTGCTTCCCTTGTGTTTGTCRCTGTTGCTCCTCCTTTGCTTGCTCTCTCCGTGCTGAGCCTAAAACAATAGGGGAAGGAGCTTGATGGCCCTTTGGGAGTATTGGCTGTTCCCAGCCCTTATAATTAGGCTGGGCAGTGCTGCACAAATGGAAACAATGCTGTCCCTGCCCAAGGGGTCGTCTTGGTGTTTGGGACGGGAATTTCAAAGCTGCTTGGTGGACTTTTTTTTAAAGTTATTTTGAAGGGAGCTAATCCCTATCCCTTTGGTATGTAAAAGGGGAGCCTTAAATTCTATGGCTTTAATAATGCAATTTCTGAGTCTTAATCCTTCTCGGAAAGCTATTATTTTTGGTTGGTGTTTTGTTTTTATTTGTCTGTTTTCAGACAGCTCAACAACTGCTTCAGAAAATAATGAATTTGGGCTGTGTATTCCACAGAGCGGCATCCAAAAAGCCCTCAAAAAATGCATAAGGACACCTCTTCTAGCCATACATCAAAGGGCTGTTCTGGTTTCTCAGATACTTTCTTAAGGACACAGACTGAGGATTAAGAAATGCTAATGTAATTGGCTTGTGCATGTTGGTGCTTTCCCTGTCCAGTATTTAAGTCACACTCAACTTTAAGTACTAAAAGACTGTATTAAGGAAGTTTTAATGTGCCCTTGAGAGCTGCTGGCAAATACAATGAAAGACTGAGCTGAAGCAGGTGGCCAAAGGATGTTCATGTCTACAGTTGCTGAAGGTACTGGGCTGAACTTCAGCATGTGACTTATTGCAAAGTATAAGATATCTGGTTGAGACTGGTTAGTCTCAGGATTCTAGGTCTGTAAACTCCTATTAGTAGCCTACTGACCCGTTCTTGTATCCCCATCTAAAATTCAGGTAGGATGGCAATATATAGGCAATGATAAGTAATGTGTGTACGCAGTTGATAATTATTTGTAGGACATTAGATAAAACACTGTGTTTGGGGAAGAGGAAAAGAAGGGCTATAATTCCCAAGGTAATGCAGGAGGGATGCGGAACAGATGTCAGAAGGCTTTTGGAGCTAGTGGGTGGTGTGAGGATGAAGAATCAAGAGTGAAAGCTTGAGAAAGGGCTAGGCAGCATCTCACCCTGTGTCACCTTATGCTGACTCGGAATGGTGTAGTGTTCTGAAGTGACTCTGCTCTGAGGAGGGCGACTGGCATTGCAGGGTATCCTAGCTGAATGCCTGGCCTTTCTGCCTTAAGGACACATTGACTGGGATACTGAAATGACTCAGTACTTGGATGTCTGGACATTGTTTCAAGCAGAGGATTTATTGCATTGTCCTTGACAGAGATGGTTTTTGATAGCCCTATTTTCCAACCACCTGGCAAAGACTGAGGCACAGGTAATCCCTGGTTTATTTAACTGTGATGCKAAGGGGGTGAAGGAAGCACTTTGAAGAGACTGTAAAATTTTCTTCTTGATGTAAGAGGCTTTGTCTCTTGCCTTCTTCCAAAAGGGATATGTGGGTTTTTGTGTGTGTGTGTGTGTGTGTTTTTTTTTTTTTTTTTAAGTGACTTGAGTGTTGATCTTTTGAAATCTCTCTTCCCTTTCTTTCCCCATCTGGATGTGGTTAGACTTTACATCCTTTTTTGTCTGACTTAGCTTGCCTTTGTGACCTTCCTCCACAGGGCTCTGCTCAAGGGTTTGCTTGAAAGTGCTCCCACACAGTGTGCCCTCCTGGCTGCTGACACTGGGCTCTGGGAAGCTGGACCATGCTGACTTCAGCTGTTCCTTTGCTTAAAGACACCTCTAAAGATTTTGACCCAAAGTTCTGGAAATGGGCTGGGATCCAAGTTCTCTGCAGAGCCGACTGCCAGCATGGCAGCTGAGATTGACTGGAAGGTTTAGCTGGACAGAAAAACATGAAGCAAAAACTTTGGTCCTAATTAGAAACACTGGGGAAAAATAGTTGAGAATTATACACTTTAAAGACTTCTGACCATCTCTGTTCATAAGCCTATCTAGGGGTGAGGGAGATACTCAGTGGAAAGCTTGTTTGGTCTCAAATTCATTTGCTTGCTGTCAGGGAACTGTAGTGGCTGACCAGTGTTGCATGATGGCAGGAAGAAGAGGGGATGGGTGGCTTCATGGCAAAGATGCCAGAACACATAAGTTGAAATGACTTTGCCAAAGCTGTAGAGTAGGTTAGTGGCAGAAGTGGGAGCTGAAATGAGTTGTCTGGAGTCCTTGTTTGGAGGAAGCTGGAATGTTTCTGGCTCTGAAAGGTGTATGAAAACAGACTAAGTCATGAGTTGGGTGGCCCTGCCTTAGATCTCAGTCCTGGCACTGACGGTCACCAAGGGCAGGTGGAGACACTGAGTCAGGCCACAGGCTTTGCACCCATCTGAAAGAGTTGCAGAGTGTGTTTGCCTCCTCCTAACAACATCCTAATAGAAACCAATTGATTGCTTGGGGAAGTTTGCCAGAACCTTGCTAATGACTGAAGGTAGTGCTGAAGGACTGAAGGTAGTGACTGAGCTTGCATTTAAAACATTCCTGCTATTTACTTCTGGAGAAGGTTGACAAGAGGGAATTAAGTGGAAGTCTGTGGGAATTAGATGCCTAACTCTCCTTTGGGCCTTTGGAAATCTCCACCTTGGATTCATTTTTTTTTTTTTTTTTTCCCCCCCCTCCTCCCTGAAGGGCAGAGCCTTATGCTGGGCTCTCCCGTTCTGCTGCAGCAGACAAGGAGATCTGTGCAAGTGTTCCTTACTTCTGCTGAAATAGACTTGCAATCAGAATGCCATTTGCTTTCACTGCGGAGTCCTGGAAGCCATAGGCCCTTGTGCAAGGAATCCAATTAAAATGCAAAAGAATAATAAAAAAGGGTGGAGGGGAGGAGAAGAGGTGAGTAAAGCTCCTTCCACAAACTGTGGGAGGGATTTCCTGTAAGAGGTTAATCTTGACCTTGAGCTTTTCCAAGTCCTTTCCTTAGGATGCTGACCCAGCATTGATTAAATGATTCAAAACACGAAATGATCTTTGTTCTTTTTCTTTTTCCTCCTTAAAAAAAAGTAATTGGATTGACATAAATTAGAGCTGAGTTAACCTGTCTGGAATAATTGGATTGGTAATAATGGACAGCGGTATGGATTGAAGTCGGTCACAGTTTAACCTGGAGGCTTGGAGAGGTTCCCCCCCCCCCCCCCCTTGAAAAAAAAAAAAAAAAAAATCCCCTCCGAGAGTACAAAGGAATGTGGAGGGAGGGAGAAGTCTGCCCCTATGTGCCATATGCACTGGGCTGCTTGCTGGGGAATTGCTTCAGGGGAACTCTGGTTGCAAACTTGGATTTTCCTGGCAATAAAGTACACAGGTTCATTGCTTGGAAAGCAATAGACAAAACTTTGCGAGACGCTGTATTACAGTGATAAATCACTTCATGGAGAGTAATCCTACATCCTTTCTGTACTGTTCTTATATACCACTGATTAGAGAAAGGCTAGAGGAGCTGCTTTTGGATCTGGACTTCCAGTGGCAGTGAGGGATGTATGAACAAAGGGATTTCAGGCTACTGTCTTTCATTAGTATATCTATAAACTTCTCCCAAATACCCTATATATTTTAGTTTGGGACTCTTCTTGCCTCCTTGGTAAGAACAACGATGAGAAATTATCTACAGTATTGAATAAAATTAGGAGTTTTGATCTTGAAGTAGCTTAAAGCTAGTTTACTTTGCTTCTGGCTTGAGACCTTCACCACTCTTTGTTAACTGCTGGTTAGAATAGGCAAGTACTGCTGAAATGCATCCAGAAGGAGAAAGCTCTCCCAGCCCTGAAAAAATATCCCTGTCTTGGGAAGTAATTCTAGGATATTGTTCCAAAGTAGTTGCGTGATCCTCTCCCAAAGACTCGATTGGAAGCTTTACTGGTGTTTGCCGCCATATCCTTCACTCCAGTGAAACCTAAATTTATCAAGGCACGTATGTTATGCTAAGTATCTGAGAACTCTCATCCCCATTGGAGTGAAAACATTTCCAAAGGAACTGCTTTTTTCCCTTTCTCTTCAGTAAAGGTCACCTATAGGTTTCCCTCAGGGTGGCAACAATCCAAGAGTACCGCACAGGCAACTGAAAAATGAGCTGTGAAGAAATCATCTAGGGGTGAAACCGTTCTCTGATCCTGAAACAGGCAGGATATTGGGAATATGTGCTAAGGAAAGGTTCATGTCCCTGCAATGTGCCCTGGGAAGGACCAGGAGTGGAAAAGTAGGCGTCCTGCAAATCAAATGGAGAATGTGATTTTTACGGAGCTGAGTGTAGGAGGTGGGGTGAGGAGGAAGTGAAGGGAGGCCAGCCTTCCTCCTTGCTTCTAACCAGGACCATTCATATCTTGTGGGTGTTTGTTTTTTGGCTTTATCCTGTAAAAAAGATAATGATGGTTATGGGGTTGCAACAGTTGCTTGTTGGTGAAGCTACTGGACTGCCTTCTGTTCTTGTAGCCAAATCCTGCAGCCTTTTCAAAATTACATGATCAGTCCTGATTATCATATTAAAAATACTTGCTGTGAATAGCTTAGTTGGAAGAATGGTCTGTGTAAGGCCTTGATCTCAAAAATCACAGCAGTATTATGTGATTGACAGAGAAAAGAGGTTTTGAAGGATTACAGCTAGTCATTCTCCATCTAGAGCTTTCTGACTGATCTCTGTGGGCCAGACACTGACTCTGCAGGATTCAGTGGCAGAATTCCCCAGGCTTTCGGTGGGACAGTTGGTAGAAGCAGCATTTTGCCATGAATATCGCTTATCGCTGTGAGTGGACTGCTCCCTGAGCTGGCAAGCACATCTGTGGCACAGATTAGCCAGAGTGTGCACTGCCTACTTGTGCTGCAGGTAGCGTAAGGATTATGAGTCCCAAATGGGCCTGATGCAGCCAAAGGATTATTCCCTTCCAGAGTGAGGGATGAACAAGGGAAATGGACTGCTTCTGAGTCACCATCTGCTCAGGGGTAATCCGGCTATATGCTTTCCTCTGCCTAGAGCTTATGACAAAGTCACAGCGTGGACCTAAATAATTAGGAGATGCCTGGCTTCAGAGTGGCGAGTCACTTCTTCCCCTGCTGACCTTGGCTGATTAGCAAATGTTTGGTACCGTTTATGGAATCCTATCAAAGCAGCCCAGAGGCATTCATCTGCCTAAAAGCCTCCGGAGGATCTCTTCTTCCCCCCTGGGGCACAGCCCATCCTTGCTCTTCAAAGCAGGTCTTTGATTAGCTGACTGGAGATGCATGTTTAAGATCTTGCATTTTTTGATGTTTTTTTTCCTCTCCCATCCCCCCCTTCACAGAGGAGGAAACTTAACATCATACTAGTCCCTCTGTGGCAGTTCGGAAGTTAAATTTACCGGGACCATTATCTTTAACAGCTGCTGCTGTCTGACAGATTGAGTTTATAGTCAGTCTTATAAGCACTAAAAACACTTTTATCCTTGTGGGTCCAATTTCAGAGCTATTCAATTTATTATCTCTGAGAGTTTAACAGCTGTTCTCCCTGTTCCCTCGTACCCACCTGCCCCTTGCTCCCTCCCACTCCCCAAAGCTCAAACCTAAGGCTGACCCCTTAATCCTGGAGGTAGAAGAAATGCTATGCGCATGCTTGCCAGCCTCCAGTGGTGGAGTCCCCTGCTCCTACCGGTTTGCCTGTTAAACAGCAGCATCGTGCCAATGTTGTGCTGTTCTGGCCATGGTTGGAAGAAATGTTCCTTTCTCTCTACCTCAGCAGAGAGGAAAGAAGCTGCCTTGGGGGTTGCAGAGAGGAGAGAGGTGAGGAGGCTGGATTGCTTTGATTGGACTGTTTGCAGCTTTATCTCTGGGCAAACAGAAAATTAAAAGAATGGTGGAGTAATTGGGAAAGAGACAAGATACGTTTCCCCTGTGAATCTTTTCTAATAGCTCTGAAGCACACATCTAGTGATAGGGAGTTACCAGCCTGCAAGCTGCTCTGACTGCTTTGAAGTCCTGAGTTTCTGTGCTGTAGCAAAGTCCACTCTAGTGTCTGGACTCTCTGGCCCCCTGGCTATGTGCTACACTGTCCACAACCTTAGAGTGAAAATCTAGTTTTTTTCTTCCCAGGGCTAGTCTCATCTCTTTTGCTTCTAATGGCATATTTTTCCCCCCATGCTGGGGTATGATATTCTCCTCTGCTAACATGTAGGTAGGCTGGTAGCTTTTTCTGCGGAGGCAACTGTACAAGACAGGAATCACACCCTGAAAATGGGATGAGAATCCCCAGTAGGATACCTCCTGTAGGAGGCGTTGCGTTGMGGTGTCTTCTCTCTGGTCTATGCTGGACTGTCCCAGTGAAAGGTCCTCCAAGGGAAAAGAGGCAAGAAATCTATTAAGGGCGTAACAGCTCTGAGAATGAAGCAGCAAAATTCATGTGAAGTCAAGACATTACTTTATCTAAATAAAATACTCCAAAGCCTCTACACTATGCACAGTTATATCAGTCTTAGCAATTGGTTTAGAGCACTTAGAAAATAAACACATGGTGTTAATCTTCACCTACAATACGTCATCACAGTCCCGTAGTTCGATGCAGTTGCACTGATTTAGGGCCAGTGCAGGTAGTCCTTTCTCTTAAACRGACTCTTCTCTCTCCATCCTTTCAGTCAGTGTGTGCTGGGGTTCCTTGTGTTGGGTGCTCTCCCTATTTTTATAAAGTGTTTAAAAGCTTACAGCTTGGTGGGGGAAGGAGCACAGGAGACGGTCAGAATAACAGTTTCGAATCCATTTTCCAACCTTTCTTTCCCTGTAAACACTCCTCCACCATTTACACTTACCAGAGGTGGGCCTGGTGGTGATAACCAGACACACTTGCACCTTCCACCTTATTTACTACACCATTCTCCTTAATTTGTGAAATTATTTAAGTAACTGTACTTTTTTGTGTTACCAAAGTTGTCTGTTACAATTACCAGTGAGAAGTATTTCTGCTCAGGGTAAATGGAGAGAAGAGCTCATCCTCCAAGGAAATAGATGATAGGCAGATGTTGTACTTATTAAACATGCTCCATCACAGCATTGATGGCTAAAACTCTGTTGTGGACCTTAGGGGAAAAATGGGTTCAATTTCCATCTTTGCTCCAGACATACCATTTGTTCTTCCTTGTGTGGTAGGAGAGGGGGGCTGGGACCAGTTTTTGTTCATGCTTTTATGAAAGGACAGTTCCTGCTTCAGCAGCTCTGTGTGAGGGGATGCAAATCTGTATTTCCCACTGGGGTGCCCATGTCCTGGTGTGTCATTCTGTTTCTCCTGTTAATGCTGTTTTACGTACAGAGTCAGAGATGGGGAATGGGAGATGCCAAGAATGATGCTAGTCCAGTGGTCAGGGCTATTGAGGAGAGACTGCAGAGGTTCAGTCCTGTGCCATCATGTTTATACATGTTGGAATAGTAACTCTAGAAACTATTTCAGTATCTCTGACCTGTAGCTGTGTTTTTCTCCTGGGAAACATGGGATGCAATCATCTGAGGTAGGAGAAGAAGGACTTGAGCATTTGTCTTCTCTCCTCTGAGAGCCTGAACAGCTGGATAAAAACCTCCCTTCTGTTACTATCCTGCTTCCCCTCATGTTTGTCACTAATTCTTCACTCTTCATTTTCATTTCCATTGCCTTGTTCTGGTGACAGTGTGTGAAATAAGGACAGCTTTGTTTCAGGTTGCTCAACCTAAGTTGAAGGATAAGAGTAATTCATCCAGACTACACTTTTTTTTTTTCTCCCACCACCTTCTTCCCAAGCCTCCCACCTCTGCTTTGTCTATGAGCTGACTTAGTTTGTGTACATGGCTCTTGCTCTACTGTAATGTTGATGAACCTCCTAGTCTGTGCCTCAGTTCCCTGTCAGGTGGAGGTGATAGTACTTTCTCACTATGTCTGGGGATGCCACCACACAGTGCAGCAGTGCATACAGTCAGCCACACTAATGGACCAAAGGGGAGCTTGTTCTTGCTGCGGTTCGCTTCTTTTTCAGCAATGGCGCATTCTCTGCCGTGTTTCTCATCCGCCCCATCTCTTCACTTTACTTTCAGCTTTGCAAAAGCATTGATTTATTGTGTGAGTAGACACTGTGAAGATGAGATATATTGTGAAAAATCCCTGCAAATTGGCAGTGAGAATTTGAGAATGGATTTTGCTTATTTTCCYGTGATGGTGATACATGGTCTGTTACACCTTGGCTTAGGCTAAGTTTCACTGAAGTTAATGCGAGACTTCCTGTTGACATATGTAGTCTTTGGATCAGACTGGTAGAATTTTGGCACTTCTCAAGTGATAGCAAAATCTCAGTAAGCCTTGTGGTGTAAAGGAGGCTATTCAGACCTGTCACTGAGTGCCTGTTTCATTCCTTTTGTCATTTCTCTGTTCTGTTCAAGTTCTTGTGCTGCTCCTGTTCCAGCGGTGCCCGAGTGCCCTCCGATGGTGCTGATGTTCCCACAAAGAGATAATGATACCTACCTACTTCAGAGGGTCCCTTTCTGCTCTGCTTCATTTCCTTTCCACCTTGCAGACAGTCTGATTATAACACATGGCTATTCCTACTCTTGTCAGCTTCAAAAGGGAAGAAAGAAGTCATTAGAAACCAACAAAAATGTTAATTGTATCATAAATCTCTGAACAAAACAGCATTTCAGAGGTTTATTCTGATTTGGGTGCGTGGCACTGCAGCTAAATTCGCTGTTCTTTCCTAAGTCAGAGGCAGAGGAGACTGCCTTGTTTGCCATAGCCAATGGTAATATCAAACAGGGATACAGTTTCAGCAGTTAAGCCTTAGACCTAATTTAAAGCACTTTTTAAGAAAGTATGGAATTAATTCTTTAAAGGGAAATAGCTTTACTTTTTATTAGTCTGAAGTAAGCATGTGAACATGCTTTTTTGTGTATGTTTTAAGAATGGCTGCACAATTGTAAGGGACCAGGGGTCCATCTAGCATAGTATCCTCTCTTTGGAAGTGGTGGGCTGACACCTGTCTGTAAAAGATGGAGAATACCAATAAGAAGAGAGGAGAGTGGCTATAAGATTGTGGCCGTGGAAATTAGTGGTTGCACTGAAGAAAAACTGCAGAACTGTGTCAAAAAATAAATGTCTGGGACTGAAGCAAAGAATGCTGAAATGGAAAGGAAGGTTCAGAACAGAGAATTGCTACTGACACCC
>NW_020447752.1:5459544-5525335 GCF_003343035.1 Apteryx rowi | reverse complement strand
ACCCGGCTAATGCCCATCTGGAGCTTCCACCCATGCTGGGTCTGTTGAGACTTGCCTCCAGTCTAACATACAAACAGCATAGGTTTAGGTGTAAGAATAGGCCCCCTGGTCTGAAATGCATTAACTGCTGATTTATAAACGCAGCACAAATTTGGCAGAGCTGGGAAGGATCCCAGGTTCCAGGAGTTTGCACCATTGAAGCTAGGTTGATAGTGCCACAAGTTTTACAGCTTTTCATTGTGGTGGCTGGAGTGGATTGAAACAGGCTGAGAAGCTCCTAGTGCAGCATGTAGGAGGCGGAGTGCAAGGAGAGGGGCAAATGTACTGGTTTCCTTTCCCAGCCAGGGAGAGGCTGGAGACTTCCAGGCCCATCTCTTCTTCTCCCCGTATTGAAGCCATCTGTCAGAGGGCAGTCTTCTACTGCGTGTGTGGGTCTGTGGACATGCTTTGGTCCTCTTCTCTTTTCTTGCAATTTCAGACAGATCCAGTTTCAAATTGCAGCCAGCCCTCAGTAGATGGGAGGGAGGGGAAAGGATGGTTAATCCAATCCTTTTATCTTGCCCTTTGTCTAATTAAAACCACAACAAATGGCACAGTTTAGGTTTAAATGTAATTGTGTTTAATGAAACATTAAGGGCAATTAAAGGAGTTACCGTGGCAGCCTCTCTCTACCCTCCAGGGTTATAATGGTCTGATGAAGTGCTCTTACTGGCTCTCTTGGCAGGGGCTTGTTAATTGCATTAGAAACTGATAGTGGTTTTCTTTTAATACTGAAGTTTCTCTGGTTATTCTTCTCAAGGCACTTGCATGTGATCAGCCACTGGAACTTCTGGAGCAGCAAATCTGCAGTGCTGGCTCCCCAGCAGGGCAGGATGAGAGATGGACTGGTGGGAGGCTGGGGAGGCAGCCCATTTCCTCTAAAGAGCACCTGAGCTTGGGTCAGGGCAGCTGCTGGAGCTGGGAGATATCAAATGAAGTCCTGAGGCCTGAGCTCTGCTCCTGGCTCTCTTGCAGGCATCCTAGGTCACTTTGGTTCTGTGTGTCCTGGGTTGCAGTACTTGGTCATTTAAGCTGGGAGCAGCCCAAGAGATTGTGAAGCTTCATGTGGAAATTAAAGCAAAAACTAATGTCCCTCCCTCCGCCTGCCCTGACTGATACCAAGCAAGGTCAGTTCCCCAGTCTGTTCATCTGAGCACACTTGGGCGAACACAGGAGCAGATGTGACCAGCCAAGGGAGGGCCAGGCTGCAGTTGCAGTGCTGGTTGACTGCTAGCTGTTGCAGAGCAAGGGTAGGAGGAAGAGGACCGATGTTAGCAGGAGACAATGTGTTATGTTTTCCCACTAGGGTAGGTGGTCTTGGTATAGTTAGTTTGAGGGCTGCCCTCAAGGGCATCAAAAGGGATGTTTATTGTGTAAACCTGGTTGATTCATACTTTTAAAATATTACTGATTTACTATCAGTCTGATACTTTTTAAAGAAAATCTCAGCACCTAGAATTGAATAATTGCTGGAGTTTTCCCATTCAAAAAAAAAAATAGTACCTTCCTCTTTAAAACGAAGCCTGAATTTAAAGTTTCTAGCATTTTAGGACTTTGGCTCATGCCTGACTTATGCTTTTTTTTAAAATACAGATGGGAGTTGGCACAAGTGAGAGAAGCTGAGGGACAGAGGGAGCATGAGGGCAATCCCGGTGCTGCTGGAGCCAGTAGGAGCTCTGCCACAGATGCAGGCGAGGGCAGGCTTGTTCCCCCCTCCCTTGTTCCTTAGGTAATGTGGAGGGAGCTGGGGCAGAGCTGGGAGCAGGATGCTGAGGTGTAATCGCTTTCCTGTGTCTTGAAGAAATAAGTATTGTCAGAGCAGCAAAATAAACGCAGAGTTTAAAGTTGGTGGTGGTATTAGACAGTAAATAGTCCCCTCACTGCAGTAGCAGCTTGGTGAAGTGGGACAGGTCTAGCTTTTTCTTTGTTCTGTCCCTAGCTAGAACCTGTGGTTTAAAAACCAAGGTTAACAGCAGCCTCCTGAGCATGGTGCTGACTTGACGGCAGCTTTTTGGCTGCAAGGCTGCCTTCCCATCCTTGACAGTGTGACTGCTCTAAATCTTAGTAAAAGATGTCGCTGCAACACGTGTCCCCCAGAGACTGGGAGGAGAAGGGAATGATATATGGGAGAAACCTGTCTCTAGAGTCCTGCCATCTATTTCTCAAGTCTTAAGAAAATGCTGCCACTGAGCTGTCTCCATTTATCTCAAGTAAATATGGAGAGAAACTTTAAAATAAGTCCTTATTTTTTTCCTGGCAGAGGTTGTTTTTAACACCAAAGGCTTTTTTTCTTCCTCAGCACATTTTCCAGTAGCTTTCACAAATAAATAAATTAGCGCACCTACTCGTCTTCACCTGCTTCCTGCCCTGTTCAGCAAGCCCCTCCTGAGACAGCACTGGGGGAGCGTTCCATTTATCTTGACCTCCATAAGCCCCTTGTGATGCTCAGGCCTCCCCACGGCCACAAGAAGTTACAGATATCTCTGTTTTGCAGACAAGGAGCCAAAGCCAGTGGAGACCTGGGACACGTTCACTCAGGAAACTTACAGTTGAGCAGGAGCTAAATCCTGTTTGCTTTGTTGCTTGGGGGCTTTGCGAGTGTGAGGTAACAACTGCGCTTTTGGGTGGTTGCTTCCCCTTCCAACCTCACTGCTGTGGACTGGTTGTTTTACTGGTGTGTTTGTGTGCCTGTTTGTACCTCAGGTGACCTGTTGCTTGTGAAGGTGCGTGAGCACTGCTTGGCCCTTTGTGAGATGAGGGTTATGGCAGCTGAAGGCTAAGACAGATGCTGACATGTCCGTTTCTCAGGTCATGTCCTGAGCTGCCTTTATGAARTGCATCTGAAAGCATTTTTGGCTCATTCTCAGCAGTGAGGCTCTCATGGCCCCATCTGTGCCATGCCACTCAGCAGTGGTGCAGCGTGCCTGGGTGGCAAGGGACAGCTGCTGCGGTCCTGGCCTGCTGCAGCTGATGGGCACTGCGCTCTCAGGCTTTCTGCTGTGGAACCGAGCACAGAAGAGCAAAGTGAAGCTGGGACCTCCCTCAGAATCCCTCAGGAGCTATTTATGGTTTGCCCGATGCTGTAACTGCTGAAGTAAGGCCTCCCTCTTGGGACAGTGCATAGTGTGTTTGGGTAAGGGGCCCTGAGGTTAGAGTGGTTCAGCACTCGCAGCTGGCTGGGAGGTCTGTCACTGTGTCTCTCACTGAATGGCTTCATCTTGATGCAGCGGTGTGTCTGCTGGCTTTCTCCGCTTGGGCTGGACAAGCTAAGAAAGGATCAGTCTACATAACTCTTTTGTTCAGCAAAACCAGATGCTGTCATGTAGGAGGTGAACAGGCTACAGCTGAACTAAGTGGGAACGTATGTTAGGCAGTAAGTAAGGAAGGGCTGTTAYCCCTGGACATAACTTGCGGAAATGTGTTCTGAGCAAAATCCTGACCGGACTGTTTGTATCCGTACTCTTTACTGAATACACTGTACTGATGAACATTCAGGGGTATCTAGGGCAGTGGTTATCAAGCTTCTTCATAAACTTGCCTTGGCTCCCAATGATGGGATGCAACCCTGAAGTCCTTCCTGTTTTCCAGTGTCAGGGTGGCCAAAGAGGTATATTAGGGTCTGTGAACATTTTCTATTAAAAAGGTTTTTTTTTCTACAAGCCAAAAGTATTCTGAAAGTGCTTCTACTTGAAAATTTTGTTACTTTTTTCAAAATGTGTGGCTCCTGGGTATCCAGACTTGATACCATTCTTGCCTACTAGTCCCTGGCAAGCAAGAAACCAAGGAAAGTGCGGTGCTAGCCTGAGCTTTTCCTGCTGTGACCTTTGGAGCCTCCCCATGGGTTGCTGCTTGGTAGGGTCTCCAAGCAGCCTGCCTGTGATGTTAAGAGGTGTGTTGGACAGCCACGCAAAGAGTGCTCACCTCCCTCTCCCTCCGTCCCTTCGTGCTCAGAGATGTCTGCGACAGCAGGAAATTTTGCTCTAGGGGCAATTGATCCTGCCCTTCACAGGGGTTAAGGGCCCTTCCTTGACATTTGGGATGACCTGGTTCTAGGTCACAGACTCAGCCCTTGCTTCCAGGGAAGCTGTGGGGACTGTTGTGCTTTCCTGTGACTCTCCTCCACAGCAGGTGGTAGGGAGAACAAAACAGACATTCTCCATGTTGGGTACGCTCAGCCCCAGTCGTCACACGACTGCCCCTTTCTCTAACAATACATGATTTCTTCCACCTTCTTCTGCAGTGGTGCTGTGAGAGCAGGGACAGGCATTCACACTGCTTAAGTAAAACATAATGATTTAAGTTTTATTTAATTTAAACAATAAAATGGCCATTAAACAAGTTATGCATTGACCACCTTACCATGCCCTCTAGCTCTAATCCTGATTAAGTGTCTTTATTACTTGGCTCAGTTGGCCTTTTTTAAATGACAACGAAACACTTGATAGCATGAGTGCAAACTCCTTCCCTCTTGGCAATTATCTCCCTTCCTACTGAGTTTTGCAGGAGGAGGGAGAGAGAGGGGGAAGAAGAAGGGAGAGCTGGTTGGCCAGGGGAGAAATCCAGCAGCACCTGATCCGTTTATCACATAGATATGCCACAGTGGAGGCTTAATGGAGATTTAAATAATTCAGAGCACTCAGCCCTGCTAAAGCTGTATAATGAGCCTTCTGCACTGTGAGCCACTGCTTGACTGAACGTAGGAGCAGGGAGGTCGCATGGTTTTTTTCATGCATAATTAAAGGGATAAAAGGGGATTTAGAGCAACAGTGTTACAATGAAGCATGGGAGAGAGGCTTCGCTTGTGTTTAACTTAAATGCCAAACAGTTGTTGACTTGCAGAATAAGCTTCCTTCTTTCTTTCTCTTTTCCTCTCCTACTCCTTGTTGACCTGCTTCTGCTCCCCTCTGTCCCATGAGCATAGGGGCTGCCTCTGAGGGGGATTCGGTGATGTTTTCCGTGTTGGGACAGCAGCTCGGTTCCATGGCTGTTCAAAGTCTTTGGAACATCCAGGCACCAGCCTAGAGGCCTTTTCCAGCATGTCTCTGTTCCTTTTGGGAGAAACAAAAGGAACCTGCTCCAAAGGAAAAGACTGAAGAGGGAGTTGGGAAGGATACAGGGCATTATTTTACTTTGGTTTCTTGCTTTTATGACTTAGCATTTTCTGCTGTTACTTTTAAAAAATCTGGTTCAAAATGATGCTGGCTTCTGACTGGAAGGATGGCTTTAAGAGCACTTGTTTATTCTTGCTTCTTCCTCTGTTTTGTCTTGCTTCTCTTTGCCCCTCTTTCTAGTTCTTCCACAGGAGCAGCCAACCTTCAAAACCCCACAGGTCTAACACAGGCAGAGAGAAGGGAACTCCAATGCACACAGCCAGGCCAGACATAAGGTTTCTCTCATTGCTATATCAGCCATTTACTGTATCCAATCAGCCCTCAGCCCGTGATGTTGGTAGAAGGAGAGTATGGCTTTGAATTGTCCTCCTCCCAGGGAATGGCAGTGCATATGTTTGTATTGAGTTCTTCTCAACCACGTTTAAAGACTGTAGATCTGGAGTGGTGGTAGTGATGATTAACATCACCTTTCAGCCTTTCATTAACCCCTCATCACAAGCTTGGTCTGCTGAGAGTGCTTTCTCAAAGCAAACAGGTCTGACCTGGCTGCTTTTACTGAGTTCTACCTCTCACTGTTAAACTGCATGTTTCATCACAGCTCATTCTGAGCATGGGTGAATTCCCACTGCATCCGTATGAGATGGATGCAAAATGGAGCCAGAGAGATTCAGCAGTTTAGAGGTACAGTTCCTCAGAAGGAAGGGGCAAGGGATAAATCCAGCTACACCAGAACTTTTGCTAATCATGCTGTGCCACTGTTGTGATCTGCCATAGGCTACATGATGACTGAGTCCTAAGGTAGTATAAATCAGATTTACATATCTCCCTTCACCACTAAAGCCACCCATGAAGCGCAATTAATCAAAGTATAGGGAAGAGTTACCAAAAATGGGTTTATGCAGATGCAAATCTGGAGTGTATCTCCTACAGTGTTTGTAGTAGTAGTAGAGAAGTGTTAATGCTGCAGAGGCACAGCTCTGAATCATCTGGAGAGCTGTAAAAAGATATAGCCCCTGGTGACAAAGGAAGATGAGCTCAATTTGGAAAAGGTGTGAAGAGAAGCCACTCAGATCTTTGTTGTGTATGAGTGGAGACTAAAGAGATTGGGAGGCTCAGCCTTGCAAAACAAAGGTTGAGAGGGGCTGCTACTTTTTCAATGTATGCTGAAGGATATATCTCCACCAAGAACAACCATTATTGTAGTTAAGATTGAGACGAACCTTGGAGCGGTGAGACTCTGGAGCATTGCCCAATAAGAGTGGTGGAGTCAAAAAAAACCCCCCCAAACTGGTCTTAAGGTGATATTTGATAAGCTGGTGAAAGGGATTATATGATGATTCTGCCTGCAGAGTACATGGATCAATAAATCAGGAAATCCTTTGTGGCCTTCAATCCTTAACTCCTTTGCCTGGGGCTGCAGGAACATGCTGTAGCAGCTTGTGACTGCCTACCTGCAGAGGTGTGTACACATTCTTCAGCAGCTGTCCTGCCCTCACTACTTTCTCCAGGTAGAGCCTTCAGAGTTGTGTATCAACGTGATGTACAGGCATGAATATAGTCTGTGTCCTTCCTCCGAGTGATTGAGGCGAGTTGCACAAGTTACTGTCAAATCCCTTATGCACTTTGTCCCTTGCACATTGAATTTGTTATTTTTTTCTTTAAGTAAACAAAACAAGAAGGAATCTTCACCTGTGACCATATTATTCACTGTAATGGCATGTGTTCATCAGCCATTCATTACTGGGTGGGGAGGGGAGATGGTGAGGCCTCCTACACAGTCATGATAATGGAAACATCTATCTTGTCTCCCTCAATGCACACTCTCCATTTAGGAATTTCAAAAACACTTCTGTCAAATATCACTCTCTGCGCAATCCTGTTAGCAGGGCTGATGAATGGAGTCTCAAATTAAGACCGATCCCTCTGATAACTGCAGTGCTGTAGGAGAGTCATCTGCTCAGTCAGAGCTATTTATTATATCTGATTAACTGGGATGGCAATCTTCATGACCCACTGTAAATTCTATTAGGGGCATTCTGAGACCCAGAAATGCAAATTAGGCTTCCCAAAACACACATGCATACATATAACCTCTCTTAGCAAATGGATAATTTCCTCACATTCATTTTAATGTTGTTTCAAGAGATATGTTGATGCCTTCCCTTTGCCTATGGGAGGGAGAAGAGCGTAGGGTATGGTACTGGGTGGAAGGCTGAGATAATTTGAGTATTTCATTTGAGTTAGTGGTCGGTGGTATGTGAAACTCTGACGAGTAGAGTAAAGACAGCCCCATGTTTTCTGTTTGCTCTTCAGCTTGAGAAGCCGCATGGCAGCAGCTCCAGTGGTATGTTTTGTGAGCGCTGGGCTTTCTACCTCCCAGTTCCCATTAGCCTGTATCCTACAGGCATTCCCATCAAAATGGATGCTTAGGAGCAGAAGGCGCTGCCCGTTGGTAATAACGGAGAAACCTTTGTGTGAGATTTGCCTATGGCAAAGCTCCAAAGATAGGACAGGCTCTTCAGGCTGTTTTTTTCTTTTCCTTTATAATTTGATTCCAGCTAGGTCCCTAATATCTTTAGCTGCCTATGTGAAATGAAGTCAGGTTGGAAGTTCAGGGCTAACTCCCCCTCTGGCTCAGTGATTGTAAAATGAGTAGCATAGTTTCAGCAGTGGCTGTGTGAATGGATTTCTGTACAGCTTCATTAATGATTATTGATCAGGTGCTCTGAGACCTTTGAATAAAAAGCACTTTTTAATCATACTGTTATTCCAGATGTTAATACAAATGACTGAGGCACCTCTGTGTGGCTGCAGTGGAGTTCAGCATTAACTGTGTGCCTTCAGAAAGGGAAGGAGTCGGTCTCCTAGGCTGCTCAGTGAATAGTTCATCCAGAAGTTTTTCATTTGGGGTGATTAATTCTGCCAAGAAGTTGAAAAGGTTTATTAAGGGCAAACAAAGCAATGATTCTTAGAGCTAACAAACAGCATTGTTGGTGCTTTGCTTTCTTCTCCTGGTCATATTTTATATTGAGAATACTTTCCATAATGGTGCAGTAAATGACTATAAAATGCAGAAATTAATAGTATGTGCTATCTAGTAGTGTACTATCCACCGACCTATGGGTTAGGGTCATCATGACCAATTATTCTATGATTAATAGTTTTTTAGCCCTTCTTAAAGAGTTAATAAACCTTTTGAAGAGTAGCCTTGGCATAAAAGCTCTTTCTATTTTCCACTTTTAGTTCTTGTCCCTGTTCATTAAGATTCTTATGACATCTGTGTCTTTGGTGTATTTTCCATGTATGTATTTCCTTAGGATTTTTATTGAGACAAGCTGCTGTGATGATGTGTGGCTAAAAGAAGAGCTGCATAGAGCTTAGAAGTACCTGGCAATGTATTTGAATCTTTTTAAGCAGTTAAAAATTCCCAACACGTTGAATGAAAATCTTATCTGGGCATGATAAGGATCCCTTGGTCCCTGTAATATAATGTAGTTTGTTTCTTCCAGCCTCACAAATGCTTTTGTTATCTTTGCTTTGATATTTTTTTTTCCTCCCCTCTGTATCGCTTTGATTCCCGCCCCCCCTTCTCTTCCATCATTGTTGCTTGTAAATCCTTCCCCTGGTAGAGATTAGAGTAGGAATGAGTGATAGATGCTGTCAGTAACAGGAGCTAATTTTACTCCTGATAATGGCTCTGTGATTTATACAGACTTCACTATGCTGATGCAGACATGTACCTAGGGGGCCTTACTCCTGTCTGTGCTCAGCTCAGAGGTGCACCACACTTGGCAATGTGGGATTTTTGCTGTAGGGAAGTGTGCAATTTCTGCTGGTAAATTTTTATCCTGGGAAGATCCTCTGCAAATCCTTCTCACCAGAGAAGGACTCCCTCCGTGCACATAACAAAACAACAATTTGGGGGTTTTCCTTGAAGAAGGTTTTGCCTTCTGCGGAAATGCGTGTGTGTGGCCGGGGGTGGGGGAGTGCATGAGTTGGATCTGATTCATATTCCATTCCCGGTGGGAGGATTTCACTGGCATCCATGCAATGATGCTGTTGTCAACCCAGCAGGGAGGACTTCTGGGTATAGCAGGCATGTACCATGGCGATGGTGCTGAAAGGCTAATTTAGTAACAACACTGAACATTGCCCTGGGTGGTATTTGACGCTGCTGTGACTGCATTTTGGAGCTGTGACCAGTACGTTGCTACTGTCGTGATGCAATGCTGGGCCTCATTTTGAGCCATTGCTTGTGAGCACCCAGGATTAGGCACTGCCGTTCCAGCTGTGTCTGCCCTGTGAGTGACTGGAGCTTGCGCCCCAATTGCTAGGGGCTGTGTGACGACATCTTGGTGGCCGGGAGCTCTCTGGGCCAGCCCCTTCTTGCTTTTCCTCTGTGCTTTATCGTGTGCTTTAAAGAAGGAGGGGTAACCCAGGACACTTCTCCGTTGCATGGACAGAATAGAGTGTCATACTCTGTGTATAAGGAGGGACTGTAGATACGGAGGAAGAGGGCTGCAGTGGTGCTCAGTTTGGCTCTAAATTCTGCAGTGGGGGGAAGTGCTGCTGGACTAGCTCACCAAATGGCTCCAAAGCTGAGAAGCAAGCGCGCCTGGGCTGCTCCTCTGGTCAGGTTGTGCCCTCCATGGAGGATGGTGTGGGATTTGGCCCCACTCTTTCCCCCTTCAAATCAGTGCTCAACAGTTTGTTCTTCCTGGCATTTTCACAATGGGGACAGCTCGAGGAGAGGATTGGGATTTGCAGGGCTGATGCAAGATGGCTAAAAGGACATCAGAAATCCAAAGAAGTCTTGACACACAGCTGTCATAGCTAGATTCCAGTGCAGTGTGTTGTGCTATGCTCACCCAAAATTGCCACTGTAGTTTCCGTAAGGGATGTTGGCTCTTCTGTCCTGTAGTGGTGCACTTAATTGCTGTGGGTCATGTTCCAGCACCAGAACAGCTGTATTTTGGAGGGGCTTGCAGTGACCTTGGTTAGCTGCTTGTCCTTGAATCTGATGAAATACCCTCCCATATATTTATTTCCTTGGTTACTGTTGTTTGCAGTATGTATTTTTTCAGGTTTTCTGAGATGTTCTTTTTTGGGCATTCTCCCTTACCATCTTTTCTTCATTTGTTGTGGTATAATTACATCAAGCTTCTGCATTTGGATTCCTTTCTGCAGAAGAGACACAACAATTGTAAACCCTCTGTTTGCAGTTCACTGTTTTTTGTTTGCCATAGCCCTTACAGTGCTTCATATTCTGTCACATCTGTTCCCTTCAGCAACGGGTTTCCCTTGATTTGTCTTCTGTGCATAAAATTTGCCTTGAGATAGCTTTAGTACATTGCTTGTTTTACTTCAGTCCCTATTAATGTCTTTAGATGTCTCCCTTCCCTCTTTCCTCCCCCCTTTGCTTCGAGTAATAATTTAGGGAAACCCCTGAGTACAGTGCTTTGGCTCCTGTGGAGTAGGGTGAATGACTGAAATCCTTCCTCATTTTGGCCCTACCTTGTGTCTTCAAATATTGCTGCTACTTTCTCTAGGTATGTCAGATTTTCTTCTGCATCAGTGCTGTCAGCTCACCTCTTGGTTCCTTTTGCAGATGGTATTTTGACACCCATAGCACAGACTGAAAGGATCAAGTAAGGCAGTTTAGTGCTATTCTCTCATTTCTACAAATGCAGCAGAGGCAGGGCATCTCTTTTTGGAGGTATTTCAGGTGTAGCAAAGCTTATGCTTCTTGGAACTGATATTAGAGAGGTGGAGGAAGGATAATTGTAAAAAGATGTGGCACAGCTGTTCCACCCCATTTCATTCCAGGCTCAGAACAGCTGACTTCCTCTGCTTGCTGGTGATTTTCTCAATTACGGCTGGAGAGAAGCAGGGGGTGGATAGAGTGCAGATGCCATCTGTGAGGCCAAGTCTTCTGCTACTTCCAGAGCCCCTGTGTGCATAGTTTGGGCTAAGGAGAGATCCAGATATAAAATACTGTCAGTGCTAATTGGAATTGTTGGGGTGCTAATTCAGTGCGACTTTGCTGCCTTTTGACAGCATATCAGTAACCTGTGTAATTAAAGATAGTTCCTCATTAATAACTATTTTAGTTGTTTCTCCCTCCTGCTTTCCCCACCAGTTTTTTGTTCTAGGACTTCAGAATGGTTTTACTCCAGATCATAAATATTGATGCTGTCTAATGGAAATATACACAGTAGTATGCAAATTATTTACAGGACTTGAATACTTTAATAGGCTGGTCACTGAGCAGTTATTTGCCTCTGAAGTATGGAGTCAAATGACAATTGCAGCTCAGAGGKGAGCAGGCATTTCAGACCCTTTCTCTCCAAGGCACTAACTTTATCAAGTGTCTCCTTTTAGCAGTCTCCTAACTCCTATGGAGTGCTACCAAATCAAGTGTTTCTTTGAGTATTGTTAGGTCTTAACTGTGGTTGCTTTGAATCCAGACTTGCATTAAGAGAAGTACAATCTTGCCCTCTGTGTACGTGAGCTAAAACTCTTTCCTCCTGCATAATATTCTGTCCTTCACCTCCTTTCTTTTTTCATGATGTCTCTTGTGTTTTCAATTATAACTTCAGTGAGCTTAGAAAAAAAAATCCAGAATCTGCGAAAATATTCATCATGCCTTTTCTTTTCAAAATAACATTAGAATTCAGGCCTGTTTGAGGGCTTGTGCATTGAAAATTATGCAATCCAGAGGTGGGAAATTGAAAAGTCCTGTGAACATTGGTTTGAATTTTTAACCAAATTGTCAGCTGTATTTCTTCCTCTTATATGTTTTCCTCCTATTAATATTCTAGTGAATGAGTTTACAAGAAACAATGAATTTTAAACAAAGCATGAAAGTCTTTTTCCAGAGAATGAATTTCAAGTCATAAATGTGAATATTCTCATTGGATTCTGAGAGTGAGACTGCTATTTGCAGAACAGACACATGATGCTGTTCCCACATCCAGTCAAAATCAACCAGACCATCCTGGCTAAGGAGATGGGCATCTTCTTGCCACTGGGACAAGAGGGGCAGAATTCATTGAATAGTTTGGAGAATACACATTTTTCACCTACCCCAGCACATGGCACGAGTATATTGGGGAAGTGAAGCTTTGAAAGTATAGGGTGAAGGGGAGGAAGGCATAACCCATAAAGCTTTCAAGTTTGTGCATGCGGTTCAAATGGAACCTAAGCTTTCAAGTTAAATGACTTGGAGCCCAGCTCTGTACTGAGGACAATATAAGCTCATCCATGGGATGTGGTTGGCCTAATTTGTGAGTGTGAGATCTGTTAGGCTTGCAGCGTGTGCGCTCCACGGTGTCAGCTGCTGCGTAACCTGCCTTTGCTTACACGACTGCCTCTATGCACAGATTTGGGGTGATTTTTGCCAGCTCATCCCTTTTGTGCTCCCTCAGCTGAACCTTCTGACACTGTTTTTTTTTTTTTTTTTTTTTTCCTGTGCTTGAGGTTAGGTGTTGGGAGTAGCATACCGTGCAGAAATGAAAACCGCATGGCAGCCTGCTTAAAAATGAAACAGAAAGGGCTGCTGCTTTAGCAGGGGCCTGAAGATTTGTAGAAAGTAATGAAACTACTTGGGTGTCCTTTTCTCTGTCTGCAAACATGCTTCTGACTGAGTCCTTGAGAAACTCTCGGTAGTTGAGTGCTGAGAGCTGAAATGACTCAGATTCTGTTTAGTGCTTCTGGTTAAGATGGTCACTGATGCTGCAGTTGGGATAGGGGGGGAATCCTTCATGTCACCCTCAAACTTGAGTTTGAGGGGGTGGTGATGCTAGAAAGATAGGCTGAAAAGTGGGAAGAAAGGATTAAAGCTGTCACTTCCACTGAATAAAAAAAAGTTTATCCAGATTGTCCAATTCACTGAAGCTTCAGGAGCAGGATTTTTTATTTAATGATTTTGGAAGAGGTCAGATGTCTTATCTACTAATTCTTAATTTCATCTGTTCCTCCTTTTTTCCTAATTTTTTTGGACCTTTCCTAGAGCAAAAAGTGAAAAAGAGATAAGGAGAAGGAAAAATAAATACTGCAAAGTTGCTGAAAAAGGGGCAAAACCTCTCTACTGCCTATGCATAGAAAGACATGGAAAATGAGTTAAGTTTTTTTTTATTATTTAGAGTTAATGAACCCATCAACACTTGAGCATGAGGGTTATTTTGATGAAGCACAACTTGAACGCAACTTTCCTCATTAAAAAATCTCTTAACGTACAGACAATTTCTGGAAGGAACCTATAGTTCCTCCTGCTTTTAGAGAGAAAAAGGAGCAGATCTTTCTCAAGGAACATCTGGCCTATATTTGTGAGTTTCTGGGTGACTTACAAAACTAAAAGCATGTTATCTTCAGAGGTGCTATGCACCTGCAGGTCCTTCTGGATTAGGTGAGAATCAGGCTGACCATGCTGACTTGTAATACTGTAGTCTCAGAGGATCTCCTTTCCTTATTTTCTTTTTGTTTTTCTCCTGATGAGCTGAAGTGTGGTTAGATTTTTCTACTTGGTTTTCATTTCCTTTCTACAAAGGAACAGTTTGTGGGTTCTGCATCCTGTCTTTTCACCACAAGTTTGTAACGGATTTTTGTGGGGAGCCAGCACCCCCAAAGGTAAGACAGAGCCTGAAACTACCATAGCTGTCCTGATGCAAGTGTCTGAGCCATAATAATTTCCAAATATCTCTGAAGACAATTATGCCTTCCCCTGAGGTAGAAGGTGTGTGAAAGGATCCAAGGGGTGAGACCTGTTACTGAAGATGGGTTGTTAAAAGCCAGCTTCTTCGGCAGAAGGGTGGAGGTTGTCTGCTGTGAGGCAGAGAAGAGACAGGGGCAGTCTTTGCTGTGGCTCTGTGCCCTCTACCTGAACTAGAGATAAAAATAAGATGCCTTTTGGGTTTTGGCACTGGCAGGACCATGACCTTCACAAGTACAAACACACATCAAAAATAGACCCAGCCCAAGGGATTCAGTGTGAGACTGTGACAATTAGAAGCAATTAAATCCTAACACCAAGGCAAGTACAGAGCAGGCAGAGAGGGAATTGCTTAGTCCTGGTATCCCAGTGTACGAATTTGCTCCTGGAGTATCCCCTGGAGTATCCTTTATGGACCACTCATGCACTGTGAGGCAGTGGGGGGCCTTGGCTGAGGTGTCCTGACCTTATCTAAGGTGGTATGATGGCAAACATTCCCAGTTCAGCTTTTACTTTAACACTGAAAGGGCTCTGGGTGAGCAGCCTGGATCCCTGCCCCTAGAAGGCCCTCTCGGGCAAGCTCTATGGTAAGGGTCTTGGAGGTGCTGTGCTGCAGCAGGCGCAGGTTTTCGCTCTTCTCTCCACTGCCTCCATAGGCTTCTTAAGAAGTGAAGCTTCTTAAAAACAGCTTAGCACTACTGCGAAGGACTGAAGGGACAATTATGAGGGATTAGAGCTTTCCTCTGCTTGAGGAATGAGTTACTGGTGAATCTTTATGAAACCAAATCTTTCTAGCTTATATGGGTAGGTTTTGGGCATCCCCCACCTCCTTTTTGTAGTAACTGAAGCATGTTCACCAGCTGAATCTTTTAGGACTRAAAGCTTCCACAGCCTAAAAGGCTGTACTAAAAGTTTCCCTTTTCAAATTTCATTGGCTTCTGCTAGGGGTTTTGTTCTGAAATCGGCATGTTACCTTCCTAATTGGAAATGAGAAACTTGCTGCTTTTTTCACAAATGAAGACAACCTGTGCTAATGTGATGCAGGTCCCAAGCTGCTGTTTGACTGCCATTAGATTCGATTTGCTGGGGAGTGCACTGCTTTGAAGGCAGCCGTTGTGCTATCATGTCAGAAGGTAATTAAATAGACCCCAATTCTTTTAATTACTGCTCGCTCCTTGGTACATGCGTGCATACAAGGATGAAGTGAAGGGTATGGAAATAATCGCTGACAGATCACAGCTGGAAATATGCGTCACCTTGGATAAACATTGAAACGAAGGCGCTGAGCACAATTCAGGCAGCTCAGCTTTACAATTACTGTGAAATCTGTCTAAAGAGATTGGGGCATGGAATTGGAAACCATAGCAGTCTTTCTTCTCTGAATGCAGGCATGGTCTCCAGGGAGCAGGATGTAACACAGGTTTTGGTGTTTGTGATCAGAGGCATACCTAATACACAGAATTTGTTTTGTTGTTGGCAGGAAACTTCAGGCAGAGGCTAGGTGAAATAAGCAGATTAGTGCGATGCTGCTCACTAGATGGGAGCAGGTAGGTGAGAAAATGCGGAGACCTTCCAGCTTATTAGCAATACAGGTCACAGTAACATTCCTTGTTATTGTCATGCCAACTAGGTGAAGATGCTGAGGAGGTGGATGGGTCCCTAGGGGGTTGTGGTGCTTTTTTTCTGCCTGGAGACTGTAGCAGGAAAGGGACATAAATGACAGTAGTTTCTCCTGTGTGCTGTCCTTTATGCCGAGTGACCTAGCTGATATGAGCATCTTTATTTTGCACTTGGGCAGCAGTTGCTCGCATAAGGTGAAAACATTGCCACCTTTGAAGTTGTTGGAAATTTTCCTGCTAAACCCAGGGAGAGGATGTTTTCTGACAGCCCAGCACCTAGTGAGGTGTTCAAAGGTGTTGGTTCACAGAGACCTGTGGCAAGGCACAAATGCTCGTAAGTGTCTTGTTGAAGACATCATGGTATGTTCCTGCATGTTTCCTTACAGCTGTGCTGTGGTCCCTGGAAAATCATCAGCTGCTGGTAACAGTACATTTCTCCTGCAGAGCTGGTGAAGATGTGAGGTTGCAGGCAGCAAGAGTGGTAGCTAGGATAAATGTTTCAAAGATATGACCAAAAGCATCTTTGTGCAAGCAGCTGGGGAGTGAAGCTCATTTGTCTGCGGGGAACTTCTGCTTTTATTAGTTTTCCCTTTATTTGTCATTCTGTTCCTAAAAGGTGGTCCCTAAGGCCTCATGGGGTTGTTAAACCAGGAGTAGAGGCAGGAGGCATTGTTTTGAGTCCTGTGCAATTTATGGGCTGGGAAAGTTCACTGAATGTCAAGCATATGAAAGGCAGTGGAGCAAATGCACGCAGCCCTTTGCTGGTGTCAGCTTGTCTGGTCTGATGTACTCGGTGGCACCAGCCAGAGGAGTCTGAAGATGCCTGCTGTGGCTAGAGAAACTTTTGTTGCCTTTTCCTTTATTCTTCTGGGATTTGTGTTACTTGTGTTCTTACAATCCGTTTCTAGGGAAAGCTTATGGGGGACTTCTGCAGGAAATTATTCCACTTTTCAAATTGTTTTTGTTCTGTTGGCTTTATTCTCTGATTTTGTTTGCTTGCAGAGGCTGAAACATAGCTCCTGAGACTAAAGAGAAGATAGCAAAGACAGTTGTCAATTCCCATGAGAAGTCAGCTTGCTATTGGGATCCTGCTAATTTAAATGATTTCACTGGGCTTAATCTGAGTTGATCAGATTAGGGCAGATCTCAGATGCTGTATGTATAGCAGACACTTTCTTCTCCAACTACCTTTGCTTTTTGAACATGCGCGCATGCACGCCACTGTACTTAGTCTGTGAGGGGTCTGCTATCTTGGTGAAGGTGTTTTCTTCCTTCAGGGGCTCTTCCTGGGATCACTGTGGAGAATTTTGTAAGCCAAGAGTCATGAAACCAGACCCTATTTCTCTCTCCTACCAGAGATCATGTCTGTTTAAATAGAGTACTCTTTGGAGCAGGACTTCTGATCCAAATCAGTTTAGATTATACCTGTAGTTATGGCAAGAGCAGGAAGCCTGCCTCTTCCTCCTTTTCTTCCCATTGTTTCTAGCAGGCTGTCACAGGGAGAGAAAATATGAGAAATGAATGTGCGCTGGGGTGTTTAAAGGGCTCTCAGTTCTGCTGGTACTTCTGGAAGGGATCTGGACCTAAGGTTGTTGTGTCATGTCACATGAATCCTATTCCTCAGGCTCTCTGCCATGCCTCCTCTGATGTACTGGATCACTGAATTGCTGAGATAGGAAGGCACCTCTGGAGATCATCTAATCCAACCCCCCTGCTTAAAGCAGTCAACTAGAGCAGGTTGCTCAGGATCTTGTCTAGTGGGTTTTGAATATCTACAAGAATTGAGTCTCCTGCAGCTCCTGGTGTTCCCAGGCAGTCTCCTATACAGGTACTATCTGTGCCTGACCCTGCTTAGCTTCTGAGATCAGATGAGATATTTTTATTCACATGCTATAGCTGCTGGTAGAGCAAGCAGAAACCAGAAATGCTGACATAAATGGTCAGCCTTACATCATGGTCCACAAGCTGATGTTCTTCTAAAGCATGGGGCTGAGCCAGCCTGAGTACAAGCTGAAACTGGGTGCAGGCTACCAGTGCTTTTCATAATGAGAAATTGAACATAAGCAAGTGAAAGAGCTTTCTCAGGCCCTTTCCTTCTGTGCACTTTCTACTGAGTTGGGACCTCTGCCTTTGGGTGGTGGTCCTTAGCTTGCTTTGAATACCTGAGGATTTCTTTTTAGGTTAAAAAAAAAAACAAAAAACCCACCCACAAAAACCCACCCACAAAAGCAACCACCAAAGCTTGCCTATTGGTATGGGCCATAAAATACTCCACAGCACATCCATCTTTGCCCCTCTCCTCTGTAGTTGCATGGTGTATGGGTTAGACTGAATGTACAGTGTCAGTGATGGGTGAGAAAGGCTGGCTCAGCAGGGCAGGAGTGGGTGATCCTTTCTGAGCTGATAAATTGCATTGTTGTCCTTATTTTTGAATCTGAAGGAAACAGCCTGATTCGTGAGAGATAAGATCTCATAGATCAGTACTAGCTAGGATCTGGAAGGTGACCCTGAGTATCTTGGCAATATTGAGTAAAGACAGAAAATAGCTTGTCTGGTCTGACACCCCCTCCCCCATTGATGCCTAATTTTTACAGTTATTATTTACCTCTGCATAATACTACATGCTCAGATCCTAAACTGACTTTTAAGTTGAGGCAACTTCACTAAGATCCATGGAGCTACATCAGTTCACACTTGCTGGTGATCTAGACCAATGTTTATGTATCTTCTTAGGTTCCATGTAAAACTGATTTTTCAGAAGCAGCAGTGATATTTAACAACTCTATTACACTGCTCAGTATATCATTTTTATTGATCAATGTCCTTAACCTGGCAGAAAGATGGCTCAAATTTTTGATACTTCTACATATCCAGCCTTGCTACCCAAACACCTTGCTGTGTGACAAGCTTTCTTACTTACTAAAACCTGTTATGCTGCAAGCTGGTCTTCTGCCCATGATAATTATAGATTGACAGTTGAGTTTTCCAGTTGTGACTGGATTTGAGTAGCACAGAGGTAAAAACAGCTGTGGTAACTGTCTTGTTATTGCTGCCTCAAAGCAGACAGGTGGATGAAGAGGGAATTAGGACAAGGAAGGCAAAGTTTGCAATAATGCCCCTTTGCCTTACCAGTGGAGGGGAAAACCTTTTGGGATAAGGAAGAAAAATAAGAGTTGATAGTCTTGAGCTCGCTCTTCATATCTGCTATTACAGAGACGATCAATCTTGAGCAGCAGAGCAGAATCATTTATCCTGCCTGGGCCTCAGTCTACCCACCAGGTAAATGAGTTTAATAATGCCTCCAGTGAGGTCCTTGTGACTCTTTATGGTGCTTTTAAAATGCTTTAAGATCTTCAGATGAACATGTAGCATGGGAGCAAGGAGCTACTGCCTTACAGCTGCTAAGCCACTTCTACGTTGGCTCCCAGGACTCTCAATTACTTCAGGATGCTGAGATCTGAGTGCATTCTGGTTGAGTGCATTGCAGATGGGCATCAAATACCCTGTTAGAGCAAGAGATTGTAGCAGGCAAAATATCTCTGAAAAGAAGTAACTGTATATCCTCTCTAGGCACAAACCTCAGTGAAGCAGGTCTGCATTTTGGGTTAGAGGCTATGATTAGAGTGTGATTAGGCCTTCCACACTAGCAGTGTGTTGAGGTGATGTTGAGTTTAATGGATTCCTTGGGAGTTTTTTTTTCTTTTTTTTTCTCCCAAGCATTTCTTTCTCAGACAGTCGGAAAGCAGTGTTCATTTCTCCCCCACCCCTTCCTTTCCTCCTCTGCTAGCAGGGTTTTAATGTGTTTTTTGATCATTTCTGCTTAATGGTTTCTTCATGCAGTTTAAAGTGTTTGTGTGCTGTGGGTTTAAATACATTAGTGTTGTCACGGATTTGTACCAAAAGGGCTTTTGTTCTCGGCCCTGGCCTTTACACAGCCTCTTTGAGTAAGTCTTAAAGCTGGTCTCTGGTGCGTCATTGGCAAACAAGCTCTTCTGGCTCCTTCAACTCTGAGGTTAGGCCTGAAAATAATAGCACCCTGGCTTAACCCTGGGGTCCCCTTAGGGGGCAGCCCCTTCTGAGGAGGAGACTGAACTCCACAGTGAGACTGGCAGGCAGCAGTAAATTAGAGAGATTAACTTTTGTAAAGTGAATCTACACTTACTGGCCTACTGCATATATAACAGCCGAGTTCTGGAGATCAGAACCTGTGTAAGCACATTCTTTTTTTGATCAGAGAGATGTTACTTCCCACTCATTGTAAAACACTTGTTAGCACATCTTGTAATGYTGGCAGGTTCCATCTAGTTCAGTTTTTCTTTCTACTAATTTTTCTTCCTCCTTTCCTCTTAAATTTTCATCTTTCTGCAGGGAAAGTGTTATGTGGTGCTGGAAGTGCCAGCTGATACTCCAATGGGGTCCCTTCCTCAAATAGCCCTGCTCTAATGCAGAGGTCAGTCCACTGCATGTTAGGCAGTGATGTGCAAACACCTTCAGACTTCTTGTCTCTTAACTCATAACACTAAGATGTTTCTTCATGTAGAAACAGTATACTGACAAGTGAATGGGGGAGATTGAGGTGCAAAAACCTTTATCCTAAAAATTACAAATTGTTTTCAGTAAATCTTGTATCTGTGTGAGTTGCCCATTGTCTGCTCGCCAAACAGAGATGAGTTTCTCTTTCCTGGGCTACGCTGCTGATGGACACAGATGGGAACTGCTGTAGCCTGGGGAATGGTAATTTCATGTTTCTGCTCCAGCTCTTCCAGAAAAGCCTCTTGGATGGGGATCAGGAATCAGTCACCTTTATCATCCATCTGTCTTTAGTGCAATAAGAAATCTGAGAGGAGCTCAGCCCTGCTCCAACCAACAGTGTTTCTGAACTGTAGGCATGGTACTACCCAGCAGATCTGCTGGTGGGACAGCCATCAGAATCCAACTGAAGATGATCTGCTGGGATGATGTTCTTGGTGCAAGAGATTTGGTCTGAGCCGCTTCAGAGGAATCCTCTTGGGTTCTGTTGTCTTCCACTCAACCACCTTGGATACATGCAGAGATGGGGCTTACTTTACAATTATGATCTGAGGGTCGGTAGAGGACCTATGTTATAGCATGCAGTCTTGGATAAATGGAAAGGCAAATGTCCCTCTTTCCTTGGTGACTCAGTGCTATTGCACAGAGACAAATTTGCAGACAGGTCGGTAGCAAAGCAGTAGGGAGTGAAGTGGCAAATTTTTTTAAAGAGCTTTGCTCCCCTGTCTTTGCCTCCCACTCTCCTCTAAGAAAAGCATCATGGTTGGATGTGGCAGCAGGCAGAGGAGATCTCCTGTTTGACTGGAGCCATGCCTGCGTCCTGTGGAGTGGGTTTGTATGTTCCAGCAGTTAGTACTGATAGGAGAGGTGGCTGAAGTTCCTTGATAAATCCAAATCTGGGTCTTTTGTGGTGTTGTGTGGTGTTTTTGTTTTTAATTTAGAGAATGTAAGACTATCTTCAAACTTTTCCCAAGAACATATGGTCATTACACCCACAAGTCCTCTCCTCTTCATCTGTTCTCCAGAGGAACCCTGTAGAACTGGGTCCTCTTCTCTCAGTTCACGGGCATTCATGGTTTAATCTTTCAGCAGAGTGTGGTTGAAAGGTCTGAGCACTAGAGGTGTATCATGAAATCAAAAGGCAGAGGTTGAGCAGGAATGTGCAAGTGGATGGAAGAGGGCTTGCAAAGGGGAGGCAATTTCTAAACAAAGACAGCATGCAATAGTCCCTGGAAACTAAATGGAAAAACAGATTATGTTTGCTTTCAAATCTGTTCAATAATGGAACAGTAGGCAGCTGTTGGCCTGCCTCCCCTGGGTCTCTCACATGAGCAGACAGCCACTAAATTATTAATTGTCTGCTACTGGAGAGTGACTGTAGAGGCAGTAGGACAGAACATGGCTTCCGGCAAGTAGCCTGGTGCTTTGGGAAGCAGCCCCTTTCCTCTGCCTTGAGGTTTCTCCTTTATAAATGCATCTCTTTCCCTTGGCTATTTCGTTTTGTTGCACGATATCCATGTGGTTATAGTCAGAAGCACCGTAGCCTTAAGGCCGAGAGTTTGTTCATAGTTCTGGGTTTATTGTGTCACTGTAGCACCTCTCATGCCCTGTGCCTCCCTGTGCAAACCCACAGTAAAAGATGCTCTTTACCTCAGAGTGTGAGGCAAAACAGATGCTGTYGCCTTGTCCTGTGCAGGGGAAATTGAAGCACAGAATTACTGCTGCATGGATATGAAGGCCATGGAAGTAGAGCAGGCATCTTCCTGCAATGTTTCTTTCACTCAGAACTTGCTCTGGTCATTGGGAGGAAGTCTGGAGATGGAGATAGGTGGTTGTCAAAGCTTGTTCTTTACCAAAGATGTGCAGAATCTCATTTCTTTCACCACAGGCAGTTTCAAACAGGAAAGTGTTTTCCTGCTTACGGTTCCAGGCCTTTTGCAGCCAACAACTGGCCCAAAGAGCTCTTTTTTGGCTGCTGCTTTCCTGTTGTCTCCTTATGTTTTCTGCTCCATCTCTAGTTCCTGTGCCCAATGTTTATTAGATCACAAGGGAGTCCTCCTTAGGCTGCACAGATAATTTATGGTCCAACATTCAGTATGGCTGTGCCTTGGGTGAAGGCCAATATTTCAGATTTCCGGTCCTAATTGCTTTGTGTTTATCTTGAGAGAACAATTGCTGTCTTCTGATCATAGCCCAAACCACGGAAGTATGACTTGTGTGTCCTCCGTGTGTCACCTTTGCAGGAACACTGTGGACAGCCTATTTAAAGCCTCAGCTGGTTTGACCAAGTATGCAAGTCGCACAGTGGCGTTTGCRACTCTAACATTGGCTTTAATCTTTGAATTAAAATGTCAAAATTCACCTTTGGTGACTTTACCATATGTCCTCAAATGAAAAGAAAGTTTTTACTAGGCAATGTCCAAACAGAACAACCAAAACTAATTGTAAAAGCTGAAAGAGTCCCAGGCTTTTTCTTTTTACAACTTGCCTTTTTTTGCTTTCCCATAATGTCTAAGCTGATGATGTTCGTGTATTTGTGTGAGGAATTCTTAATTTTCTCTTCCACAGAATTTCACCTGCAAATGCTGTTTTCCTGCAATATTATATTGCCTCACAGTGGCTTGCTTGATAATTTTTGCACTAAACACTGGAATGTACCTTCTGTGAAAGCTGGCCTTCTTTCAAGAAACTGCCTTGTTTTGTTTTTTAAAGTGAAACCAACAAAAGAAAATGTTATCTTTTCCGCTAACACTCGGTGTAATTGGAAACATTTCTGTGCTCATAGGGGGATGTGGAATGCCTTGAATTACAACTACTACCTACCCGCATTTTTCACTGCCTCTCATATAGGTGGTAGCTCATGTTTAGAAAGCTGTGGTGACAGGCGTTTGTGGATTTTTTTTTCAGCTGGAAAAAAATATTTTTCTTTTATCTTTTTAACTTGAGAGCATTTTGCTACTGAACCTGGCTTTTCTTTCAGTGTTAGGATCCTTTTTTTGCCACGCAGTGACAAAACACAGCCTGTTTACCTGCTGCCTGTAGCAGAATTGCAGCCAGAGGGGGGAATCTGTTGGAAGCGGCTATCACGGAGAAAGGGTTACCCTGAAGAAAGATGGTGGAAGGCTAGTTACGCTGTCTGGAGATGCTCATTGGGGTAGCATTTTGTCATGTGAAGTATCTCAGGATTAAACCTCGTGATGAGTAACACATCCCATCAGAGAATGACAGTTAGCCCAATATACATGTATCCTTATATACCTATTGGAGAAGTGGCAACCTCAAGAAAAGATCATTTAGAGACTGATTGTTGCTTCAAATTCCTAGGTGACCTGAGAGTTATCTGATGAGATTTTATCTATGCTTTATTTTCATAAACTGCCAATTTTTCCTTATTACAGATACTCAGCTCCAGTCTGTGCTCAATCTCTTGTGTCTGCAGCTTTTCTGCAATGGAGAAGGGAGGAGGGTCGGGCCCTTCTGTTGGAAGGGCGGAAAGGAGACCACCGCCCCTGCCAGTCCTGGGCYCTAGAGCTGGTGGGCCATACTCATTTTTATGGGAGGGGACAGGGCAGGTGTGGCTTACAGAAACAGAGTCTTTATACATGCTGAATAAAAATCGTTTATTCTGCTAAGCAGTACATTAATAATAATAAAGCAAGGGGCATTCCATATTATTTCTAGCTCTGTCCCCATCCTGGACAGTTTACCTGGCCCAAGCAGGGGCTTTCTATGAGCAAAAGATTTTTCCATGGCTCCCAGTTCATCCAGCAAAGAGGACAGGGGAAGGGAGGCAGCTCAAAGGTTCAGTTTTCCACTGTGCCCCTCCAGGGAGAAGGAGAGTTAAATGGAGATATGAGGACTTGCCTTGCTTCACAAAGGAAATAGTCTCTTTTATGTGTATCTTGCTTGTGTTGATATTTGAAAGCTATTTTGGGCCACAACAGCAAATTTAATCCACGGTTTGTTCTCTCTCTAAAGTATTGTACCATAAAAACTCAGATCAATTTTGACAGCTCCGACTATTTAGATTGGAGAGAAAAGCCAAACAATGAATCACTCTGAATATTTACAGTTGAATTCATCCCAAGGTACCTGTACCCACCTCACTCTGAAATGAAAGCATTATCCGCGATATCAGGAAAGGCTTAGAGGCTCCCAGCCCTATTTTCAGCTAGCGTGAAGTGGCAGAGCTGTATCCCTGTGGCTGGGATGTGAGGAGCAGTTGACAGCTAATACTGCAGAGGGGTTGAGGAGTTCAGCGTGGTCCACACACTCCCTTTGGGAGGCTTAGGGACATGTTCCACACTCATTCTGGTGAAAGTCAAAGCACTTGAACCAGAGTAAATATAGCTTTCTCACCTCCTCAGAGCTGAAGCTGGCATAAAATGGAGAAAAGATATGTTCGCAAATAATTATATAGTAGTCAATTTTCAACAGTCTGCAGGGGAAAAAAATAGAACTCACAGTAAGTTATTGAATGAATTCCCTTGGAAGTCTTGTCATGTTATTACCTATGGCCATGATTCGATATGCAGGTATCTGTGTTCAAATCTCAGCTCAGTTTCCTTCTTCTTGGGGTCTTCAGTTGAGAYGCACCATTTCCCTCTGTTGCAGCCGGCTAATCTCTTTTCAGGTTTTTTGCCTGTTGCCCATCACCACAGTATCTTATCCATTAAATTGATGGCAATTGAAAAGTCCTCTGCAGCTTTTATGGGCTTCATAATACTTTCTCACAGGGAGCTCAACAGTCTGTATTGGCTATTGCTGTCATTCTCTGAAATATTGCTGTCATTCACATATGTAATGTCCCCAGTTCCCAAAGGATCTACAACCACTGTGCTAACTATAAATAAATACAGCGATTGCTTGCTGCTAAACTGCAGCTGTCTCCTGAGTAAAGAAAAGTAGTTGCATGGCTGAGTTACCAGCAACAGTGTTTTGTCTGTTTCTTGTGGGAGATGACAAGCTTTTGGTCAAAGACAGAGAGAGAAACAGCACTTTTTTTTTTTTTTTTTTTTTTTTGTAAACAGGCTTTCCATTCTAATGTGCATTTTGAGCAGGGATATTCAGAAGAAACAAGGGGTGTGTGTAGACTCTCATAAGCCCCCTTTTCCTTCTCTCCTTTTTAATTCTCTGTCCTGTCCCAGCAATACAGAGATCACCTTTCATTTTCCTGGGGAGAACATTGCCAGGGTCCCTCAAAGTGTCCCTGAGTGGCCTTGCTGAAGGGAGGGCYGCTGAGGGTTTTGAAGCAGTGACTGTGCGCTGGGTCGTTTGCTGCTGAAGGTGAGRTTCAGGTAGGGATGTTGTGGCGTGTTTATTTCACTGGCTTGTGTGGGAAAACAATCATTTGTAACTGGTTTGTTAATTTTTGACCAAATGAGGCAAACAATTCCCTGCTAACTGAAAGAACTGTTCAATTTATGGCTGACCAGCCACCAATCCCCTTTGAGTTCTGATGGATGTGGAGCTGTTACCTATGATCAGGAAAGTCTGATTAATATTCCACTCAGGAGCACTGAAGACAAAAGTCAGAGTATGCTGAAGAAACCAATCATTTGTGAAGCAGATGAGAGGGAATGGTTAGATGAAGAAAGTGTGAGGGCCTGTGTCTCAAACTGAGAAAACTTGTATAATCTAGGTAGCCAGTGGAGCGAGTGTTGATGGAATGGATCATCCTCAGAGTAGGCAGTAGAGGCAGCAATGTCTTTTCTGCATCGTTTGGTGTTCAGTAGCAAAGGAGTTTGTCCCAGGGGCAATGTAGTCTAAAACACAGATCCTCTAAACGGCTGGCCCAGCCTAGTGTGGCTGTGCATTATCTGTAGTCCCATGATCTCACAACCCAGGATTTCAGATATAATATTTATCTCAGCCTGAATTACCTTCAAGCTACATCTGGGGAAGGCTACAAGTAGTGTACGTTAGATCAATGTGCAGAAGAAAGAGAAACTGCGTACATCAGAATTTTTGGGGTTGGCTATCCAGAGGTAAGTGCCTGAAGCCCACAGTTCAGTGGGAGGGCTACAGTGGGCTGATTTTCATGGTAATTGTGGAGCAGAAGGGCTTTTGCCTGTAAGACCTAGTTCCAAAAGACTTGGTCTTTTGTAGAAGGAGGAGGCAGAGTAAGCTTCCATTATTACTGCTTAGTCCCTTACCATGCTAGCTTCAACTGACTGCAACATCCTGTTAGGAAGCTATGAAGCCCTGACAGAGCCAAGGAATAGAAGCCAATACCTTGGAGCAGAGAGTGCTGCTGTTTTGTGTGGCAGAGAGAATACCTCTGAGCCTTTAGTTTTCCTAAAACATTTTGTTTTCAAGCTTCTGTCAGGCACGCGTTGCATTTTGTGGAGCACTCAGACTGAGAGTGTTTGAAAGCCTCTCCCCCTGGGTGGAAACTGGGCAGAGTGAATGTTTTTGAGGGTGCTGGGTGACTTAGGAGCTTAGGATGCACTGATGTAGGGGGCTAAATTTGCAAAGCTGTTAAAAGGCACGAGTGAGTTGGGTGCCTGCTGCACAATAGAAGGAACAGAGGCACATGGTTCTCCCTGGGTGTTTATTTGCCTTGACACAGTTCAAAACCTTGTCTGCAAGGCCTAATTCCACAAGTGCTTTAACTCCTATTTAGATAGAAGTATTTGGTTACGTGCTTACTTCTCATTAAACTCAACAGGATTGAAGCCCTTTAAAAATGAATGATAGGGCTTAAAAACGTGAAGATCTGGGCCCAAGGGCCTATATCTGCTCTAAGGACTCACAAAAGCTAATGTAAGCTGGCAACAGTTGGGCTCCCTGGGCTCTCTGCAGCCGGGGGAGAGGGGAGAGGTCTCCTGGGAGTGATTTGAAGCAGGGGCTGCTTTGATGTGTTCTGAACTTCAAGTTGGAGGTGCCTGGCTCTCTCCATTGATGTCAAAGGAGCCTGAGGTTAGCTGCCCTTGGCTAAAATTAGTCTTTGTGGATACCCCCTTGGGGAGTTTCTAGTTCTCCTTAATTAAAGTTCTCTCACTAAAAAATCCTTAGTGGTTAAATGTATTGAAGTTGCCAGAGGTAGGAGAAGTACATTCATGGGACCAGAGCAAAGTTACCTAATGGCTGAAGAAATCTGGCTTTACTTTCAGATGTAGTTCCTGATTAAACTTATTCACCAACAGCTCCTTGCATGACTGTAACCGCCTCTCTCGGAAGAAAATGCCACAGGGCTGGAATAATGAGGTCCTTTCTTTTGCATCTTGCAATGTACTCAGTCCTTTCTGTTGTCCTCCTGCTTCCAAAGGGAAGCTGCAGTCCCTTTGGGCTTCCCAAACTCCAGCTGACTCCACTGTTGTCAGTAGCTGAACCCAGGTCAGGGTTGGAGCATGGCTCGGGGCTGGCAGCCCTCCCTTCTCACCAAGCACAAGACTTGCCTGAAAGGACCTGCTTGGAGCTTGTCTTCACTGCTGCTGGGTCTCACTTAGGTGCACTTGTGTGTGATATAAACCTCTGTTGCCTCTGGCAAGGTGGGAAGCATCTGCTTCCAATAGTCTTTCCATCACTTGCGTGAGTGATTTGTTGCCCCAGGCAACAACCTGTTCTGGCGATAAGGTACAACCTTGAGTGCATGCGCATCTGTTTCATCCTCTGTCTATAGTGCTGGATGTGGGAATCTCTGATGCTTTTGGCTTGGCATGTTTTTTTCTTTAATCAAATAAGACCTGTGAACCTTCCTCCCAAACCCTGCTGCTGCCTTCTGGTTAAGGCCGTGCAGTCTTGGGGCAGAGCCTGTGCTCCTGGCTGCCGTGCTTGGGCAGACTCTGCAGCATGTGTCCTCTGGGGATGGGCAGCTGACATCTGGCTGGCACCTCCAGGGGTGTTGAAAGAGCAGAATGTTGTGTTGCCCAGCTGCGGCTGAGAGGCCCACAGATTTTCGCTAAGCAGGCAAGGCTTGTATATGGGATTTTGTTCTCTGCTGACTTGCTGTGTGAATTGCTTCTCCTCTTTTGTGCCTCAGTTTCCTCTCCCAGGCTTGCTCTGCATGTGCCTATGCAGCTGGACTTTGGGCTTATGACTGTATCAATGCAGCATCTTGTGCAGGGGATATTTGGTACTGGATTGCAGAGCTAGATATCAAAGTGCTGTTAAAACTCTGGATGTAGCTGAAGGCAGTTATGTAAGAGCTTGCAAATATCTACTGTGCAGTTGGATCCACATCTGAATTGGAAGCCCCAGGAGCAGGGATTTTAATGGCTGAACTCATATGGAGACAGACAGTAGTAACAAAACTTCTGATGTGCTTTTCCTTAATCCAGCACCTCTCTGCAAAGGCCACGGATTTCACAAGTGGCACTGGTAAGGGAGAGGAGACATGGGTGGGAACAGAGTGCTAGGAGGGGTGAAAGCGACAGCTCAAACCAAAGAAAAAAAAATCCTTGAAAGTGTGGATGAATTACTGCCATGCCATGTTTATTCTGCGCTGATTATGTAGGGAGAGGGACTTGTTCAATATCTTGGTGTTTGTGGCTTATAGGACTTGAAGTCCCACCTCAACAGTAAAGTGCCAAAGGGGAGACATATACACATCAGCAGGAAGTTGTAAAAAGTGCCATTAAAGGGCTTGTCATTCACATGTTGGGAGGAGGCGGGTAGAGAGAGGTCAGCATTACACTGTGGGGTGAACCTGGGCTGAAACTGTTTCTGCAGGGATCGAACAAAGGCAGAGGGGCACTTAGTCCCAGGAAACGTACTGGAAGCAGGAACAGTGTGTGAGCCTCCTCCTTGGGCAGAGATCCGTGGTGGGAAGCCCTGGTCAGCCGGCCCCTGGGAGCTCTGCACCCTGAGCTCCAAGAAAGCAGAAGGATTGGGCTCATCCCTATTAGTGTTAGGGGTGTTGCTAGATGTTGGACAGCTGGAAGCTCCCTGTGTGTGTTGGCATTGAAAAAGAAGCTAAATTTGGATTGAAAAATCCGATTCAGGAGAACCTGGCCCCATGTTGGCCAAATTGCTGCAACAGTACTGAAATAGTTCTTAGCCTTTTTCTTTTGTCTGGTGGGACCTGATGCAAGTAAGCCAGGTTTTCGTGAATGTTAAATGCGGGGTTCCCCATTCTGAAGCAGAGGGTGGTTGCGGTGTTTTATTTCAGGCACAGCCTGTTGGTGTAGGGAGCTCAAGAAGGCTTACAAAGTGCTGGGATGTGCAGGTGCGTTTGTGCTCCCCTGATGTGGAAGCAATTTCTCCTGTCATGAGCCCTGTAAGGTCTTGGTGATCTGTGTAACAGGTCAGATGTCCTTGTCCTGTGGCCTCCTGCTCACTGCTGCCTCTCAGAGCAGTCAGGGAGGGGGCAGGTGGGCCTGCTTGCCTGGGTGGCTGGGCAGTGCCGGGATGAGTGTGTTATGCCAGCTACCGACTGATTCACTGCTGACTGACTGTGGAGGCTGGGGCTGYGTGAGATAGAGGCTTCATCTCCGCTGTTTCTCCCTCCTTTTCATGCTTGGAGCATCCCTGCTGCTTCTGACTAGATTGGGGGCGGTGGTGAGAAAATCTCTTCTGAGGCAGCCCTAGCAGTGACAGCAAATGAGGTTTTGACTCAATGACAGATGCTTTTCCTCTTCCCCCTTTCTACCTGCCCTTCTGCTGCATACACAGGAATACTGTTGCATTCGTATCATCTCCCAAGAACAGCTGGAGAGGGGGTGGGAAATGGCAGGACCTGTCTCTGTCCCTGGGAGCACTCCAGCCGGGACAGACAGTGCTGGAAACAGCTGCTCACATGAGCCGTCAGGAAACTGCTGATCGCCTGGAGCAGCAGCAAGGCAGGATGGGAGCAGTCCCTTGGATGGGTGTCTCCATGCCACAAGACCTCGCGGGGTGGCACAACTTACCAGCTCAGCGCTCTGGGCTGCTCCTACAGGCACAGTTGGGGCTGCATATGATAAAATCCAAGGGCAGCATTCTTTACTGGCTTTGCATCCAGGGAAGAGCCTTGCCGTGGAGCGTAAACAAAATGCTTAATTTGCAGCCATTGATTTATTGTGCTGTTTGCTGAAATGATATTACAGCAGGCTGCAAACTGGTTTCCAGCCTCTGATACCAAGCTCCCATAAYGTCAGTGTCACAGAAGATACCACTGCTCACTTAGAGCAGTGCCAGCGGTAGTCTGCGAAATGCCAGCCGCAATTGGAAATAATGGGTCACAGCCTCGGCTGGTGTAAGCCAGGGTAGCTCCGCACAAGTCGGTGTTTGGCCAGGCCTCACTGACTCTAGTATGGGGATCCGGCCTGCTTTGTACATGATGAGAAGTCCTTTTCACTAACCCAGTATTCTTGCAGGCTATGTGATGAGAAAATTGGGTGCAACTGCTTTTTGTTGATTGATATTGAAGAAAAATATTGTCCTGGATGCAAAAAGATGTGGAAGAGGAGGCATTCCCATTTCTTTTGTGCGATAGTATGGATGTTTTTGTTCAGCACAGGTTCTCTTAGGGTTCACCGAGGGGGTCTGTTTACTCTCTGGCCCCCAGTACTATATGCTCATCTGTAGACACTTCCTGATCACAGACTGCCTGTCTGACCTGCCTGCTCTGTATTTTCCGTTCATCCTATATGCCTGTTGGGGAAGGGCTCTATGGGCAGCGTTTTTTTGTTCCTAGTGCCTCGACTGCTGTGGCAATCTAAACCTCTTGGCCACCATGTGCATGTAAATAAGGGAAAAAAATTCTGTGCATGGCTGATGATCAAAGGTAGGGAGCTCGCAGTCTAACAGGCATTTAAAACAACGCTTGAAATTCTCGATGATCTTTTATCATTGCTAGCTGTGCCTGCCAACTCTTTGGAAAGCTGTGGTCTGTGTATTACATTTATTGTGGCTCCATTTGTGACAGCTTCTTGGAGACAGAAAGGGAACTCGTGGGGCAAACACTGGATGGTGGCCAAAGAAAGGCAATATACACCAGGAAGAAGCTACAACTCATTCAGTATGATCCATAGCAGCAGAAAAAAATGTTGATGGTGGGAGAAAAGCTTTTGGAGGTCAGTGATGAGAGATGGCTTGTCAAACACACAGTTGTTCCAATTTTGAGACAATCCCTCCTCTCCCTCCCTCTGTGGGAAGCTCTCCAGGTGTGTCAACCTTTGCAACATGCTCTCATGTAAAATGCTCTGGATGCATGATTTGCTTTGGATGACTGTATAATGGGCTACCTTAGAGAAAAATGACATTAATCTTTGAACTGCACAAGGCTTTGTTGCTCAAGGGAAGTCCTTGAGTAACAGCTGTGTTAGTTGCTCATCCTCGAAACTGCGGGCAGGTGGTGAGAGACTGTTCTTATGTGAATGAAACCTTGAGGCTAAACAGAGGGATTGCCGATGTGAAACAGAAACCCCACACAGGCAATGCAGACTAGTGGCAGCTCAGTCCTGACAAACTCAGCCCAGGTGCAACTGCGGTCTTCTGCCTTCTTAATGGTCCAGGGCTGGGAGTCACAGAGGAACTGATGGAGAATAGTGCTTAAATACTGACAAGGCCTCAGTGAAGAGAGGAGGAGCTGGTGGGCAGGCAGAGCTCTTCCTTCGCAGCCTGCCTGTTGCCTCTTTTCCTTGGATGCTCTGTGCAGTGCGTTGTGTCCACCTGTGGGTGGAGTTACTGGCTGGGCAGGAGGAGATGGAGSCCCCATTGCATTTAGCCCTGCAAAGCCCAGCTAGATGAATTGACTCATTCCCTGTCCCTACTGGTTGTTGTCTACTCACTGCATGGGACTGCACTGGGGGCAGGAGAGGGCTTTGAAAAGAGCTTTGCCAGAGGAGCTGGAACAAAGCAGTGGAGCAAGGATGAAAGCAAGTCTATAGCCAAGCAATAGTTGCTGACCTGAGAGCAGGCTCTTGCTTCCCTCCCTACTTTGCAGGTCAGCTGATTTACCAAGTAACTATTTAATGTCAAATACAGGAGCAGGGACAAGAACRTTGGACTCCTTTTCCAAAACAAGATGCTGGGTTAGGCTTTAAGGAGCATCCCTGCTGGCAGCATATTAGTCTGAGAAACAGTACCTCAGGTCCCCATGACCGTGCTACGCTCCTGCTGTGAACCAGCATCTGAGGACCCCCAGTAATGCTCACTYCTCTTGATGCCTTTTCCTCCCTTGTGGGAGGCAGGTTCATTAAGTGAATCGGCTTCATGGCACAGGGGGAACAGGGCTGCTGCTGGGGAGAGGRCTGCCTGGCGTGCAGCAGAGCAGGACAGGCTGCCTCTCTTAAATCTCTGCCCTGTTAAACAGGATTGGCTTGTTTGCGAGCAGGCAAAATGCCCTCCTAACACATGGGCATTAGTGTAAGYGGGTGAGGCCGCCAAGACATCATTGCTGATCATTAAGTGTGTTTATAAAGACAAGACTTGGAGCCAGGAAGGCCCCACTGATTCAGTCCTGCTGTTATAGCTGAGCCAATGGCAGGGGAGTTCAGTGTCAGTAATTCTGCTCCCAGCTAGATTAACTTCTAAACTAAAAAAGCCTGATGCAAGTCAGGTCCAAGGCCTGGCTTTGTGCCTTGCCAAGTGCATGGCGGGGATGATCTGAGTGCTGCACTCCGTGGGTGGGCGCGTGGGAGATTCCCCGCCTCTCGCAGGCCTTCCCTGCTGCCCAGTGCTGCAGACTTCACCCCTGAGGGCTGCCCAGTCGCTCTCTGTCTGGCTTGGGGACAGGAGCGGGGCTGTATTGGTGCCACTGCTGCTTGCATGTGGAGCTATGAGATGGTGCGGGGAGCTGCCTGCCCCAGTGGGGGGAGAGGGAGTTTTTGATGGAAGCAGCTGTTGCAGACTAATCCTTCCTCTAGCTGCAGGGTGCTGCAGACTCTGAATTTTTATGAATAAAACTTTTTAGAAAGTCAGCATAAGGGACTCGTACCTCTTTGTGCTGCCAGATACTAGAGACTGAGGTGGCTGCATCAGAGTCTGGATCTGGGCCTTTTCATGGGCAGTCAGCAGTGGCACGTGGTTCTCCGGGAGGAGCTGAATGTGCCTGTGTTCTGCACAAGTGCTCCGTGAAGCTGGAAATGGGCACAGCGGTCAGTTTGTCGGCTGTTGTCATGCAGCTATTGACATCTGCTATTGCTGACGCTAACAAYGTGCCGAGCGGTAATGCTGCCTGCTTCACAATAGGCTCTCAGTGAAGTTCATCTGGGTGGAAAAGCTCTAAAGGGAGCCAGCACCTGCTTTCAAAAGTTCATGAACTTGCTTTGGTTTCAGTGTTCCTTAAGCCTAGACAAAGGCCAGAGCCATTAGATGTGACAATGCTGGAAGAAAACAAAACCTCAGCAAGAGCAAAACCTTTCCCCACCATCCTTCCACCAGATTTTTCTAAAGGAACCTGGTGGCAAGGGTTTTGAGAGTGGGAAGGGACCTTCTGAATGCAAAAAACCCATGTCCTTGGTAATCACTCCACATGATGTTTTACTATACGGTGGTGTTATCTAAGTCCAGCCCCAGCTTAGGTTTGAATTAGCTGTGGGCACGGGAGAAAAACGCTAAATGCTGGCTTTGGCTACTTGATAGAGGAGGGCGCAGTCTGGAAGAATCATTTGACTTCAAGTCAAGCTTGCCACTTGAACTTTTGGGATGTATTAGTAGAAGCTGAGTAAATGTCTCCCTTTAATCCATTATTTTCTAGTTTATCAGGGTAACAGCCAGCAGTAGAAATACTGAAAATACTACAGGGTAAAAAGTTGGCTTTCCAGCACTATCAGAGGCAAAAAAGCATTAAGAAAGCTTGTTTGAAGAAAAACTGACAGCCTGGTTAGGCTGTTGTAAAACCGTTATTAAAGAGCAGCACTTTTGCTTTTTGGGGCTTGTGGCACGATTGATGGAAGGACCTAGTGTTCCTATTAAGACAGGTCACTAAATGGAAAACATTTTTTTCCACAAAGGACTCTGCACACCCATTTTTCCTTCTAATGATAACTTCCAGATATCCTAGTCTCTGCTTTCCTGGATGTGGTCTGATTGGTCGGGTTAGGAATAGCTGGATTGTTGTAACCGTTTAAAATAATTGTGCCTAGGCTCTTTGCCAGTTTGAGTAAAATAATCCCCTGCTACTTGGTAAAGGATGTGGGTGTTTAAGGGAACCTGCTGAGTGGTGCATCCCCTGGAGTCCAGAGCGCACACAGCACCTGCCTCTGAGCTTCTGGTATGTGGAGAACATTGTCCATCATCAGAGAGGGGACGAGCACCGCTACCGCTCTCCCTGTGGGGACAATGCTGCTGGAGYGCTTACAGGAGCAGTCAGTGTGACACAGGACAGCAGAAAGGAGCCATTAGCAAGTGTGGAGAACCTCTGCCTTTCCAATGTGGTGTGCATACTAAGTGCAAAGTGATTTCTTACCCCATTCAATAATGGAAAGAAAAAGGGCTTGTTTCCAGCTGTGATTGGCAGGGGAAATCAAATGCTCCTTTGGCAAGGAGTTAGCATGGCTCTTTGCTGAACATCTGCTAGTGATGGATGGTACTCAGAGAAAAGGTGTCGTAACCCATAACATGCCTGAATCGTGACAACAAAGGGTTTCTTCATCCATGCCTGTCTCCTCTTTGGCAGTGTTTGCACATATCATTCCTGAGGTTGAGATCATTCATGCTGGAATAACTTATAAAACATCAATGTGCCATAGGGATTTAAACTCGTCTTCCTCTGCAGCCTTAAAAGGAAGGAGCTACAGGCAGGATACACAAACTGATGAAAATTGCTGATTTTATTCACTATTTTTACCACAATTTTTTCCCAGAATAAAATTGGATCTGGGTAATTCAATAATCCATAAGTATTTTGGGCGAGGATGCACAAGCTGAAATGTAGGCATCTATTTTTTTCAATCTTCACTTGAAACAAGAGGCAGTGGAGTCGATATTCAGCACTTTTGAGAGCCATGCTGTATTTCTGGTGCCTAGGGACTGTTTTAGGATTGCAACTGCAGTTGATTAAAAAATTGGCTGCAACACATTGCTCCTACCTTGTTTACTTCACATTTTTCATGGCAATTTTTTTCTGCAAACAAGGCAACATAAGCAGACTCTATTATGCTAGTTACTAATGARCAGATGTGAACAGAAATGAGAGACTGAAGTATGCTGCTCCTTCCCTGTCCCTGCCTGTGTGGTCAAGGGACAGTATTTGCTGTACTTGCAGCATGTAAGTAAGGAACGGATGTCACTGAACCAGTTTCCCTCATCTCTTCTCCTGGCAAGTACAACAAATGCTTCTTCCTGTGCAATGCTTTTCTTCAGCACCCCAGGCTGAGGGGGAACCCCTGGTAGTGTATGAATCCATCAGATCCTCTTTGACTCTCATGCCTGGGCTTGTAAAAGGACACCTATGCTCCTGAAGTCTGTAGCTATTACGGTCATCCCTTCCCTGAAAGACCCCAGCAAGGGTGATTCCTGGCAGGACCTCCTCCTGCATGCATCACCAAGGGTTAATGAAGTGTGCATCTTAGTGGTGACAAGTGTTCATGCTGAGGGGAGGAGAGGAGTCAGCCTGGTGTGTGATGTGCAAGTCCAGGTTACATGAGGAGACTGACAGCACAGAATGCACCAGCATATGAAATGGGGGAGGATCTTCCGGGACAACTGTGTACTGTCCTAAGTAGAGATTAGAAAAAATGCTCTCCTGAGGAAAAATGCTGGCCTTCACTTGAAGGCACCCTGGGTAACATGGTGTTTCCCTGCTAGTGCCTTGTGGAACATCAGGGTCTAGACAAAGCCACAACTTTCCTAACTCATGTTAAAAGGAATAGAAAGGAAGAGAAAATCAGTCAGTTTCTGGTGTTCCTCTAGGCCAGGCTTCATGGTGCATTTAGGGCAAGCGGACTAGTCAGGAATGCAAGGACAAGTGACTGGCCCATGGCCTTGCAGCTCCAAACCAATGTATTGCTTCTTCGTACCTCTTGCTCATGGTCTGTTTTGTCACTGCCAGTGCTTCAGAGCAGTGTTAAATACTACTACTTGAGAGGGAATGGCTCGGCCTCTACAGGGGGTAGGTAAGATATGTTCTTCAACACACGCTTGCTGCCAGCCTTGTTCCCCTGAAGGTGGAACATTTGTTATTATCACAGGAGGGTGAGGTGTATGCCACTGTGAGATATAGTTCACCTCAGTAGAGGCCTCCTGCCAGAGTCATCCATCTCTGCATCACTGTGGAGGAAGGAACACAGCTCTGGCTGTGAATAAGTAGAAGGAACTGTTAACCTCTTCTGGGTGGTATCAAAATGGCTTAGTGCCAATACATTGGCTCTGTGCTGGCAAAGGGGAAGCTTTGGCTTTGTTTCAGGTGATATGAGCCAGGTGCATATCTTACCTAACTGGAATAGCTGGTCCTAAGAGCCACCCCTGCTGTCACCAGAGTGGGGAGTCACCATGGATGTTGGCAGCTGAAAACCTTTGGATAAGTCCTTGATAAAGTTTCATTGGGATGTCCATTTCTATGTGTCTAACATTTTCAAATGGGAGTTAAGTGAATAAAGAGCCTCAGTACTCTTGTTCCATTGTAATCTGTGTCTGTTTGATTAGTAGATAGGAAAATAATTAACTGGGACATAATTTTCTGTCATTCAGTGTTTTTGAAAGTCTAGGCCTATGGATTATCCTGGCTTTCTCGAGGGTTATCAGTTTCTCATGTCCTTGAGAGTAAATGCCAAACTGTTCAGGCTTGGCTGAGGCATTGTCTTTACTTGCCAAGGACTTCAGAACATGCCTAAAGAGCAGAGCAAGAGAGAGGAGGGAGAACAGACAAGTAATTCTGACACACTTTAGTATTCCTGGCGGTACTGCTGCCATCAGCTGTTCTATCAGCTTTCACAGCCCATGCTATAATTAAGATCTGTCAACACTGATAAAAGGGAGAACATTCAGTCAACTAATTAAGTATCGCTTTAATACTCTAATATTTAAATTCAGGTTCCTAAATCAGCAGAATAATAAAATGTTTTATGTCTGCTTAAATGGCAAGGGAACAGAATGTGAATATCTCAATAGTGGATTTAATTATCAATTCGTCTTGCCTCCATGGAGTAGAGCTGATTTTACTGCCAGTGAAGTGGAACCGCAATCCTCCGGTGGCTGTGGGAGGTGAACGCAGAGGTATGGAGCTGGCCTGAGAGTGGGCCGGGGAGCTGGCGGGGGCTGTGTCTTGGAGGGAATTAGGTAACCCCAGCAGCACAGCTGGGATGGGAAAGGCTTAAAATAAACTTGAGGATGCTCAGGAGGGAGGCAGGCAGACTTACTGAGCAGAGGAAGGGAAATGGCGCTTGGCAGTAGAAAGAAGATAGTATTTTATCAGCTAGGCAGGATTCAGAGGGGCTGCAGTCTGAGAGGTGCAGCTGGGGGCTATGTAGGCTCACAGCCTGTGGTCTGAATAAAATGGAGACTGGCAAGGTAGATGTGTGATGTCAACATGCACAAATGGCTTCCAGCTAGCTAGCAGTGGTAGCGGTAGCAGAGGCAAGGGGAGGACAGCGTGCATCTGCCCCTGCTGGTGCCTTGTTGCAGGGATCCGACCTTGTGTTGGCTGGACAAAGCTAGTTTAGATGTGCCCTGTGGTGCAGTCACAGCTGTGCAGACAGTGTCAAAATGGCTCCACTAAATATTCATGCAAGCAGTTTGGGCTTAGGGCAGAATATACTGCTCACCCTTTCCTGCATTTACAGATACAGTTGTGCTACTTTGGTCTGGTAGCTGATGTCATTTTTCTGTTATTTTTAGTCAATTGGTCCTTGGGTCTTAGGTTGCAGGCCTTGCTCAATTGATAAATCTAGGCTAAATGCAAATTTTTGTGTCGACAGATGCCTTCTTGTCCCTTCAGTTTGCTATGGCTAGCGGTAGCTCTGACTCCTGGCAGGAGGGAGAGATGCATAGAGAAGGCTTAGAGCACTGAAAGGAGAGATGGGGTGCTCTTCTGTGTGTAATGGAGGTGAATGGTTGCTTCCTGAGGTGGGTTTCTATCTTATGGACAAGACTAAGATGGTGCTTTTTTCCTGTGTTTATTTGCCATGCTCGCTAAAGAGCAGCTGTAGGTGCAGACTTAACTGTGGGCTGTCTCAGACTTGTTGGTCTTGTGGCAGTCGGCTCGGAAAACAGCCCACTGGAATTTTAGCTGCGGCTTTTTTATGTGTAAAGTTCAGTTTACGCAGTTTTTCACAACTGCATCAGTATTTTGCTAGCCGGCTCTCATCACTCTAAAGAAGCTGTTGTGCTTGTCAGCAGTACTGATGCATTCCTGGTGAAGCCCCGTCACAGCACTTGAGTTGCCTTCTCCCTCTTGCTCCTGCTCTTTATCTCTTGGCTGCTGGTGGGTACAGGCTGCCCTGCAGCAGAGCCTGGGCTGTGGGGAGGAAGCTAATGCCCTCCTGCAAAGTGGAGCTTCTGACTCCAAAGTCTGTGGGCCTTATGTCCTGTGTGGTTGTATTGCAGTTTAGATCATGGCACTTATTTTTTCAAACTTTTTTGAGTTGGTAGCTTTATCTCTCCTTGTTTCCCCTGTCTCTGTATTATACCTTTGAAATAGCCCAGCTGTCCAGCAGCAGGGCACAGCAGTGCGAGAGGCACACACCCCTCTCTGAATGCGTTTGCTACCTTGAGAGCAGCAATAYGTTCTTTTTGATTCTTTCGACACTCAGGTCACAAAAGACAACTTGGGATATGGCTGTAAATAAGTTTTCCTGCTCAGTGGCCCAATCTTTGCAACAGAGATGAAAAAAAGAACTGAACAGGGAGAATTTTGTCCAAGTTGGGGTAGGTGTTAAGTTGAGCAAACACTTCAGCAGGCCTTGCTTYAATATTAACTTCACTTTGTCCTTTTTGCATTAGCTTTTTGTGAATATTTTAGCGAGGACACTTACAGACAGAAGTGTTCACGTGGAAGGAAAATATTTGAAAATTAATCTCAAAGAAGACTGCAAACTTAGGATATAAGTATTTACGCTGGAAGCTTGATGCTGACTGCTGTACTTATCCTGTCAAGAAACACAAGTGGGCCACGGACCCCATTAAAACTAGTGAAATTTTGCAGGTAGGATAATCGTGACTACAGTGAGTTGGTTGCTGCTAATGATGGCCATGATCTGCTGTGAGCTCTAGTCAGTCAAGGACACTGGGTTCTGCATTCTTTTGAGGCTTGAAGCTTGAAAGCTGCTCTCAGAAATTACATGGSGTGGAAAAATGCTTGAAAAAATCAATTTGGAAGATCCCAGTTTGTTCACTCATAATTTGCAAACAGAAGAAGAGGTGAAATTCATCAAGGAAATGAATCATTACAAATGATTTGTTCAGCTGTTGTAGGGAGATGATTTATCAATATTGATCCATTTGTAATTGTGAATATCTCCCTATGGAATTTGGGTACCATATGAAGTGTTAGGTATCYGAAATCAAATGAATAAGCTTTTTTWAAATATTACAATTATTGCAAAAGGTGTCAGTCAAGATCACAGCTGCCTTGTGCTGCACATTTCACACATACAGTATGAAGGAACACTTGAGCCAAAGAGCAGAAAATATCTTGATCTCCATTTTACAGCCAGGCCACAGAAGTATTAATGACTTGCCTACGGTCAAAGAGTCTAAAGCAGATTTTGGAAAAGAATCAAAGTCAACTTAGTACAAGTCAAATGCTTTGGTTTGTGTGAAATAGTCCCAGAACAGGAATTATTGGCAGTTAATGCAAGCATTATATTTGTCTGCTATAGAAACCTCACCTTTGCAAAACTGAAGATTTTATCTGAAGGCTTCAGTTTTGAGAAAGTAGCAAAATCCTGTGTAACTCTCGCTGTAGAATGCTGAAGGAGTTTGTGCTTGAAATTTCTTATTTCCCTTGTGCCGCCTTCTGGTGACTTAGGCCTGGATTTGTGCCACTAAGTGCTTTTTGGAGGTACTTTAGGTTGCTCTTGACCTGTGGGAAGAGTAGGGCTCTCCTGTTCTCCCTCCCCACTACCTTACACCTTGCTGCGCTCTTCTGCCTGCTCCTTTGCASTAGCTCTGGCACTTGTCAGACCCTGTTGCATATTTGTCTTTGCTCTGTGGTAGTTTTCTGCTGTTTTAGTGAGTTAAACTGGCTCATTGAGAGGTTTGAGTGGCAAAACTACCACAAGGTGAGGAGAGGAGACATGTAGATGGAAACAGAGTTTGGGAGGGGGGGAAAAGGAGGTTCTGCCTTTCACTGGTGTGAACTGAATGTCAGCTCAGTGGGTCTTGTGGAACCATGCCACAAATTAAGAGCACAGTTGCCTTAGGCTTTCTATAATACAAGGCGAGTCAGGCATCTCCAGAGGGCAATTCAGCTTTTAGTTAAGTGTTGAAAGTTGGGGTGGATGAACCTGGGTGCTAGCGCATATCACCATCAACAGCTCTGCTGGATGTTGGGCACAGGGCAGTTGTAGAAGTTATTTTGAAATGAGCAGCTGAGGAGATGGTATCTCTGGAAGAGAAATGTCACAGTCATGAGACAGAACTGGTATATAGGACAGGTGTGGCTGTTATCCTTTCTCCTTCTCTTGGTGACTGTGTCGCAATTTATTTTTAGGTGGGCTGTAGCTGCTGTTACTGTGCAACGCCAGCATGGATGCTTCCTGGGAGGTGATTTTTTGGTCTGTGCTGCCTGAGTGTTTCTGTCTTGCTGAGTGAGTAGATAAGGATGACCGGCAGAAGGGCAGGGTTTATTTATTTTAAAATAGAGAAATGTGGCAATTTTGTACCCTGCAGTTCCTTCTTGACAACTCATCCTCACACATCACATTCCAGTGAGTGACAGCAACCAGAGGCTATTCATAAGGGCGGCATCTCAGCATGTAATAATCATAATTACATGAAATAATAACTATCTAAAGGGCAGCACAGTGAGTGACAAGCCAGAGAATATACCTTGACACCTGCCAAAGATGTACTAAACACACACAGGAATTTTCCCCAGGATCCTGTCACTTTGTCAACTAACAGAACCAGCCAGAGTTAATAAAATTACTCCAACAAAGTCAAGCAGGGTTTTTTCCCTCTCTGTCAGAGGCACACCACTGTAACACAGGTTCACAGAGTCACTGAATAGTTTGATCGAGATCTGGTAATGCTTTTATTGTTACTATTTCTGGCCACAGTTAATTTGAGAAGTTCCTCTGAATGGAGCTTAATCTGATAATTATTGACAGTAATAATAATTGATAAAGTGGAGGTGGGAGCAGGCTTTGGGGAGCTGGCTGAAAGACTGGAAAGGCTTGATGTTTTCTTTGCTGCTACTTTTTCTAATATTTAATTCTGCATATGTGTAAGGGGTAGAGTCTGGAGAAATACTTCATGGCAGCTTATTATACTTACAATTTTTACCCTAGAGGTGCAGCAGCAGGTGATCTTACACTCTGCAGTATCTAATACTTTCTGTAAAGCAAACATGGAAATTGTTTGGATGGACCCCCTTCCCCTGAAAAAACTGTTATGAAAAGACAGGAAAGGATGCATGGGGATGGCAGATAATGTGTGTTCATGAAAGATGGACCATGAAAACTAGAGTAAGGATATTGTGTCTTACAGAGCTTGATATTTTTAAATTATTTAGAATAACTTGCATTTGCCCTTAAAATAAAACCTGTTGGTTGAACTCTAGGACTTTATGGATTAATGCTGGACTCGCTGTCCAGAGGTCTTTGTCTTGCATTCTGGATGGGTTCAGAACAGATACCCCAGTCATCTGGAGCACCGAACAGGTGTCCTGAAGTTAGAGGGGGATCTGCTTCCCTATCAGAAATTCGGAGAGTGTAGTAGCAATTAAGATACATGGCTGTTTTTTGCATGGCTCATTATGATTAGATTATGTCCATTTCAGGTGTCTCTTTAGGGCTGTTTTCTGGTGTAATCTTAAGAAAAAAAGTTCAAATTGGTGGTAGAACTAAGTTTTCTGCTAGATTGTGAGACATGGTGTTTGACCATGTCTTGTTTATTTGCTGGTCTGGTCCCTTATTTTCTTGGGCTCCCCTGCCTCTATCCGTGTGTTCTCCCTTGTCTTGTATTTAGATACAAGAGGGAGGTTTATTGTGCTGGTGCACCACAAACACAGAGGAGTCCGTGTTCCCAAATAAGAGCGTTAGACACCCCAGTTGTAAAATAACACACAGGATGAAGCTCATATGAGAGGTTTATTTATACTACTGGCTGGATGCACCAATGGTTTCCATGGGAATGGGAAGGGCTGCACAGTAGGATGGCTGCTCTTATTGCACATGATATAGAGCTAATGGGGAGGGCTGCAGCCTCCTTAAGCCCTCGTTARTCCAACCCCCCACCAACTCCTCAGCTGGTATGTACTGATGTACCACGCGTGGTTTGATATAGATACCACTTACAGGCGGGTCATGGTCTAGGATGCATCTCTACCTACAGCAGTATTTACTGCAAGAGATGCAGCTTTTAGGAAACAAATGCATGTTCCAGTTACAGTGAAGGGAAAAAAAAATTTTTCTGTGCAGTCTTTTGGTAATTTTTGTTCTAGAGAGTGAAGGCAAGAGGGGAGTGCTTGTTTATTTTTTTATTTCTCTAACAAAACTGCCATGGGGGAAAGTAGAAGTCCAGGCAGAGTTTACTTCATTAGCACTGGGTTTCACTCTTGTTTAGCTGCACAGAAAAATCAGGGGGAGAACATGAGTAAATTCAAACTGTTGCCTGTAGCAGGCTGATGAAAGAGATCCTCCCTTTTAAAAGGCTGTGGGCCAGATTCTGCTCTCGGGCTGAAGTTCCCTGCACCCACTTTCCATCTTGCAACACAAACTGCCCCACGCGTAGTTTTGCAAGGAAAATCACAGATGGGAGAACTGGTGGCTGTCTGGTTTAGTGCACTGCTGGTTTTCATCCTGTTACAGGAACAGACAAGAGCATAGCGTGTCTTGGTGCCCTGCCAGCTCTTGCTTAGGCAGCTCTCAGTCGCTCCGTGTCTGATGCTTTTCTTCAGGCAGTGTTTTCGAGGGGGCAGTGACCCTCCTTGCAGCTTAGCGGCAGTATCGCCCCCGTGGCTGTGCTGGCAGAAGCTTTTGAAGGGCAGTACAGGACTCACCCCCCTGCTCCCTCTCTGGCAGTCCTACTCCATGGCTCTGGAAAAGTGCTCRCTGGGTGTTGTAGCCATCCTGTAGCCCCAGGAATGGGGCTTGGAGCAGGGCTGCACAGYGCCGGCCCATGGTCCCGCCAGCCCTCCCGTCTGGTGGGTGCTGAGGCCTGGTCTCCACCGGATAACCCTCTGGGAGGAGCTGCTGTCCTAGCCAGTGCGGAGCAGCGAGGCCCTCAGACAGCATGGAGGGGTGCTTCAGTGTCCACAGAGCCCGCCACGGTGGGAGAGTGGAGGTGGCTAGGTTCACTGAAGATTAGAGCACCAAAACGTGGTTGCTTCTAAGCTGCAGTGAGATGAGGAGGAGGCCGTGGGCTGGGTGAGGGGTGGCCAGCATGCGAATCAAATGCCAGAAATCCCCGGTCCTGCTTGCCTTCTCCGAGCGGGTGTGTGGTTGGAACCTGCAGGGGCTGCCCACTCCCGCAGGCGCTTCATCAGCTTTCGGCAGCAGGCTGCAGCCGCAGGGCCCCCCCGAAGAGCCCTCCTTACAGCCAGCGCTCGGGGACGCTCGGATTTCGTGTCCTCAAGATGGTGTTAGCCGGAACAAAATCTCAATTACCCCGTTGTTTGCTCTGAGGTCTGGGATTTATGGAAGTGTGTGGGTTTCCTGTGATCCACTAACAGCTTGGTAAAAGTGCCATCTGCTGGGCGATGGTCTTTGCTCTGGAGGCTGCAATGTGCTGGAAAAATATCCGTGGAGAAAAGTGAGATTGACAGGGAGAGGCCGAGGGCTGTTAATAATACAGTAGGTGGGGGAAAGCAGAGAATAAAACACACCAAAAATTGCATTCAGATAACACAGATGACGGTTATTTTGATTTGTAAATGTCTACCTAGTTGGAAAAGCTGCCATAAATAATACGCAGCTGTCAAACTGTACTGATACATGGGTTGTGTTGAGCATGACTGCAGCCAAGCATGGTACCAATGGGGGTCTATATTTTTCACAGTGTATGTACAGGATAAACATACAATCTTTTTGCACATGTTTGTCATTGACAAATCCCTGCTGCACCTACGCTATGTCATTACTGTGTTCAGTCACTTGAGCCTTATTTCAGAGAGAGGGTTTCTTTAAAAATATTTTTTTTTCTTGTCCCTCAGCTGAGGCAGGAAAATCCTGGATTCCACAGCTCTACTTTTTGCATCTGCTGCACTAACACGAATCGGCTGTTCATTTTGATTTTCCTGGTAACAACCAGCAGCAGTGTTAGCACTAGGTGGCAATCTCTGGATAGGCCTGTAATGCACCATGCTTCAGATTTCTTCTCCCTAAGCTGGGGGAGGCACGTATAACTGAGCCATTTCCAGGAAGAGACTTGGCTGTTGCCAAGATTTTACCTGTTCTCTGGATAAACAGAGCACTTAAATCTTTAGGGCTATCAATATTTATAGGTTAATCTGCTTGAAGGCCAAGAGGGAGCATTTATCATTATCCACTCTGCCCTCCTTAGGCCGCAGAATTGTATCAGCCCTTCCGCAGCAGGCCCAGTAGCTGGGGGCTGTGTGGGGCCAGTGCCTTGAGGCACTTTACACAAAATAATGTGTTGCTGATCCCAGCTGCAGTTCAGGGGTATGGAGCTGGGTGTCTTGATTGGGGCAGAAGTCGGCAATGGGGGCAGGTGTTTCCTTGGTGGGATTTATCTGTGCTTAAAATGACCACTAGCCCTTGAAAACATTGCAGGCAAACTTCCTCTTCACAGGAGCACCCTACACTAGAACAACTGGCTTACCCATAAAAATGCTGCTCTGAGCTACTCCGTGTCTTTCCAGAGGTTCAGAACAATCTCTAGCGAGAGCAAAGCTGCTTCTGTGTAAGGACTCTCTCAGTTTTGACTTTTCTTTCCTTGATCTGTTCTCAGAAGACGAATTAGTTTTCTGCTCTGTTTTTGGGCTCTTGTCTTCCCAGGTGATACTGGGCTTCACCCCTCTCCACTTGCATTTTTAACAGGTTTCAACTGCATATCCAGCTGCTTTCTGAAGGATGTGTTTGAGCCCCCGCTTGTCTTGTCCAGTGCAGGAGAACCCAAACCAAGCAAACTGCCAACATGGTCTAACTGGCGCTGTAGCGAATCTGGATGCAGGGTAAGCTAACACTCAGCATGGGTTACACTGGTCACTGCTGTTCCAGTCCTTGTTTTGCCATTGCCACCGGTCCTTCCTCTCTGTTTTTTGTATGTGGTACTTTTATGCTGGATTGTAGCCCTTCAAGGCTGTGGTCACATCTCATTTGTTGAAAGTGCATACTGGGGCTGCTRGGTATCTCCACAGCATGCATAATTAAATTACGTAGCGTTAAAGGAACGCTTCAGCCTATTCTAGTTGCTGTTTTGTCCCGCAACATCAACTGGCTCCTGGAATTTCTCCCAGAAGGCACTGATCAGGGAGTTGGGTTTATGGTCAGGTAACTAGTGAGAAGGAAGGGAGAGTGAGAAGGATTTTTACTATTCTCTAACAGGAAAGATCTCCAAAAATTGCTCAGGAGCAAGCCAAGAGCCCTGAGAGACTCACCTTAGCTCAASTGTGAGCTGTTTGAAATACCATAAATGAACAGCTGAAAAGTCCCCTGAAGGTTTGTGAAACATTTGGGGGCAATCTTAGATGGATTTATAGTTTCCCATCAAGAACCATGTGAAATTCACAGCTTTGTGTGGCTTTGTCTGTGTATTTGACTGAATTTTGCTTTGCTTTCTGGGCTCAGACAGATTTGCAAGAGAAATTAGGGGGAGACAAAGTCTGCAGCTTGAACTGAGCGCAGTGTTCATGTACCCTTGGGAAGCAAGGCTGCTGGGCTTTTTGCACAGCTGTGACCTCCAGACTAATAAGGAAATTTCCCTGTTAAAGACGCACAAATCTTCTAACAGTCCCTTCTTTCAAGGTTGAAATTGCTACCAGTAAATGCCACATCTGAAAATACATTTTGCACAGTAGTCGACTTTCATGCACCATTTCAGCTGGCCAGCCTTCTTTAGGATCTCAAACTAGAATTTGCTGTTAAATCAAAGTGCCTTTTTATTTTCTTTGCTCCATGATTGATATGTTTCATCATGTCATGGTACTATATATAGCTTCTCCCTACTGGGAGACGTAGCGGCTGCTCCTGGCCATGTCACCTCAGGTCGGATTAATTAACCCTGACATCATACATTTTCATGGACAGAGATCACATTCCCTGCTGCTTGTAAACAGAAGCCGTTTACAGAATGAATGCAGGCAGGAGGCAATGGGGAGGCTATGTAAACATGATTGGTTTGCAAGGAGCCAAGGCATTTCCAGTGCCTACTAAGAAGAGCAGAAGCCAACTTTTCATCTCCTTGTTTTTCTTAGGGCTTAGCAAGGAACCAGTAAGTTTGCAGCATCTCTGATTACAAACATTTGCTCTTTTCTTTAGCCGCGATGACTCTGCTGTTGGCTTAGTGACAGCGTTTATCCAGTGTCAGTGTTCTAGCAGTTCAACAGCACTTGTCTATTCTTTCTGAGGCCAAGCTCTCCCCAGTGCCTTGTAGGAATAAGGAAGCTAGGGTTTCTTTTGGAGGGGCTCTTTCAGGCACAATGTCATGGGGCAGAATTGGGCAGGGAGATGTCAGGAGCAGGCGGTTAGCAATGTCCAGCCTACCAGCTCTAGAAGGCTGTAATTACTGTCCCGACCTTATGTAGGGGTTAAGGACAGAGGACCAAAACCAAACAGCTGTTTGAGCTCTCTAATACCCCTTAGTTACTAGAGACCTTCTGTGAGCTGGTGTCTGCAGGGTTGCTGTTGTGCTGCTTGGTTTAGTATTTTTCTAACTTGTGCTACCCGTCTGTACTGGCTTTGATTGGCTGCTTTTGAGAGGAAGAGAAAACTTGCACAGTTGCAGGATGGAGGTGGGGAATTGCTTATAAGTCTACCTTAACACAAATACAAAGCCCAGGCTTGTGACCCTTAGAGTTAGAGCTCTAAGGAGGGGGGAAAAAAGGTATGCAAGCAACCATGCAACTAGCATCATGTATAAGGGCAGCCGGGATTTGGGAAGGGAGAACTGGGCACAATATGGGCCTAAGTGTAGACTCAAAGTTCTCAGCAGATAGGGATGCTGCAGTACTTTTAACCTACTGTTGTGTGAAATTGTGCTTTGCTAAAAGTGACCCATCCCACAAAGCTTCAGACAAGCATTGCTCTTGTGCATGCAAGCATTTAGGAAGGGCGTTTCTTTTCTCTCTCCTTCCTACCCCGTCCTAAATTCTCATTTATACTGCTGTTATCTCCCAGGCTAACAGGCCCATAGTTGTCTGCCTGAACCCCGCTGACTAGAAATGGCCTGTATTCTTGCAGAGCCAGACCCGTCATGAATGCTAGATGTGTCCAGGCTCAGCGCTGGAGAGCCTGTGGTGGGAGGAGGGGAGCACTGCCAGGCACCTGTGTGTGACTGGTTGCCCTGAAGAGGACTTTGTAAGCTGGGGGGGTAGTCTAGGGCGATTTTTTTTCAGGCTTCTTCTGTGATCCATTGAGAGTTGAAATGATTTGAAGTCTCTGCAAAATGTCTTACATTTTTTTAGATGGTGTGYCTTCATCCTGTCAGTCCTATATTTGCTTGTGAACTGGTAGTGGCTGGTGGTAGGAATTTTTTGGATCCTAGAGTAGGTTCTCATCCTTTCAAAGCTGGTGGGATTTTCTCTTGATTGCTGTAGGACCAGTTTTCATGTTATGTCTAAGGGTCGTGTATAACATCCCCCATGTATACTCAGTGTTGTAGAACAGTTTGGAGCAGAACGTGTAGATACAAGGGAGTAAATCTAGTTCTCTCTCTTCAGAGCTCTGCAGTTAACTTTACTCCTTTTTTAAAAAGCCCCTACCTGTGTAAAGAGTGAAAACGCAGTGATCTCTTTCATTGCTTTGTGTTTACTGCATTTGGGGACCTCAAAGACTAAGACACAGTCATGCTGCTCTAGTCAGAAAAGCAGCCAGAAGGTGCCTATAAATTAGTGGGACACCTCACCATAGTCTCTCCCTATTGCACAGAGGCTTTTGTGAGCCTGGTCCTTTGTAGTGTGGTGGACTGCAACACGCGCAAAAGCCTATTCCTCTTCAGGTTTGGACTCTTCTCCTTTCCTCTGCTGTGRTTTTTTTGTTCCTGGCTCATTGGTGTCATTCCTGCTGAGAGTTGGCAGCCGAGACAGCAGTGAGTCAGTGAGAGTGGGAGGCAGCTGGGTTGAGACGTGCTTGGTAGATTCCTCCTGAAGATTGAATCTGCCAGTGCCTCTGCAGGACTGTTCTGAGGTCACTACTGTGGTGAATAATGGCACTAATCATAATTTCTCTGGACAAGAGCTGAAAAGGCTCTGTATGGGTTTCCTGAGGCAGGATGTGCAGAGAGGAAGCAGGTAGAAGGTGGAGATAGGAAGGACACAGAGGGAGAGCACAACAGACAGATCTGGAGAAAGAGAGCAGCCCTGGAGGGTTCCATATTCCAGATGTTTTTGTACAGGTACCAGTGGCTAGGAAAGGACAGGTTCCTGAAGCACTTTCAACCAGCAAAGCTTGCCCTGCATCTCAAGCTCTTGGTGAGCATTAAAAAGTCAGACTGAGACAGGATTTTAAAAACTTTGGGTGGGATGGGGCTGGGATTTAGATCTGGGTTGATTTGCTGACTTGGCCCCAGGCTTGCCTGGATGACCTTGCAGTAGTGACCTTGGCTGCTTGCATTACTGAACTTTGGCCTGAGACTTTCAAAACTAAGCTTCTTTTATATGAAGCAAAAATGCTTCAGTTTTATTTGAAAATACTACTGAAGGATGACAGGGGGAGCAAGCATGAGAGATTATGTCTACTCATGGATTGGATCAGAGTATAATATTTTGTTTCCTACTGCGCTACCAGCTGTATAAGAAGGAAATGTCAGAAATCCTGCAGTAGGCAATTATGGTCCAATGGTACGCTGTTTACCACCTAACCTCTGTTAGTTTTTTGTTGGATTATATCCTGAAACAAGGAGGAATCTGTCTCCCAAAGCTCTTTGTCCCACCTTTTTTGGTGGAAGTCTGAATTGCCTTCGTATCTCTCAATATGACCCTTGGAAATTGGAGGATAGGGGGAATAGAGAAAGTTTAGCAGCAGTATTGTACTGGCCCCTTAGAGAAAATTGGCTTGCTATCAATCCAGAGTGTTCCTCTTAGTCTCATGAGCATCATCTTTCTCCTCAGATTGTTGCAGTTGAGATTTATTTCCCCAGCCTCCACAGTATGCATTAACTTTGCATTTTTCTGGCTGGAATATCGTTTTGCTACTTCATGTCCATATTTTACAGACTTCCCTAGGCTTGTTATTTCTCTTTAATTTCTCTTTGCCCCACCTTTCATCTTGGAATGATCTGAACTTAATTCATGTGCTATTTGCTCTGTGCTCTCCTTCCAGCACATTAAAGGTTGTTTTTCTTTTTGTTTTTTTTCCCCTTCAGTTATGCCAGGCTACAGGCAAATCCTTGTAGCGTTCCATGAATGCTCCCTTTCAAGTTGATGCATTTCTGGTCCTTAATTGTTCCTTTGTTCATTATGCTTAAGCCTGCATTAAACAGGAAAGGTGTGTGTAGCCAAGCCAAAGTGGAAACTGATAAGTAATTAAAAAGATCACTCTATGTTTGTGAATTGAGGAGTAGAATAAAATAGCCTAATGTGAAAACACAGCTGTGAGGAAAGGGGATGGCTCATGATATTGCTGATGGACTACTGAAGATGCTCAGTTCAGTCCAACGCAGCTCCAATGCTGTGATCCTTTGATTAAGTGAATCCTGCCTCTTGATCATAGACTAAATGTCAATATAGCCTCACAGAATTGGCAGCACAAAGCAGCAGTATGATACCGGACACTGTACCCATGCCAAAGCAAAGCTGCTGCCGTGGTGCTCGCTGCTGGTTGCAGCCCAGTTGCTGCCGTGCTACTTGCTGTATGGCCTCAGCAAATTGCTTTCTTGATGCCTGTCCTTGCAACTCGTGGGTGCCAGCCCCTTGTGCAGGGAGGGGCTGTTCACTCGCACAGCTGGTGGGTGGCTGCTGCTCTGCGTCTGCCTTCCCAGATGTGTCTTCTGAGCACTGCCGGGAAATACCTCGCTGCTGTGAGTGAGAGCAGAAAGTAGGCTCTTCACCGCAAACCTGCACTTTGTGTGTTCGTCCCTTATCACCTAGCTACAGGAAGGAGGACAAGTCTTACACTGATGAATGTTGTTGTCACTGACAAGAGTGGAGCATATATGTGCCCAAGTGCAGCTAATGTACTGGATTGGGAGCTGAAAATAATGGCAAGTTTATCAGCTGCCTCTAACCACAAATGTACTTATGGTATATACAGTGCCAAGGTCTGACTTTGCAGACCATTTCCCAGCAGAACTTGTGGCAGAAAGCTGTCTTGTCACTCTGGTGAAAGGCAGAGGTCTGGTTAATCACCATTAGTTCTTGCCCTAGAAGCATCTGGACTAGTCTCTTTAGTGCCTCTAGTGCCCCCTCTCTCCCAATGTTCCCTTCTTGTCAGCCCGTGGGCTCCTCCATTTGCTCTGGGTGAAATGCCACCAGGGTGTTGGGTGGCTCTTTGCTGTCCCCGCTCCTCGGAGGCTTGCTTGTGTCAGTGTGAATGGCCGGGAGCTTCTCCTTGCTGCTGTCAGTGCAAGCTGATAGCTGACTGAGACTGTGGATTTTGTTCATGACRGGAGGGGAGAGCAGGAAACCACGGAGCATGTGTGACCACAAGGCCTGAATGTGGAGAACTGTATTTGTCAATCAGCATGTTTTCTTTATTTTTCAGTGTACTTTGCTAGAGAGCTATTATATATAATTGGTTCTGGATTACTGCACAAACCACATTCAGATAACACTTGTCACCTTGGGAATAGCTAACAGTACATAACAAACCAGCATCAGACTGCTTAGGCTGAAGGGCTTTGCRTGTGTGTATGTTTTGTCTGCTTTTTTAAATGGGTCTTGAATAAAAATACACACATTTCAAGCAAAGCACTTCCTTGTGCATATCTGTTTTGTTTTAAAACACCAAGTGTGTTCCTTTAGCAGATCAACATTATTTTGCGGCTCTTCTGATGCTGTGCCAGTTATGTTTATTTTCTTAGCTGAAATTACTTCCTCAACAGATTTTCTTTTGAAAGGACACTGCTTTGTACATATCTGGTTCAAACTTAAGCTCAGCCAGCTACTGCTCTGCTCTTCTGATAGGCACCTTTTCCAGTAGGGAACAATACTTCATTATTGGAAAGCAAACACTCATATTGAAGCCATCTTAGAAGTACATCAAAATCTGTATGAAACAGACTTTAAGCAAATGAACTCTAAAATCCTGGTTTTGATTATCTCGGAGAATCCCTGCTGAAGCTAATAAGGCGACATCATGCAAAAGACATTCTAGGCTCAATATTACCAAGTATTAATTATTGTTATCTCTTTGTCAGCTGATAGCAGTTGTTGTAGCCCTGCAATTTAGCTTTCCAGCAAAAGAAAGGTATTGGAACAAAATTAGAAAATGAAGCTTGTTATAAACATATCAGACCCAAAACAAAAGCTGTCATGGTGCATTGTGGCTCCTTCCCACAAACCCACAGCCTAGCATGCCTCTGCTCTAAGAAATGGGCTTTAAAATCATGGCTTTGCTGCTGCTCCTCTTGTAGTATCTTCTATTGGACTGCTAAGGACAAAAAGAGGCCATGTGGGCAGGAGAGGGGAAGCTGTAAGGTGTCTTTTCAAGTCTACGCTGTGCTCTCCAAGAAAAGCAACTTGGAAGACTCTGTACAACAGTGACATCTGGTGATACCCATCAATATTTACTGTCTCCATCTGCTTTTTTTAAGAGGGGGGAGTTATAGTCTGCAAATTACTTATTACTTGAAGTAAGTTAGAGCAAGCACTTGGACTAGATCCAAGACAAAGACTTTCCAGGACACCTCCTGGTAGCCAGCTTGCTGTTTGGTTTGGGTACATGGGTACCTGATCAGACCTGATCTCCCTTGCAGGGGAAGGGCGCTGTGCTCACTGTGTGCTGTGCCATGTGCGGGATGGTGACATGCTGCTCTGTGCTACTTGCATGAGAATAAGGGACCTAAATTTCTGTGACACCTCTTGAGCCCCCTCTCATGTCTCCTGTTAACGTATCCTGAGCTATAGGGACTGCAGTCCCTGCATGAAGGGCATTATCCTCATTGCAGACCTCAATTCGCTTGTTTAGGCCTTACTTTTATCCAAAGTGTTTCAGTGCCTTTAATAATTAGGGCAAAGTTGTATAAATAAGGTGAAATGTGCTCTTTATTGATGAGAAGTATTTTTGCTGTTATCTCTTGTCAGTGCTCCCGAGTCAAATAACCAAATGTTAGTGAAAGGCCTATGTTTAAAGCTACAGTTTATTTTGTGGGTCCTTCCGTCATAGTGGAATTGGTACAAGTAGGTTATTTGCTGTGGGTTTGTGTCCTTTGTTTGTTTTTGAGGGTAAGCTAACCGTGTCCTCCTGGCACTGAAGGAGACGCCATCCAAGTGCCCTCCTGAAAATGAAACTTCCTTCTCCTCAGGAGGAGGATATTGTGGTTAAGCGTGAACCGGTTCTGCTCTCCCTTTTCCTGTGCTGAATGTCCTGCAGGAGGTGACAATGCACCTTTCCTCTCTCCTTACTAAAGATAGTGTCTCTCTCTACTTTGCCTGGCTTGCACCAGTGCCTCTGTGATCTCAGGAGGGAAAAGGGCACACTACGCACCAAACAATCCTCACCGGTGTTTCCTGACCTGTCTCTCGGAGATCTGTGTGTGGTAGAGTTGTACGCGGGCTGCTTTTTTGCCCTCCTCTTCCTTCTCAGTACTCAAGCAAATAAGCAAATTCAAACAATTCAGAAAGAGGTTTCCATGGGTTAATTCAAATACGTGGAGTGTTCTGAGAGAAATTGAGTAATTCCTCCCCCTTCAAGGGATTATGTGTGGCTTTAGGCCTAAATCCTGGCAGTGCATCTAGACCACTTTCCAGGATCAGTGCTTAGATGAACACTTGATGCCTGCTGTTATGTCTCTTCAAAAAAGATAGCTGTGCTCCTGAGGGCAGGGACTTGGTTCTGTCTTGTACTGCATCAAGCATATAAATGGTGCTTAACAAAGAACTAATAGGAAAAATGACGGTTTGAGTGTGCTAACATGCGGGACRGAGAAGGAGAGGCCTGTAGTGAAGCTGAACTCAATTTCTTTAATATTAGGTATTATACATGCCCAATAAGCAGAGTTGGTGTGATTATTCCATACCTGTTTCTTTCTAAAGGAGAGAATATGAAGTAAATCACCCCTTGGAGAGCAATAGTAAGATAATGTTTTCACACCATTAGTCAGATGCTAAAATACCAATACACGTTTTCTTTTCCTTGGTAATATGAAGCTAGAAACAACAATCAGATGGTAACACCTTTATATGCTGCTCAAGGAATTTTCTTTTGATTCTTGAAACTTCGGTATAATTGAAAAGCTGTAGCCAATGTATGTTTGCTTCCAGAAAGCTGTGTTTCTTTTAAAGAAATCTGTATCTCTGTGGTACTTTCTGTGGTTCTTGTGTGACTAGAATTTCTCGTGTGGTATTGTGTTTTACATCTTCAGAAAATACCAGTAAATATTCCAAAGAAAAAGCTTAGGTTTGGATGTATTAAAAGGAAGGTAATCCATATGGTTTCAAGAAGAGGAACAGAAAATATCCCATAGGTAGAAACCATGATATGCATCCATATGGATGGATAAATGCTTTGCGAATCCCATTGAGAAATCAGAAGTATACACTGTGTTTAATACTTCTCTTCATTTTAAGAGACAGTCTATTCAAATCCAGCTGCTAGAATTTGGCAAAAYGATTATCTCCGTGCTGGTGAGAGCACATCAAATAAATTCGTGATGCCAGATGAATTGTTCATTTTGAGAAAGTGCATACGCTACCTGAGCCACTGATCAGGAGAGAGCCGGCACAATTTGAGATCACATTGTCCAGGGATAAAAGAATTTGTGGAAAACTGAAAGGCAGTGTTTTCCTATTGATTTCAGGGGGGAAAGACTATAATGTCCAAGTCACAAGTTTGGGATGTAAGGACAGCCAACCAGCWATGATACCTCTTCTCTGTTGGGCTGTGATGGCCTGTTCATAAGATGGTATTTCAGGAGACAGTATAGAGGAGTAAATCTACAACAGTGACTTTTAGGAGCAATAATACTGAAGTCAGTGGGGCTACACAGGTTTAAGAAGAGACTCAGGCCCTCAGAGTTCCCTTACTGTTCTATTTCTGAAGTAGCAGGTGGACAGGGAATGCTTTGGAGAAGGTCTTCAGTATTTGGTAGTGTCTGATCCCAGCTTCTGTTGACAAACCACTACTTATGCCTCTGAGTGCAGGGTAATGACAAGGGCTTTTAGTGTATTAGAACTAATGCTTTATGCACAATTACTTCTTTTTTGCAAAGGGAGGCATGCATGGGTAGAAAACTAAGTATAGTGATGAGTGGATTCCTAGCAGAAATCCCCCCACCAGAGGCTTTCCAGTGAGTTTTCTGAAAGGGCCAAAAATACTCAGGTTTGCTTAGAGGAAGACATGGAGAAAATCCACATAGCCTCTTTCAACAAACTGCATCTTTATATGAAGTCTATCCTTTTGCAAGCTTTTGAGTTTGTCTTTGACTCCAGTTTACACTGGCTTCAGTTCAGCTTTTCTGAGCTGGGGGATGAGGTGCTTTGGCAGGGCTACACCAGTGAGCTCAGTGTGTTGTGGGCCTGTCTGTAACACCTTCCTAGCTGGGGACTGGGAACTGTTTCCCCCGTCTCTGCTCATTACCTGGTACCTGGGTTTCGTTGGGAGCCTCTAGATGCTGCTACTGTTTCTGGGAAGTTCGGCCTGCCCCACAATATGTGCTTCCCTGTCTTTCGTCTCCTTAAACACATTGGTATACTGGAAACGAAAAGTTCCCTTGTAGTCCCTCAGGGATCCTTATTGACTTTTATGGTCTTTAAAAGACCTCTGCATGGATTTGTAATCATTCTACGTGTACACGGAGCAACACTAACATAACTGGTAATTAATTTGTTTTAATTGTTTTTATATAATCCCCGTGAGCGACCTCATGTTTTGTTTTGCATCTGTTATGTTTCTGACTCAAATTTTAATGCCTTAATGGGAATGGTGCCAACTGCTGTTACACTGAGCTATGAGCAATCTCCTGGCACACTTCCAGTCCTTTATTGTGGAACTAACTATACAGCACTGTAATTTAACTAGCAAAATGTGGCAAATCACTATTATTAATAACAATAAATCTATTTCTGCAGGTTGACAGCATTAAAATAACAAATTACTCTGCAAAGAAAGCTGGTAATTTTGGGCACTTTCCACTGCGATCATTGCAGAAGTGTAATATCCATTATTAAGAGCCCTTTGGTGTCTCATGAAGGAGCTGTTTGCACATGACAATGCATCATGGTACTTAAAATGGGGGAGGATACGGAGGCCTTGACCATGGCTATTTCAGTAATTCATCGTTTTAATTTAAATGTTAATGGCAGCATGGGGTGGGTTAGGGAAAATTGTCTCTCTTTCTCTCTTTCTCTTCCTCCCTCCCCCCTTTTTTAATAACACTGTCTCATCCAGTTAGTCGAACCTTAATGCCTAAGATCTTCATTTCCCCTTCTCTCTTCCCTTCTCTCCACTCTGCATTGCTGTCTTCACTCTTGAATTCATAGTCCCCTGCAGTGTGCAAGTCCCCTGAGGTTTAGCAGAGTGCTTGATTTGTGCAAGGCTTTAACCATGAGAGCAGTGCCCAGCAGAGACTCATATTTTTAAAAGTTAGTAGCTGAACTCCCGTAGAATTTCACTGGCTTGCACCAGCCCAGTCATTTTTGACAAGACCAGGTCAAAATCACGTGCTGAAAATTATTTTCAGGCTAACATTCCTTGGGGGGCTATTCACGTATTTAACCTGGAGGTTATGCTTAAGTTTTCTGAGTGATCCATGTCTTAATCTACCTGACACCTTTGCCCTGGGAACCTGAGAAGTAGCGTGGTTCAGTGTTGCACCTGTTGTATTAAGTAACCCCAAATTTCTGCAGTCTAATTGAAGAAAGCCACATCAACCCCTTAGCACCTATGCAGCTTAATAACAGCGATTGCGAGGGGAATAAAGTGTGCGTGCCAGCTCCTTGGGGTGAGGGTGGAGAGATGTGGGCTGTGGGTGGTGAAAGGGAGGTAATTGAGGTTACGACAGGGAACTGGAGACTGTATGGGATTTGGGCTTGATTGACTTAACTACTTATTTCCTTTGTTTCCATACTTTGCGTTGGCGGGATAGGCAGCCTAGTAAGCTTAAATGGGAGTTAGAACATTATAGAAAAGAGAATATTGGAATATCTACCTCATAAAGTCCAGGCACTGAAATAGACTGGTAATAAAGTTACTGTTTGCCTAAGAACTTATATCTAGGGATTTTGCTCCCGCTTTTTGGTTATTATTTCAAGGCAGTCCTTATCTAAGCCCTCTGAAGGTAATGGAGAGAGTCTTACTGGCTACTGGTCATTGCCTCAGTTGCTTTGCTCATTCATACAGGAGTCTGAAATCTTCAGGTTATCGTTTACGAAGGGGGAATATGTGACATGCGTGTCTATTGCTGCTATTTCTGCAAGCTGATGAGTGTCTTTCCTTGCTCTGCAACCTCTCCTAGTGTAAGTGGGTGGGTGTCAGTGTGGCCATCAGGTTGCAGTGGAATGATGCTGGAGACCTTCAAAGATTCTTCTGCAGTCTTTCCTCTGGTATGAGCTACACACTAAATGATGCCAATAAACTCTTCTGGCAGATAAGTGTGGGTCATTGCTCATAACTCACAGTTCTTTAAAATATATTTTCAGGGATTTTGAATGTCCCCAAACCACCTCTGGAGCTAAATTTTGCAGTTATTTTAGCACAAGCCTGCACAATATTCATGCCTGGATACCCATAGTTTGGGAGTTCACAACGTAGATAGGATGTGGGTTCTTTTACTTGGAACATCCTAGATAATTTCTATTGCTTCTGCCCCAAAAGGCTCATAAGCTAAATTGTACTTGCCTTGGACAGTACTTATTTCTCTGAGATGTGCGCAGAGTTCTGACTTTTCTTAAATCTCTGCATTATTTTGTGTACCAAAATGACAGACCAGATTTTCAGAAAAGCTCTACAGTTTTGGTGTGAGGCCTTCTGAAACTTTAGTCTGTTTTAGGTTGCTGTGTTGTGTTTTCTTTTTTTTTAAAATCTGGCTACTAGTGCCATAGCTTTTATATTACTACTTACTGGCTTTCCAGCAGTAAAAGGGGAATCACTGTAGAAAGTGAGAAACAGACTAAATTGAGAAAAGGGACAGTAGAGATGTACAGGATGTAGCTGCTATACTGAACAAAGAAAGTGATAGTGTGAATAAGGATAGAGATTTGGCTGACATGAAGACATATGGCTTTGGGAAGAGCAGCATATGCTTTAAAAAATGTCAAGAAGAAAGGGTGTGAGGAGAACATGGGGGGAGGTAGCAATGTCAGAAAGGGTAAACGATGTGGACATATCTGGATGGAGAAGAGTAATAAGGGAATGGAAACAAGTATTTGTGAGGAATGAAATTAAGGAGCCACATACAGAGATCTGGATGACAAAGGTACTGGAAATGTCAAGCATTGGGAACTGGGGAACAAACTGTGGTCCATAACTTGGTCACTACTTGTTTGCCTTTGCACCAACCTCAGTAACAACTGTGGAGTCAGGATGCTGGAAAGTCTGAATGAGCAGATGGAGGCTGGAAAAGTTTGCTAAATGATGTTTGAACAGAGCACTAGTGAATGTGAAGAAGGGGCAGACGCTCCTGCAAACCCACTCTTTGGTGCAGTGGAACAAGTTGGTCTGGAGTGTTTTGCAGTGGGTTAGTGGGCTGGGGCTGGGCTGTCATGCTTGTAGTTAACTTCTGGAATGCAGCAGGGGATTGCTAGTGTTTTGATCTGAGGTTTTCATTATTTGTCTTGTTCCAATTTTGGAAGGGGATGCTGGAAATCACTGACTTTGTGTGCGTGTGCAAGACAGAATCATTTCTGCACCCAGCTGGCTTGCAACAGGCTGGATCCTGCCTGCTTCTGTGTGGAAACCTATATATGTGTCTGGATGGTGGCTTGAAAGTTCCCTGTATATAGCTCAAGCTTGCAGACTTCTCTTGGGGTCACTCTAAGTGCTTAGTCAGTTTTCTTAGAGATTAAAGTATCTCCTAGGTAGCTGAGTGGACTCTGGAGGGTTTAATCCATGGCTATCTTATAGCTAAGGTACCAGCCATGTCGTATGGAGCTGTTCAGAGGGATGCATCCCCTTGTGAGAACTAATAGTCAAACATGGCTCTGAGCTGTTATCCAGCCTGATCTGCTGATCAGACTTTGATAATTCAAGCTTAGTGAGTTTGACACTAGCTGCTGCTCTCCCAGACAAACGTATGCAGTTCCTGGGGGTGGTGGTGTAGATGGGCTTCTGAAGGGGGCTGTGGGCCCCCAACTCCCTTACCAAAATCTCAGAGTATTCTCTGGTATCTCAGTTATTTGTGTCCCACCCTTTACTTTCAGCCAAAGATCTTATGACACTTGACAAACAAGATGAAGGTACTTGACCCTGCTGAGTGTTTTCATCCTGTCAATTTGTGAAGCAGCCAAATCCTTGTTCTGGCATGGTGGAGCATGGTGACGTCTCCAAGCTCTTGCTCTGCTGTTGGAGGGTTATTTGGAGTGTGCCCTAGATTTGTTGCCCAGAATAGCCTGCAAAAGGCCATGACAGTTAAGGCATGTGCCTGCAGTAGGAGCCTGGCCTTGGTGACCTCTGTTTTTCTGTTGTCCCTTTTTGTTCCTTGTGGACTGTCTGTCATTCAGAGGCAGTTCTAGGCACAGGCAGAATAGGCACTTGTCTAGGCAGGCAGATTGCTGGAGGCTGCAAAACCTCTAGCCATGTATTTATGTAGGCTCTGTTGCTTGCTTTGCCTTTGCTCAGCTCAGGAAAGCCAGGCTGGCGAATCCCACTGCTCTGGCTGAGGACAGTGTTGGGACTGGGTGAGCAAAGTGACTATTATTAGACTGGTGGGTTAATCCCTCCTGCAGGTACCCAAATTACCTCTCTTTCACTGTCCACCTCTTCTCACAGGTGGGAGCAATACCTCACCTTCTGTGTTATCTGTGCGGGGTGCTGCAGTCACTCTGCCCTGGCTTAGATGCTTCTGATCAATCTTTCCACTCACTGTTAATGACCACTGTGAATCATGACTGTTTAATCAGACTTCTCAGGATTTTAACCAAACATGGTTAATGGAAGTGTACTTTGACATAGTGGGTTCTTTGGAAACGCATATTTTCACTAGCTTTGGGAAGCAAATGAAAACTTTAAAGGTGATTTGGCTTTGAATCTTTGTGACAGTCATATAGCCTCAGCTTCAAATGGAGAATCTTTGAAACAACATAATGAAGCAGAAATAGAAATTGGGAAAGACTTTAGAGAATCCAATGTTTGATTCTAACAACTGTTAAATGCTGTCTTTTCTTTTGAAATTTAAAGAGGGAAAGAAAAGCAATCACCTGCAAAGGACACYTAGGTTTCCGGAAGTCTAAAATATTAAAAACTAAGATTTCATGAATCAAAGTAAAGAGTTTAAGAACGAAACCAGTGTGTAGTGTACCGCTTGGGAAATTATGCATCAGTATGAGTCAAATGTACCAAATCAGTTCACTGCAATATTATTTTTTATAGAGGTTTGAAGAAGAATTAGAAGCACTTACATAAGTAAGCCAAAGCTATTTTTCTTCACTTAGATCTCCCACAGCCTGACCTCCAGTTTCCCACCAAGTACCTCACAGTTTGTATGAATAATATTCTGCAGTTATGCCTACACTATCTGTAGGGATAGGTGTAGTTATTCACTTCAAATCTCAGTCAGTTCCTGGCCTCTAAGGATGCAAATGCTGAACTTCATCAGCTCCAATCTCTGGTATTCCAGAGCTTTGATTTTTAGGAACCAAGTTCATGCAAGCCCTAGGCTGTATACTTGATGAGGGCTCTGCTGTCTGCAGAACTCTGTTAATTTATATCTGAAGAGGTTTCTACCATTTTGTTATTTGAACTTCTGTTCTGCAGGAGTAGAGATATAGAGGAAATGTGTATTGCCGCAAGACTGTGCGTTAAACAAAGTTGGCAAGTCAGAAGTGGTGTGATTTATGCCTCCAAGAGACTGTTTCACAGTGATTAAACTAAAAAAACCCCCACAAACTAATGGAGTTTCTCTTATCTTGAAAGGCAGAGGCCAATGATATTGGAGATGGAAGGCATTGGACTCTGACTAGAGCTGTTACCTGCAAATTAGCTACTGATGCTGCTGTTTGTGACAAGATAACAAGATGTAAAAATAATGAACCAAAACGCAAACTATCTGAAGGTGATTCTAAGCGTTGAGAACTCCAGTCTTACAGATCTTATTCCTTATGCAATCAGCAGCAGAGATTTGAAGGAAGATTGTGCACCTCTTGAGACCATCATGGTTCTCAGATCTCCATTATGCAAGGTAAAAGGGTGCCTTGCCAAGTGGGATAGTCAAAGAAGGACAGATTGAGAGCTTTACTACAGAGCATAGGTGCTATGCTCACTATCCCATCACTGACAGCAGGGTAATGGTGGGCTCAATCTCTTCATGCTTGTGGTTGATTTGGATCCTGTTTTGCTACATCCTGGAAAAGCACTGATCACATGGCTTTAAAGAATTGGGAGATGGCAATCTTGGCTCTCTTCTGTGAGGGCTTTTTTTCTGCTTTAACATCACTTTCTATTAAAAGTGATCAAAATGGAAACACTGTGAAGATTGTCCCTTTTTACTTTGAAACTGCTGTGAGTGCAGGTCATGAACATAAATGGACTGTTAGACTTGAAACTGCTTTTTTGGAGAGAGGGCACAAATGTGTGGTGATGAGGGGAGAAAAAAAAAAAAAGAACCACTGACCTTCATCTTATTGAGAATAGTTACCTTGGGGTGAAGCAGACTGGCTGAAGAGGGGTGCGATAGCAATGTTAAAGATTCAAGTCTGAAGTTATTCTTCTGTGGATATCTGAATAACTTTTCCATAGTTTAAATTGGGTTGCAAATGAACATTGCCTTTGAGCTGCAATGGGACATTCCAATCAGAGAGGCCTGAGCTCAAAAAATGAAAAGCAGTTTATACTGGGGCCAACAAAGGTCTGAATCCTGAAGCATGCAAGGTGTCCTAGCTTTGCTGGAGAAAGAAGAAAAGTGGTTGTTCAGAAAACTGAAGTGGTTTGCCCAAGGGCAGGGAAAGGCTGTGATACCACTAAGGTTAGTCAAGCCCTGACCTCTTTCACATGATTTTCATTTCAGCTCTAAAGCATTAATGAGAAGGTCTTGAATAGTCTCTTAATTTGAATGATGAGAGTATTTCAGGTGGACAGAATGACTTTGAATCAGAGGCTGTTTTTATGTGTATGTGGGAGACAATAGGGTGGGGGTAGAAGGTTGGGTGGGTGCCTTTACTGCTCCTGTTTTCATTAGGGGACTACTCATGCAGAACTAAAACAGAAAAAAATAACTTTTGTTCTTTCTGCAGATACTGACAATAATATATTGACTTTATTTAAAAACATCCGAGTAGCTAAATAGTGTGGTTTATTTTATTGGTTGCTTAGTATCTAGAAGATATTCCTTATCAGGTTTGACAGGTCAACTTCTTGGCCTAAATTACTTAACGGAGTCTCTTTAATGCTGAATTCCTGGCTTTTGTTGGTCTGCCTCATAGCCTGGGTGTTATCTAGCTTATGGAATTTGATTTGTTTCTGTGTTGGCATGTCCAGAAGAATCTGTGTAAAGAAAACAAACTGCATGGCCCCTTCACAGGGGATCTTGGCTGCTATTTCTCTACCCACTAAAAGCTTTATCACTCAGCCTTGTTATTACCATACTAAACGGAACACTTCAGAGCTTAGCGGCTTAACAAGATAAAAACATGCTTTGCGGTTAATGTGGTTACTGTAGGCATGCACATGGGGCCAGCAAGTAGAGCTGCTCACTTCCTGCTGATGCAGCTGTGGATCGGTGGAAAATAACTTTGCCTGATAAAGCCTTTGAAAGTAGGCAATTCAAGATGTCTTTTTGCTTTATCAGGGTAACGTTTTGAACATTGACCTGAGGTAGAGGAAAGTATCCTTTCCTTTTCTCATCACCTGCTATGTAATTTGTGTCCAAACTAGACTTGCCGTCTTCCAGCTTCTGTTTCTGTAATTTTTTTCTTGAGTCAAGTATTATTGTATGCAAGGGTGTTTTCCAATTCAAATGGACAGATTGGGATTCCCCTACTGACACCATATCTTGCAAATAGTCCAGAAGGCACTTTTTCCCTGTGAATAATGTCCTGTGTTGTCTGAAATGTGTAACTGAAAATTTAGAAAAACTATTCTCTGTATCATTAGCTTTTTGGAAATGTGTGTCTTTGGATACGTGATAAAGGCAGATGTCTGGATTCTCAGCTGCTAGAACTTCATTAAAGCTTAATTTCTGGTGTTTCTTCCTACCAGAGTCCAAGTCTGACCCCTCAGGATCCCACCATAACACATACCTTCTCCTGAAATACTTCTGAAGAAGTAAATTTGTGAGTTTAAGTCTGGGAGGCTTGTAATGGACTTTCCCAGAATTTCTGTATGTATCGTTGTTTTTATTTAAACTGTAAGAAATACAAAAGTTGGACAAATCTGCAGAAGACTCCTAAAGGCAACTTTTTAACTTAAGCTGAGGAAGCAAGAGGACACGTTATGGTTTGTCTCTTCTGATGTTGACTAGTTCTACATTCAAGTGGGGTCTGACTGTTTTAAGAACTCATTCTGCCTTTTTCCTCCTTCCCAAAACTTCCTGGGTGTCTCCCTCATGAGACCTTTTCCAGCTTTCCTTTTTGACTTCTGCCTGTTTTTTGTTGTTGCTGGTAATACACTTTTATTGCTTCCTTTCTTTGTTCCTACATTTTGTTCCTTTACTCCTTTCTTTCTACTGGAGGATGAGCTGTCTTCTCATGGTGCAAGCAAATTTATTATCCTAAGGCTCTTTGCTTAGAAGAGGCAGCTATTTTTATCGAAAGATTTTGTAAGAAGAGAGAATATACATTGTCAGGGACATTGATACTGAAGACATTTCTGATGTGGCCATTGCATACTAACTTCATGTCAACTGGAATTGCTATACTGAGCTGAAAGATGCTTCGGACTGTTCGTGGATGGCACAGTAGTGCTTCTCTGCTCCTTGCATCCCTTTTCAATCTGGATAGAGGTAGGACAAACAAATAAGCATCAAGATGAGAGGGATGATGACATGTCATATTGTGCACAGTCTGTGCTCTGCAGATCAAATTGTTTAACACTGAGATCCTACTACCTCTGTTACAAGCTCTTGTATCTTAATACTATGTTGGTTCTGTTGAAGGCAGCAGTTAGTTATATCTACACAGATCTGTACATTTAAATATATGACTTAGTATTTGGAGCCCTAGTTCAGTTTTCTGTGGAAAATTTTTCATGCATGCAGCATACAATAAAGAAGGAAGTAGTATCCTGTTTCCAGAGCATAATTCCATCCCAGTAATTATGGCGTCTTTCACTCACTAAATGCTGTTGGGAAAGCTTAAAGGCTTAATCTTTAAGAGTGAACTCAAACTCACTCCTAGAGGTTCCAGTGAAGGAGGAATAATAACTGATTAACAAATATTATTGACATTTACAGATAAAGCAATGTGTGTAATGCAAGCATCAGGAACAAGTATTACAGGTGGGGGGAAAAAAAGGAATATTTATGAGCAGTCTCTCAAACCTTCTGCCTTGTGACCTATCTAGGAGCTTGGACTAAATGTATTGGTGCAGTCATTAATTATCTATTAGCACTTTGGATTATGCTTCCTTGTACAAATAGTTTATAAAGTGTGTTCAAGTGTTTCATTGCGGCCCCTGTGCAATGTTGTGGTTCTTCTTGTCCTCTTCACACATGATATGTACCTGGAAGGCTTGCTCAAACTCTGTGCGTGATGACTGTAGATATGCCCCAGTCCTTTGAGTAACTACAGGACAGTGTTTTACCATGTATGAGATCTTTGAAATTGTTGTGTGTAATGCAAGTCAAACTGCCTCTCTTTTTGCTCTGAGATGTACATCATGTTTAGAGCTTCAGAAACATAAAAAGACTGCATGATATATTATGAAGAAAGACAGTTTTCCATCTGCATGTGTAATCATGAGCCAGTTTGAGAGAAAGTGTTAGTTCTTGTTCTGGTAGGTCCATATAGCACCCATACCTTCCTAGAGGAGTAGGTGAGGAACTGGTGAAGAGCTCTTCACTGATGTCCCTCAAACCTGCAAATAACCCTGCCCCCAGTGTTGTCTTCATGTCCACTTATTTGCTCTGCAGATTTATTTCAGGCCTGACAGTATCACACGTGAGGAACATGGGTAGTTCAGTGAATCATGTGTGCTCTGCTTACTGCAAGCATCTCTGAAATTTCCATTCATGGCTATGCCCTGCCATTGACGTGTTCTCCACATCAAAATCTCCAGTTCTTACATTATTCAGTGCTTGCAATAATAAAATGCTAAAACAGGTGAAAATAGAGTTTTGAGCAAAATGTATGGTTTGCATTGCCTATTCTGATTGTAATATATCTTATTTTAATTAAGTATGGAATGTAAATTTTAATAAATTGTAATCCAGAGTAGTATACTTGCAGTATTTATGTAAGCCTTGTATTTCATGAAAGTACTTGAATTTTTTGTTTTCCACTTTGGATTCATTTTGATATATATTCAGTGCAAATTCATCATTCATCTCACCTGTCTAACACAGAGGTGGACTTTGTTCACAGCTGCACAAAACTCGTTTTGGTGCCAGTGGAATGTCTTCCCACAGAATATGCGACATAGGAGTTGGATGTTACTCTGCTTACACCAGGGAACATCTCAGTTAAGCATCAAGAAGAGTGGTCTTTGATAAGGCATTAGATTAATATTCAAGGGGTTGAGGTTCAGTTGTCAAGCATGCCACAGGCTTCTTGTATAGCTTTGGAAAAGTGGAAGGTTTGAAGGTCTGATGGCATTAAATGAAGACCCCCTTGAAAAGCTTTCTGAAAGCTTACTTGGATACCAGTAACACTGCATCAKCAGCAGCTTGATCTTCAGTGTGGGGTGAGACCTTAGGTATGTCCCTGTTGCTTAGTTGAAGTTGCTACCTGTGCTTCAAGGACTTTGCAATCAAGGAGTCAGAGTGAGCTTGAATATGACTGTAAATATTGTGATTTGTCTGAGCCTGCCTCTAACTTTAATTTCACTGCCCGGAATCAGCCTGATGTGACTGAGATATGTGGTAGGTTGCACTAAAAGTTTCATGTTTGGCCTCTTTAATACCTCTGTGCCTCAATTCCTTTGTAACAGTTCTGCCTTTTCTCTACGTTGTCTCATCTCCTCAGTTTAGGTGTACTCCCCTAAGTACATCCCCTCAAAGCACCATCTTTCTCCGTACATGACTCTAAGCCACTTAGGGCCTCTAGGAGCTCCTGCAGGGTGCTACATTCAGGTGGTGTCAAAGGGCTGGAAGTGTGTGGTGTGGTGGCAAAAAGTCTATTTTTCAAACATTCAAATTCTGGCTAAAAATTCAAGTTCCTCAGGACAAAAATA